>NC_091977.1:129275275-129577100 GCF_044704955.1 Pristiophorus japonicus
ACCTTTAGTTGACCTTTACAACTGTAGGATTCAGGGCACTTTCTATTTCAAGCATTTTTCATTTTCACATGGTAATTTTTCATTTCAACGTACACAAAACAGCCTTTATAGTCAGTAGATCATTCTTTTCTGAATCTAAGTGCATTTGGTAAGTTTTAATGGATGACTGGTTAATCAGATCGGATGCACTGGCAACTGAAGTGGTGGCTGGAGCAAGAGAAAAACACAAAGCAATCCCTGGAGATTTGTGCTTCTGTGGAATAGTAGGCATCTATGTTCAGCAAATGATTACATTAATACTGGCCATTAACAGCAAAGCCATATTATTAGGAGATTTATTAATAAATTAACATTTGTACAGTAGAAATTTTGGGCTGGATTTTCAGCTTTCCTGATTTTGGGCGCTAATTGCGGCAGGGCAGTTGCGATACATAGAAACATAGAAAGTAGGTGCAGGAGTAGGCCATTCGGCTCTTCAAGCCTGCACCACCATTCAATATGATCATGGCTGATCATGCAACTTCAGTAGCCCATTCCTGATTTCTCTCCATACCCCTTGATCCCTTTAGCCGTAAGGGTCACATCTAACTCCCTTTTGAATATATCTAACAAACTGGCCTCAACAACTTTCTGTGGTAGAGAATTCCACAGGTTCACAATTCTCTGAGTGAAGAAGTTTCTCCTCATCTCGGTCCTAAATGGCTTACCCCTTATCCTTAGACTGTGACCCCTGGTTCTGGACTTCCCCAACATCGGGAACATTCTTCCTGCATCTAACCTGTCCAGTCCCGTCAGAATTTTATATGTTTCTATGAGATCCCCTCTCATTCTTCTAAATTCCAGTGAATATAAGCCTGGTCGATCCAGTCTTTCTTCATATGTCAGTCCTGCCATCCCAGGAATCAGTCTGGTGAACCTTCGCTGCACTCCCTCAATAGCAAGAATGTCCTTCCTCAGATTAGGAGACCAAAATTCAAGGTGTGGCCTCACCAAGGCCCTGTACAACTGCATTAAGACCTCCCTGCTCCTATACTCAAATCCTCTTGCTATGAAGGCCAACATGCCATTTGCCTTCTTTACCGCCTGTTGTACCTGCATTCCAACTTTCAATGACTGATGTACCATGACACCCAGGTCTCGTTGAACCTCCCCTTTTACTAATCTGTCACCATTCAGATAATATTCTGCCTTCCTGTTTTTGCCACCAAAGTGGATAACTTCACATTTATCTACATTATACTGCACCTGCCATGCATTTGCTCACTCACCTAACCTGTCCAAGTCACCCTGCAGCCTCTTAGCATCCTCCTCGCAGCTCACATTGCCACCCAGCTTAGTGTCATCTGCAAACTTGGAGATATTACATTCAATTCCTTTGTCTAAATCATTAATGTATATTGTAAATAGCTGGGGTCCCAGCACTGAACCCTGCGGTACCCCACTAGTCACTGCCTGCCATTCTGAAAAGGACCCGTTTATTCCTACTCTTTGCTTCCTGTCTGCCAACCAGTTCTCTATCCACGTCAATACATTACCCCCAATACCATGTGCTTTAATTTTGCACACTAATCTCTTGTGTGGGACCTTGTCAAAAGCCTTTTGAACGTCCAAATACACCACATCCACTGATTCTCCCTTGTCCACTCTACTAGTTACATCCTCAAAAAATTCTAGAAGATTTGTCAACCCTTTCATAAATCCATGCTGACTTCGACCACTGCTTTCCAAATGCGCTGCTATTATATCTTTAATAATTGATTCCAACATTTTCCCCACTACCGATGTCAGGCTGACCGGTCTATAATTCCCTGTTTTCTCTCTCCCTCCTTTTTTAAAAAGTGGGGTTACATTAGCTACACTCCAATCCATAGGAACTGATCCAGAGTCTATAGAATGTGGGAAAATGACCACCAATGCATCCATTATTTCTAGGGTCACCTCCTTAAGTACTCTGGGATGCAGAGTATCAGGCCCTGGGAATTTATCGGCCTTCAAACCCATCAATTTCCCTAACAAAATTTCCTGACTAATAAGACTTTCCTTCAGTTCCTCCTTCTCGCGAGACCCTCAGTCCCCTATTATTTTCAGGAGGATATCTGTGAGTTCCTTAGTGAAGACAGAACCAAAATATTTCTTCAATTGGTCTGCCATTTCCTTGTTCCCCATTATGAATTCACTTGATTCTGACTGCAAGGGACCTACATTAGTCTTCACTAATCTTTTTCTCTTCACATATCTATAGAAACTTTTGCAGTCAGTTTTTATGTTCCCTGCAAGCTTACTCTCATACTCAATTTTCCCCCTACTAATTAAACCCTTTGTCCTCCTTTTCTGGATTCTAAATTACTCCCAGTCCTCAGGTTTGCTGCTTTTTCTGGCCAATTTCTATGCCTCTTCCTTGGATTTAACACTGTCCCTAATTTCCCTTGTTAGCCACGGTTGAGCCACCTTCCCCTTTTCATTTTTACACCAGACAGGGATGTACAATTGTTGTAGTTCATCCATGTGATCTTTAAATGTCTGCCATTGCCTATCCACCATCAGCCCTTTAAGTATCATTTGCCAGTCTATCCTAGCCAATTCACGTCTCATACCATCGAAGTTACCTTTCTTTAAATTCAGGACCCTAGTCTCTACATTAACTGTGTCACTCTCCAGCTTAATGAAGAATTCTACCATATTATGGTCACTCTTCCCCAAGAGGCCTCGCATGACCTGATTGCTAATTAATCCTCTCTCGTTACACAAGATCCAGTCTCGGATAGCCTGCTCTCTAGTTGGTTCCGCGACATATTGGTCTAAAAAACCATCCCTTATACACTCCAGGAAATCCTCCTCCACAGTATTGCTACCAGTTTGGTTAGCCCAATCTATATGTCATTTAAAGTCACTCATGGTAACTGCTGTACCCTTATTGCACATCAAACAATAATTTCCTGTTTGATGGCATCCACAAACTCCCTATTACTGTTTGGTGGTCTGTACACAACTCCCACTAACGTTTTCTGCCCTTTGGTGTTTCACAGCTCTACCCATATATATTCCACATCATCCAAGCTAATGTCCTTCCTTATTATTGCATTAATCTCCTCTTTAAACAGTAACGCTACCCCACCTCCTTTTCCTTCCTGTCTACCCTTCCTGAATATTGAATACCTCTGAATGTTGAATTCCCAGCCTTGGTTACCCTGAAGCTATGTCTCCGTAATCCCAATTACATCATATCTGTTAACAGCTATCTGTGCAGTTAATTTATCCACCTTATTATGAATGCTCCTCGCATTGAGACTCAGAGCCTTCAGGCTTGTTTTTTAACACTGTCCTTTTAGAACTATGTTGTAATGTGGTCCTTTTTGATTTTTGCCCTTGATTTCTCTGCCCTCTACTCTTGTTTTTCTCCTTCCTACCTGTTGCTTCTGCCCCCATTTTACTTCCCTCTGTCTCCCTGCAAAGGTTCCCATCCCCCTGCCATATTAGTTAAACCCTCCCCAACAGCACTAGCAAACACTCTGCCTGGGACATCGGTTCCGGTCCGACCCAGGTGCAGACCGTCTGGTTTATACTGGTCCCACCTCCCCCAGCACCGGTTCCAATGTCCCAGGAATTTGAATCCCTCCCCCTTGCATCACTCCTCAAGCTGCATATTCATCTGAATTATCCTACTATTCCTACTCTGACTAGCACGTGACACTGGTAGCAATCCTGAGATTACTACCTTTGAGGTCCTACGTTTTAATTTAACTCCTAGCTCCCTAAATTTAACTTGTAGGACCTCATCCCATTTTTTTACCTGTATTGTTGGTACCTATATGCATCACAACAGCTGGCTGTTCACCCTCCCCCTCCAGAATGCCCTGCAACCACTCCAAGATATCCTTGACCCTTGCACCAGGGAGGCAACATGCCATCCTGGAGTCTCGTTTGCGGCCGCAGAAACGTCTATCAATTCCCCTTACAATAGAATCCCCTATCACTATAGCTCTCCCACTCTTTTTCCTGCCCTCTTGTGCAGCAGAGCCACCTATGGTGCCATGAACTTGGCTGCTGCTGCCTTCTCCTGATGAGCCATCTCCCCCAACAGTACCCAAACGATATATCTGTTTTAAAGGGAGATGATCACAGGGGACCCCTGCACTAAATTCCTTCCCCTGCTGGTCACCCATCCCCTTTCTGCCTTTGTAACCTTTACCTGTGGTGTGACCAACTCACTAAATGTGCTATTCATGACATCCTCAGCATCGCGGATGCTTCAGAGTGAATCCATGCGCAGCCCCAGTGCCGCAATGCGGTCTGTCAGGAGCTGCAGCTGGACACACTTCCTGCACACATCGTAGTCAGGGACACTGGAAGTGTTGCTGATTTCCCACATAGCACAGGAGGAGCATGACATGGGTCTGGGCTCTCCTGCCATGACTTAATCCTTAAATTAACTTAATTTGGCAACAATGCCAAAGGTTACCTACTGATAAGAAAAGAAAAAGAAAAAGGTAAAATACTCACCAATCCACCAGCCAATCACTTACCCACTTGGCTGTGACATCACACTTCGATTTCTTTTTACTTCTTTGTTTACTTTCTGTCCCTGCTGCAGCAGCCTCCTCCCGACTGCCGCTGCTCCAAGCTGCCGCTGCCCTTTGTAGTCCCGTGCCCGCTCCGCTCTCACAATGCTGGCCTCCTCCTGATTGCTAAACCGTAAGCTGGGCACTTACCAACCGCCTGAAAAAAGTTTGCGCCTTCGACTGGAAATTTAGGCAAAAAAATGAGGATCCGTGATCAGGGGAGTTAAATCAGGCATTACATAACGAATTTTGTGCACCCGAGCCAAAAATCGCGGTGTTAAAAGAGGCAGCCATTTTGCGCATGCGCAGTCGCATTTTTGTTTTCCCGGCTGCAGACATTATTTCAGGGCGCAGATGACCCACCCATCTTCAGCCACTTGTGCAGAGATGGAGCAGTATGAGGGCAGGCAGCGTGCCAGGCATTTTTCCATGGAGGGTGTTGAGGCCTTAGTCCATGCAGTGGAGAGAAGGTGGACATCACTCCATCTGGTTGGGGGAGGGAGACCGCACCCAACTATTTTCAAGAGGTTATGGCGGAAATTGCCCAGGAGGTGTCTGCGGCAGAGACGATTGCCAGAACTGACACCCAATGCTGCACAAAGTTCAAAACCTTACCAGGGTTGTCAGGGTGAGTACCCTTCACATTTATATATGTCAGACACTATGTGAAGTCTTTCATATATCTGCCCATTCTCAAAGTTTTGCAGCCTGTAGTGTGGGTTTCACAATGCATCAGAAAGCTGAAGGCTGACTTCTCCAGCCATTGCCTCGTAATTAAGGATGCACATACTCTCTTGTTCCCTAGTCATTGACAATCCTCGCAGTACACTCCCACTGCTGATATGGGTTTCATAAAGATCACCTACAGCCCCTATACTACCTCCCTCTCACCTCCTAACCATCACCCACAAAGCTCATGAAATATCCACACAGATTGAAGTGAAGACATTTGCACAACCACACAGTCTCAGCTATTAACTATGGTAGGCATATGTGGCACAACAGGAGGTTGACCCTTTCTGGACCCTTATTATTTTTCTCATTACAGGCGAAGATCTCACACAATAGGCATGAACAGTGCTGGACAGGCAGGGGCCCACCTCAGATCCTGGACTTGACAGATGTGGAGGAACGGGTGTCTGCCCTCATTGGAGTACCAGCTTGAACAGTTGCCGGGGACGATGCAGAGCCCCCTTCGCATAGTGAGGGTATGTCAATGGATCGCACGACTGATGTGACTTCACTGAGATGTATTATGAAGTGGCGTGGGGCCTTCACATGTACATATGCAATGCCACTTTCCTGCTGCAAACCACACAACTGTTGTTTTCTGCTTGCAGAAGAACAGCCACAATTGTGACTGGTGTCCAGGGAGCCATCGACATCTGGCCATGACGGAGATGATGAGGCATGGGATGAGACTGCAAAGCCTGAGCGCGGAGCCCACTAGTTGGCCCGTCACAACAGAGCACATCTGGGGATTAGCATAAGTTTCCCTGACATTGAGTCATCAGAGGCTGCTGGACCCAATCACCTACAGCAACGTGCAGCAAGAGGGGAAGCTTGGAGACCAGCTCTCCAGGGGGTGAGTCGCCAAAGTAGATCTGCTGAACAATAGGCAGACATGGAACTGGACTTGGCGGAAATGTCCAGGGAAAACATAGCCATGTACCGTGAGCTCATTGAGTCAGATCCCAGAAAGCATCAACAAACTTTCTGTGGAGGCAGCATCACAGAGTCGATGCAACTCAGGACTCCATCGAGGCCATCATTGCCCACTCATAGAGGCTGGTGGCCTCCAGCAGCGACCGTGGAGTTCCAGAGTGTGTAGCACGTGCCCTTGATCATGCGGCAGCATCGATCGAATCGCAGGAACAAACTACGCTGCATCTTAGTGATGTGATGCAGTCGATGACTGGGGCCAACCTCTCTGTGTTCCCCACTGTCCAACGGAGAGGGGACGGTGCCGAAGCAGGCCAGCAAGTTGTGGAGACACATCGTGCTCCAGATGTTGAGGCCCAGCCCCGTCAGAGTCTCAGTGGCTCCCAGGCAATGGAAGGTGCTGTCCTTCCTCAGGATGACAGCATTCCTGCTCCCACCACTGACTCTCCAACCATGCACCCTACACAGTATACACCCGAGCCACCAGTGACTGCTTCCGCCGATGATGAGTCTGCAGCCGGGCCTTCCAGGCCCAGAACTGGTCCAGGGTATCCTCATACAGCATACAGCACACCACAATGTCCTCGGAAACCTGTTGAGGGGAATATTGAAGGCTGTCTCTAGAGTGAACAAAGCTACCTGTAGCAGGAGGCATATCTGTGTCAGCACTTCCTCTTGGAAGTGCATCCTTCTCACACACTGCTCCTCAGAGAGCTGGAGGTATGACCGTTGGTGGCTGTAAACTCGTGGGGGGTAAGCTGTCCTCCCCACATCTTTGGCCTCTCATCAGCCGTGTCCCGACATGGCCAGCAGCCCTTCTTCTAGCTTGACGATGCCTGGCAATGCAAACCAGCATGATGCGCTAGCGAGCTACTAATGGCCCATAAAATTATTTCTCTGATGTTGTTAGGAGACTGTAATGGCAGATAAAAGGAGCGTTTGCAAGTCTGACATTCACGCAGCGTTCTATTCCCAACCGTTGCAGACAATGTGAGCTGTGATATAGGATCCTCATCCATCTAATTAAAAACGCCGACAATACCGCCTGCTGCACCCTGGCACCGCCATTAAATGGGGCGTAAGGGCTGAATTTTCCATCCGGGGCCCTAGCGCAGCATTGTACAATGATTGACGTGATGATCTCAGTCAAACTGGAGGGCGGTACGGTAAGTTTTTGCGCCGCCGCAAATCAGGGGCCTAATTTACCGGCTGGGCGCTAAAACTTGGATGCCCAGCGCAACGCCCAGAAACACCATTTGATGCCCCTTCCACGCGCAAACCGAAGTGCAAAATAGCCGAAAATCCATACCTTTATATTGTTGAGTTTATTTTCCCCATTATTTGTCTTCCATTCTCTACAGATGCTAGTGGCTCATACCTGGGTGCAGTTTCAATAGGCATCATCATTCCTTTGTTATCTCAAGTGGCCATTGGTAATACGTGATCCTAGACATTGAGCACTGGCAGGCTGTTTGATAGTGGGGTGGGGAGTGGAAAATGGCGGGCATTCATTTCAATGCAGATGCCATTTTGGATTGGCTTGAATGCTGAACTGAAGCTGCTAGACTCTTAAAAAAAATTACAGTCTGGGTATTGCTTCATATTCAGACAACAGGGAGAGTGACAAAACATGAGGCTGTTCTTTCTAGTTTTCGTTTGGTTGATAACACTTTAATTTAAGCACATTAAATAAAAGGGCTGAGAATCTATAGCCCTTCAGGCACATTCCTGCTATATTTCTAGAGGGAGTGAGGTGGAAGAGCCAGAAATGAGTCAGGTACCGAGATATGTTGGGTCCAGGCCTTCACCAACAGTTTCTACTGGACCATGTTTGGGGTGGAGCCTTCGACTGTCTGAATAAGGACATGAATGTCAGAGAGGCTAGGCAGGACGAGGACACTCCCAGGCTTGGATGTTCCTTGGCTCCAGTGTGAAATCTGCCAGCGGGCTGGTGAAACTGGGTGTATCAGCCTGCTGGCCACCGTATGTGAAGTCTGTCTGGAGGTCCAGGCTTGGTACTTGACAATGACTCCTGAAGATCGTTAAAGAAATTGTACAATGGGCTACAAACAGGATGGATGGGGGAATTTTAACTGGGAGTGGGTTTAAGAACATAAGAACGTAAGAAATAGGAGGGAGTAGGCCATTTGGCCCCTTGAGCCTGCTCCACCATTCAATAAGATCAGGCAGATGAGGGGGGGGGACGGTGTTGGGGGGGCTGTGAAAGGGGGGCACAAGCATCAACCTCCTTTAGAAGGCATTAATTTAACAGTCCCATTGACAGGCAAAGATCAGGCTGCTCACCAGCATTTAGGTAAGTTGTGTGTTGGGGATTGCCAGTGCTATGCTGGTGGGAAGGAGTTGGAGCCCAGGGCAGCAGAGAGCCAGACTTTTCCTGTGGGATCGGAGAAGAACTTCTGCTCCTCCTGGCCCAACAATGATAACTTGGCCTAGAAATTGGATAAGGCCCGAAAACAGTCATGGGCAGCACGAAGCGTGAAGCTTGAAGTGCTAAATGCGCTGCTGATTGGCTTAGCACTGAACAGGGGGGGCCAATCTCGGCTGCAGTCTACTGGCCAATCAAGTTTGCCCTAGGCTCTTTGCACTACCTAAAGGGGCGGTGCTTTGTTGCAGAAGAACGTCATTGTCACTGTGGGCAGAACCATGGCCCAACAGCCAAAGTAAAGGACAGTGGGGCCGAAATTGGTGAAGGCCAAGGGCCACCCAAGTGCCGCCCACAGGACCGCCGATGGCCGCTGAGATACCTGACGGTACTTTGGGCAGGAGTTTCTGCAAAAGTCCTTTGAAAAGGCACTCGATGGCAAAAGAGGGAATTACACCATCAAACTCAGCGGGGGCTCTCATTCTTGGCGGCAAAGGCGCTTGCCGCCCAAGTGCCGCTGAGGAAGGAGTCAGGCCCAGGGAGGGTCGAACAGCTGGAAATAAAAATCATTTAAAAAAAAAATCGGAACACCTTCAGGGGACCCCATCCAGGTAAGTCGCTGTAAAGAAAATATAAAAAAATTGTTTGCTAACCTTTTCTTGCAGGTCTTCACACTCACCGTTGGGAGCAGACCAGCCTCCTTGCAGTGGTCCTTCCCCCTGCTGGCGCCGACTCCCGCCAGCTCCCACCCGCACCAATCTGGCATCTCGACATGCGGGAAGTCATTTGCACCACTTGGCCATCCGCTTACATCAGTGGGTAGTTCCCGGCGGTTCTCCCCTCTCACCCGCTCCAGCCCAAATGGAAACTGGCACAGGGCGGAACCTGAGGAGGAATGTTGGCAGATCTCGGCGGCAGTGGGCATTAAGGCCATCACTTTCGGCCCCAAGGGTTTTTTTGGATGTGACACTGGAGGCCTTGGTCCCGGGGGTTCAAAGACACCATCAGGTTCTCTACCCACAGGGGGGCAGAAGGCCTTCAAGGAAGTACAGAGAAGCCTGTTGGAGGAGATCGTTCAAGACTTCAATGTGATAAGAGTTCCCAGGACACAGAATCAGTGTCGCAAAAAGTTTCATGAACACACACAAGTAGTCAAGGCGGCCATGAATTAATCTTTAAAAACAAATTCCACCATCTGCACCACAAGCCTCACACACTGCTGAATCCAACACACCTCCATCACTCATCCACCAATAATTTCTAGCAATCACCATGCATACCTCACACTCATAGCTTTACTTCAGTCCCACACTTCAGTCTCCACTGCTGCAAGACTCACACTCACATCTCACACCTTGCACAACCATGGCAGGCACATAACCCAAACTCATTACATCATACTCACTGACGCAGTTCCTTTTCTTTTGCAGGCAAAGGTGGCAGGAGCAGCAGCACACAGGTGGAGGGAAAGCCTGTCTGCAGAACCCGATGGACCTGGAGAAAGCAGTTCTGAACATCACTGGAGAGGCAGTCATCATCATCATCATCATAGGCAGTCTCTCGGAATCAAGGAAGACTTGCTTCCACTCTTAGCATGAGTTCTTAGGTGCAATTTGAGAACCACAGTCTCTGTCACAGGTCGGACAGATAGTCGTTGAGGGAAAGGTGGGCAGGGAGCCTGGTTTGCCGCACGCTCCTTCCGCTGCCTGCGCTTGATTTCTGCATGCTCTTTGCAATGATACTCGAGGAGCTCAGCGCCCTCCTGAATGCACTTCCTCCACTTAGGGAGGTCTAGGGCCAAGGACACCCAGGTGTCAGTGGGGATGTTGCACTTTATCAGGGAGGCTTTGAGGATGTCCTTGTAACATTTCCTCTGCCCACCTTTGGCAGTGGCAAGCAGGGAAGTTGAAAATATTGCTGATGATGACAGTATGCTTCAACTTAATCCTTCTTTTCACATCCCACTTCTCCCTCATCCCACAATCTTTTCTCACTTACAAGCTGCTGGATATCTTGCTTTCACCGCCTCCCCTCACCACAACCTGACCCTTGCGCCTTTCTCCTTTCAGATACCCAAGAACTTCAATCTGGCTAGACAGTCCCCGAAGTGAAAAAGGTGAACACACACCGTCACTGCATCTGCTCAGAAAATGGCACTGCATGGACTTTAGAGGGTAGCATAGAGGTGGGATCTGCACATGGTGAGTCACCAGTCTTGAGTGGGGTGCAGCCAGGCCAGGGGGAAAGGCGGGTGAATGCCAGTTCCCCACAAGGCAAGTTTGTGCATGCGTTCTGCTGCACAAGACTCTGGGCTAGATTTTCAGCTTGCTGCCACCTCGACTTTTGCCCCGGAGGGACGGCAACGGCGACAGTAAGCTCTTCCCGTTGGGCGGCCAGCTTCCAACACCCCGCCGGGGCTTTCGGGGCCGGTTTCGGCGGGGCGCGGAGCAGTACTGCCCGGAAGAGGCGAGCTGGTGTGCAACGCCCCTGGTTGCGACACCAGCTCGATTTTTGGCTCTTGCCCGATCCGTAGTACTCCATAGAGCACCGTGCTGGGACCGCCTGTGAAAGTGGGTGGTTCGAGCTGTAGCGGCCGCAGTGATGTAGGTAATGTCTCAGGTAAGTGTGATTGTTTATTTTATGTTTTTTGCGATTTATGTTGTGGTGGCGTGAGTTATTTATTGGGAATGTTTTTGGTCGTTTTTTTTCAGGTTTTTGTTTCTCCACAGACCTCTCTTAGAGCACTCTGAGGATGACTGCTTAGCTTGGTATTTTTGCATGTTCAGCTGGCATAGCACCCTAAGAGAGGTATGCAAACTTTACCACCCCGCCGCCATTATCGCCCCGAAATGAGCAAAGCCAAAATTGCTGAGGTGCTGCCCCAGGGGAGTGGCAGTGGCTCAGTGGAGCAAGAACCTTATGTATTCTCTCAGGGTGACAGCATTCTTACTCCCCCCACTGCCACTCCACCAGTGCCCTGTTATCCAGCCAGTCTACAGCCGGGACTTCTCGGCCCAGAGCTGCACGAGGTCGTCCTGCAAGGCCATCCGCAGTCTCCTGCAATGAAAGTCATCAGCCTTCCACCAGCCATGCTGCAGCCATTGGGAGAACCCTGTGCAGGAAAGGAACATGAAAGATAGATACTAAGGGTATACATAAGGGTGATTTGTTGATGTTGTTGTTTTTATTTGGATTTGACAAATTTATAAAATATGTTTGGAATGTTTATTTTGAGATGGCTCTCATTTCAACTTTGTTCCCAGGAGGATGCTGTGATTTTCCATGCCAGAGAGATGGTAAGATGGAGAATCGGTGAGCAACAGGGATCTGGGGTTCCATTCACTAGAACCAGAGTCTGATGAGGTGCTCATGGAAGTCCATCCAGAATGGGGATCTGCCGCCTGCCACCTCCCTTCCTCTACCTGCTCTTCCTCCTCTTCCTCTTCCTCCTCCTCCTGAGGTGGTCCCAGAACTCAAGCTGGCAAGGGCTGCGCCCTTATGATGGCCAAGTTGTGAAGCATGCAGCAGACAATCACAAAACGGGTCACCCGCTCCGTCGAGTACAGGAGGGCTTCTCCTGAGCGGTCAAGGCAGCGGAACCCTTGCTTGAGCACTCCGATGGTCTGCTCGATGATCCTGATGGCAGCATGGCTCTCATTATATGAGTGCTGACCATGAGTGGTGGGGTTGTAGAGGGGAGTCATCAGCCAGCTGCAGAGTGGATAGCCTTTGTCTCCGAGCAGCCACCCTTGGGTTTGATGTGGAGGCTGTAAGATTGCTGACACACTGGACTGGCGGAGCATGAAGGCATCATAACTGCTGTCAGGATAGTGTGCATTCACCATCATGATGCACTGGGCATGGTCGCACACCAACTGCTCATTAAACGAGGGGTAGCCTTTGCGATTACGGAACGTCTCAGGATTGATATGCTCTGCCCACAAAGCCACGTATTTTCAGTCGATGGCGCCCTGCACCAGGTGGAAGCCCGATATCCTGGCAAAGCCACTTACACACTCCTCCTGTTTCTCTCTGTTCAGAGAGAAGATAATGAAGTCCCTTTTTTTGTAGTACACAGTCTCTGTAACTTACCGGATGCAGTGATGGATGGGAAACTGCAAGATGTTTGCTATGTTGTTTGCTCCAGACTGGAAGGATCTGGTGATAAAAAAAATTGAGGGTCAATGTGACCTTGAGGGCCAATGGAAGAGCTGTTATTGCCCTGCTTTGAGGCTGCAGGTCTGGTGGCAGGAGATGGCAGAATTATGTGACCATCTCCTTGGTGAAGCAGAGCCTTCTAATAATACACTGCTCCTGGCTTAAGTGAAGGTACGAGAAGTGCTCATTGAAGACCCTAGGTGGACTAAGGTCTCCTGCTAAGATCCCCCCAATCCCTCCTCCTCCTCCCTCTGCATGCATCTTGTACAATTCTTTGCTGTCTCTGCTTCATCTGCCTGTCATATTCAAGCATGGGGGGAGGGGGGGGGGACTGCAAGTAGACCGGGGCAAGTGGCGTGAGCAGAACCTTTTAAATGAGAAGCAAGACCTTCTCCACTTGCAGCAACACTCCCAGTCACTTCACAACTTTAAGCAACTCTAGAAATCTTCAAACAGCTGCACAAACTTACACATAGACAGTAGAAATGGAAAAGTAAGTCCGCTGCAAGTTGTTGTCGATTCCTTTAAATAGCGCTGATGGGGATCCTTCCTAGTGCTGAACACATGATCAGCGAGTCGCAATTGGACAAAGCGTTAAATGGAACGGCGATGTCCAAAATGACAGATCGTGCATCAAATCAGCTTTGCATACTCAATGACGTCGTGATCTGCCTCATCTAAATATCAGCAGTGAGTGCAGGCAACGGCAGCATTGCTGACTTGCCCAACATGACAGCTGTTGCAGGATCGACCAGAAGCAGGTGGAAGTGAGGCAGCCGTCATTTTCTCTGCCAAACCGTCCTTAATGGCCGGTGTGAAATGCTCCAATTCCATGGCATTTACCTTTCAGGGCATCCGTTGCTTCCCCGACAGGTATTATTGAGCTGGACAACAACAATAACAACAACTTGTATTTATATAACGCCTGTTTACAATCTATTAATGACTTGGATGAAGGGACCGACTTTAATGCAGCCAAGTTTGCTGATGATACAAATTGAGAGGAGAACACAAAAAATCTGCAAAGGAATATAGACAGGCTAAGTGAGTGGTCAAAAATTTGCCAAATAGAGTATAATGTGGGAAAATGTGAGGTTATCTACTTTTGCAAAAATAATAAAAAAGTAAACTATAATTTAAATGGAGAAAAATTGCAAAGTGCTGCTGTACAGAGGGATCTGGAGGTCCTTGTGCATGAAACACAAAAAGTTAGTATGCAGGTACAGCAAGTAATCAGGAGGGCAAATGGAATGTTGGCCTTTATTGCAAGAGGGATAGAGTATAAAAGCAGAGAAGTCCTGCTACAACTGTACAGGGTATTGGTGAGGCCACACCTGGAGTACTGTGTACAGTTTTGGTCTCCGTATTTATGGAAGGATATACTTGCACTTGAGGCTGTTCAGAGAAGGTTCATAGGTTGATTCCGGAGATGAGGGGGTTGACTTATGAGGATAGGTTGAGTAGGTTGGGCCGATACACATTGGAGTTCAGAAGAATGAGAGGTGATCTTTTGAAACTTATAAGATAATTAGGGTGCTCGACAAGGTGGATGCAGAGAGGATATTTCAACTCATGGGCGAAACTAAAACTAGGGGATTTAGTCTTCGAATCAGGGGCCGCCCATTTGAAACTGAGATGAGGAAACATTTCTTCTCTCAGAGGGTTGTAAATCTATAGAGTTCTCTGCCCCAGATTGCTGTGGAGGCTGGGTCATTGAATATATTTAAGGCAGAGGTAGACAGATTTTTGAGCGATAAGGGAGTAAAGGGTTATGGGGAGCGGGCAGGGAAGTGGAGCTGAGTCGATGATCAGATCAGCCATGATCTTGTTCAATGGCGGAACAGGCTCGAGGGGCCAAATGACCTACTCCTGCTCCTATTTCTTATGCTCTTATGCTCTTACCGTAGTAAAATGTCCCATGGTACTTCAATTTGACATCGAGCCACATAAAGAGAAATTACGGCAGATGACCAAATGTTTTGTCAAAGAGGTAGGTGTTGCATATGTTTAAAGAGTCTGACTGGATATTGTGAGCTCAAAGTAAAGTGTGGACCTTAGTCTTTAATTGCAGGTCTCCAGAGTGCCTCTCCAGCCTGTGAGGCCTCCTTAAGTACCTGTGCTCCCAAGGGATTGTGGGATCCCTTGGGACTCCAGGGGATGAGCACTCTGGTGGCTGTACAAGGTATATACAAATTTACATACATAACAACACTCCCCCACCCTCCCCCTGCCCAAAGATAACAGTGTAACTATTTACAAGGTGAGTCGATCTGGGGCCTTTCTTTCCCTGGTTGATTGTCTTGGTGCAAATGCTGGTTTTGGTGAATCGTTTATTGGGCTCTTGCTGGCCTGCTGTGCAGCTGGCCTTGCTGGGCTGCCTGGTGTGGTGAGTCCTGCAGAGTTGCTGCGGGTGATGGGTTCTACTTCGTGGCCAACCGCGGTGTCGGTTGCCACTGGTGTATGTTGGGGGTCAAAGAAGGTAGGTTGCTCAGGTTATTCCGTAAATCTGAGTTTGATTTGGTCCAAGTGTTTCTGGTGAATGAGTCCATTTCAAAGTTTGACCCGAAACACCCTGCTCCCCTCTTTGGCCACAATAGTGCCGGGAAACCACTTGGGACCTTGTTCATAATTCAATACAAATACAGGATCATTGATTTTAATTTCGCGTGACACATTAGCACTATCATGATATGTATTTTGTTGAAGCCGCCTGCTCTCTACCTATTCATGTAGGCCAGGGTAAACTAACGAGAGCCTTGTCTTAAGTGCCCTTTACCTGAGCAGTTCAACAGATGGAATCCAAGTGAGCGAGCGGGGTCTCGTGCGTTAGCTAAGCAGAACTCGGGATAGGCAAGTCTGCAGTGAGCCTTCACTTACCCTTTTCAAGCCCTGCTTGATAGTTTGCACTGCTCTCTCTGCCTGACTATTGGATGCTGGTTTGAACGGGGCACATGTAACATGTTTGATCCCATTACGGGTCATGAACTCTTTGAACTCGGCACTGGTAAAACATGGCCCGTTGTCGCTCACAAGGACATCAGGTAGTCCGTGAGTGGCAAACATCGCCCGCAGGCTTTCAGTGGTGGCAGCGGATGCTCTTGGCTACATTATCTCACATTCAATCCATTTAGAGTATGCATCTACAACCACAAGGAACATTTTACCTAAAAACGGGCCTGTATATTCGACATGGATACTGGACCACGGATTGGAGGGCCAAGACCATAAACTTAGTGGAGCCTCCCTGGGTGCATTGCTTAACTGCGAGCATGTGTTACATCTGTGCACGCAGAACTCGAAGTCTGCCTCGATACCGGGCCACCACATGTAGGATCTGGATATCGCTTTCATCATTACAATGCCTGGGTGGGTACTGTGGAGGTCACTGATGAAAGTGTCTCTACCCTTCTGGGGGACCACTACCCGATTGCCCCACAGAAGGCAGTCTGCCGGTATAGACATTTCATCTTTGCGCCGGAGGTACATAGAAACATAGAAACATAAAAAATAGGTGCAGGAGCAAGCCATTCGGCCCTTCAAGCCTGCACCACCATTCAATAAGATCATGGCTGATCATTCACCTCAGAACCCCTTTCATGCTTTCTCTCCATACCCCTTGATCCCTTTAGCCGTAAGGGCCATATCAAACTCCCCCTCGAATATATCCAATGAACTGGCATCAACAACTCTCTGAGTGAAGAAGTTTCTCCTCATCTCAGTGTTAAATGGCTTACCCCTTATCCTTAGACTGTGTCCCCTGATTCTGGACTTCCCCAACAGCGGGAACATTCTTCCAGCATCTAACCTGTCCAGTCCTGTCAGAATTTTAGATGTTTCTATGAGATCCCCTCTCATCCTTCTAAACTCCAGTGAATACAGACCCAGTCGATCCAGTCTCTCCTCAAATGTCAGTCCTGCCATCCCGGGAATCAGTCTGGTGAATCTTCACTGCACTCCCTCAATAGCAAGAATGTCCTTCCTCAGATTAGGAGACCAAACTGAACACAATATTCCAGGTGAGACCTCACCAAGGCCCTGTACAACTGCAGTAAGACCTCCCTGCTCCTATACTCAAATCCCCTAGCTATGAAGGCCAACATACCATTTGCCTTCTTCACCGCCTGCTGTACCTGCATGCCAACTTTCAATGACTGATGTACGTTGACAGCCAGGTTTCGTTGTACCTCCCCTTTTCCTAATCTGCTGCCATTCAGATAATATTCAGCCTTCATGATTTTGCCACCAAAGTGGATAACCTCACATTTATCCACATTATACTGCATCTGCCATGTATTTGCCCACTCACTTAACCTGTCCAAGTCACCCTGCAGCCTCTTAGCGTCCTCCTCACAGCTCACACCACCACCAAGCTTAGTGTCATCTGCAAACTTGGAGATATTACACTCAATTCCTTCATCTAAATCATTAATGTTTATTGTAAATAGCTGGGGTCCCAGCACTGAGCCCTGCGGCACTCCACTAGTCACTGCCTGCCATTCTGAAAAAGACCCGTTTATCCCGACTCGCTGCTTCCTGTCTGCCAACCAGTTCTCTATCCACGTCAAGACATTACTCCCAATACCATGTGCTTTAATTTTGCACACCAATCTCTTATGTGGACCTTGTCAAAAGCCTTTTGAAAGTCCAAATATACCACATCCACTGGTTCTCCCTTGTCCACTCTACTAGTTACATCCTCAAAAAATTCTAGAAGATTTGTTAAGTATACAGCTTTATTTCTTCCTGCATTTCCACTGGGGCACTGGACCAGCTCCCGAGAAGCACATAATTTTTTACTAGGGACAGTAAGGGGTCCTGGCTCATCCAGGTTCTAATCTGTTGGGCTGTGCCGGGGTGCTGCTTCCATAACCATGACTAAATCTGCGGACTGCGTCATTTCCACCTCCTTGGTGGGCAATGGCAACCTACTGAGAGCATCGGCACAGTTTTCTGTGCCTGGCCTGTGGCGGATGGCGTAGTTGTATGCGGACAACATGAGTGCCCATCTCTGGATGCGGGCCGATGCATTCGTATTTATCCCCTTACTTTCGGAAAAAAGGGATATCAGTGGCTTATGGTCCGTTTCCAATTCAAATTTTAGCCCAAGCAGATATTGATGCATTTTCTTTACCCCATAGACACACGCTATCGCTTCTTTTTCAATCATGCTTTGGACTCTCTAAGCCTTAGACAGACTTCTGGATGCATAAGCAACAGGTTGCAATTTCCCAGAATCATGAGCTTGACACCATATGACGACGCTTCACATGCTAGTACCAAACGCTGACATGGATCATAAAACACAAGCAATTTGTTTGAGCATAACACTTTTCTAGCTTTTACAAAAGCATTTTCTTGGCTTTTGCTCCCATACCCATTCGTCTCCTTTACACAGTAAGGCGTGCAGTGGTTCTAACAGTGTGCTGAGACCCGGTAAGAAGTTACCAAAGTAGTTCAGGATTCCTAGAAACAGCCGCAGCTCCATCACGTTCTGTGGCCTCGGTGCATTCTCGATTGCCTCCGCTTTCGAATCAGTGGGCCTGATGTTGTCCACCGAGATTCTTCTCCCCAGGAACTCCACTTCAGGCACCAGGAAAACGCATTTTGAGAGCCCCGCGCAGTTGAGTCGACGAAGAACCTCCTCCAGGTTCTGCAGATGCTCGACTGTGTCCCAACCTGTAACCAAGATGTCGTCCTGGACCGACTTCAATAAGCTTTCCATGTTTCTCTGGAATATCGCTGGGGCTGATCGAATTCCAAACGGGCATCTGTTATAATTGAAGAGACCTTTGTGCATGTTGATGCAGGTGAGGCCCTTCGATGATTCCTCCAGCTCCTGCATCTTGCAGGCCGAGGTCAAGTCCAGCTTTGTGAACGTTTTTCTCCTGCCAGCATAGCGAAAAGGTCGTCAGCCTTTGGTAGTGGGTATTGATCCTGCAGGGAGAAACGATTGATAGTTACTTTGTTATCACCACAGATTCTGATGGTGCTGTCTCCCTTGAGGACTGGAACAATTGGACTTGCCCACTCGTTGAATTCGATCGGCGAAGTGATGCCCTCTCATTGCAGCCGGTCCAGCTCGATCTCTACGCTTTCTCTCATCATGTACGGTGCTCTTGCCTTGTGATGGATGGGTTGTGCCAGAATTAGGTAGATCTGCTCCTTTGAACTTCCCGATGCCTGGTTCGAACAGCGAAGGGATCTTGTTTAAGAGCTGGGCACATGAAGTGTCGTCAGCGGACGAGAGCATTCATACGTCGTCCCAATTCCAGCGTATCTTTTCCAGCCAGCTCCTGCCGAGCAGCATAGGACCAAGGCCCGGTACCACCCAGAGTGGTATCTTGTGCACCGGTCCATCGTAGGAGACCTTTACAGTAGCACTGCCGATTACGGGAATCAGTTCCTTTGTGTAAGTTCTCAGTTTTGTGCGAATGGGAGTCAAGACTGGCCTTGAGGCCTTGCTGCACCACAATTTTTTGAAAGTCTTTTTGCTCATAATGAACTGGCTCACGCCCGCGTCCAGCTCCATTGACACTGGGAGTCCATTTAATTCAACCTTCAGCATTATCGGGGGACACTTTGTGGTAAATGTGTGCATCCCATATATCTCTGCCTCCTCGGTCTGAGGCTCTGGTTCATCCTGATCTGTCCTCCTCTGCAACGTGGTGGTTTGCAGGATTAACAGGATTTGCAGCTCGTCTGCATATACATTGGAGGTGTCCCATTGTTCCACAGCCCTTGCAAATGTATCCTTTGAAGTGGCATGAATGGAAATGATGATCACCCCCACAGCACCAACAAGGTGTTAATGGCCTTGCATTCATCACCCTTGATGGTGGACCCTGAGACATCTGTGGATGTGCAGCTGCAGGCAAGTGGGGCCTGCCCTGTATGTTGCGATTTGAAAACAACATCACTTTGTTCACAATACTTGCAGCAGCACTTGTGTGCTGAGAGATTTGCTTAATATTGTCACTGATGGCAATGAACGCCTGGGCTATCACTATGGCCTTACTCAAGGTTGGGGTCTCTACAGTCAAAAGTTTGTGAAGTATCACTTCATGCCCAGTGCCAAGTACGAAAAAGTCTCTGAGCATGTGCTCCAAATGTCCTTCAAATTCGCAATGTCCTGCAAGGCGTCTTAGCTCAGCGACATAACTCGCCACTTCCTGGTCTTCAGAACTTTTGTAGGTGTAGAACCGGTACCTCGCCATCAGAACGCGTTCCTTCGGGTTCAGATGCTCCCAGACCAGTGTGTACAGATCATTGTATGATTTCTCTGTGGGTTTCGCTGGAGTAAGCAGATTTTTCATGAGGCCATATGTTGGTGCCCTGCAGACGGTGAGGAGAATCGCCCTTCGTTTGGCAGCGTTCCCTTCTTCTTCCAGCTCATTGGCCACGAAGTATTGGTCGAGTCGTTCCACGAAGGTTTTCCAATCATCTCCCTCCGAGCATTTCTCCAAGATACCCACTGTTCTCTGCATCGTTGGGTTTGTCATCTGTATCTCGTCGCCAGTTGTTGTATATGAATAAAGAGTCTGACTGGATACTGAGCTCAAATTAAAGTGTGACCTTAGTCTTTTATTGCAGGTCTCCAGAGTGCCTCTCCAGCCTGTGAGTCCTCCTTAAGTACCTGTGCTCCCAAGGGATTGTGGGATCCCTTGGGACTCCAGAGGATGAGCCCTCTGGTGGCTATACAAGGTATATACAAGTTTACATACATAACAGTAGGCTTCAAGGAGCATCTTAAAGAAGGTGAGGTAGAGAGGCGGAAAGTTTTAGAGAGGTAATTCCAGAGCTTAGGGCCTAGGCAGCTGAAGGCATGGCCACCAATGGTTGAGCGATTAAAATCAGGGATGCTCAAGAGGGCACACTTAGAGGAATGCAGATATATCGGGGAATTGTGGGGTTGGAGGAGATTACAGAGATAATGAGTGGTGAGGTCATTGAGGGATTTGAAAACAAGAATGTGAATTTTTAAATCGAGGCATTGCTTAACTGCGAGCCAATATAGGTCAGCGAGCACAGGGGTGATGGGTGAATGGGACTTGGTGTGAGTTAGAACATGAACAACTGAGTTTTGGATTACCTCAGGTTTACGTAGGGTGGAACATGGCAGGCCAGCCAGGTGTGCGCTGGAATAGTCAAGTCTAGAGATAACAAAGGCATGGGTGAGGGTTTTGGCAGTAGATGAGCTGAGGCAGGAGCGGAGACGGGTGATGTTATGGAGGTGAGAGTGGGTGGTTTTAATGATGGTGCGGATATGTGGTTGGAAGCTCATTTCAGGGTCAAATATGACACCAAAGTTGCGAACAGTGTGGTTCAGCCTCACACAGATGGTAGGGAGAGGGATGGAGTCGGTGGCTAGGGAACAGAGTTTGTGGCGGGTACCAAAGACAATGGCTTTGGTTTTCCCAATATTTAATTGGAGAAAATTTCTGCTCATCCAGTACTTGATGTCGGACAATCAATCTGACAGTTTAGAGTTCATGGAGGGGTTGAGCGAAGTGGTGGTGAGGTAGAGCTAAGTATCATCAGCCTACATGTGGAAACTGACGCTGTGTTTTCGGATGGTATCGCCAAGGAACAGCATATAGATGATAAATAGGAGGAGACTACGGATAGATCCTTGGGGGACACTAGAGGTAACGATGCAGGAGTGGGAAGAGAAGCCATTGCAGGTGCTTCTCTGGCTACAATTAGATTAGATAGATAAGAATGGAACCAGACAAGTGCAGTCCCACCCAGCTAGTTAACAGTGGAGAGGTATTGGAGGAGATGGAATGGTCAACCGTGTCGAAGGTTGCAGATTTGTCGAGAAGGACAAAAACGGATAGTTTATCTGTGTCAGAGTCACAAAGGATGCCATTTGTGACTTTGATGAGAGTTGTTTCGATACTGTGGTAGGGATGGAAACCTAATTGGAGGGACGCAAACATGGAGTTCCGGGAAAGATGGGCACGGATTTGGGAGGCGACAACACATTCAGGGACTTTGAAAAGGAAAGGGAGGATGGAGATGGGGTGGTAGCTTTCAAGGACGGAGTGGTCAAGTTTTGTTTTTTTTGAGGGGAGGGGTGATGACGGCAGATTTGAAGGAGCGAGGGGGACTGCACCTGAGGAGAGAAAACCGTTAACAATGTCCGCTAACATGGGAGGCAGAAAAGGAGTTTGGGTGGTCAGCATTTTGGTGGAATAGGGTTGAGGGAGCAGGAAGTGGGTCTCATGGACAAGATGAGCACAGAGAGGTCATGAAGGGAGCACAGAGAGAAACTGGAGAAAGATGCGAGTTCAGGGCTAGAGCAATGGGGAACCTTAGATGAAGTTTGGCCCAGTGGGCTAGGGGAAGGAAGGGAACCGGTAAAGGCAGCTGATCAGATGGTCTCAATCTTGGAGACAAAGCAGTCCATGAGCTCCTCGCACTTGTTATTAGAGGTGAGAGTGGAGGAGACAGGGGAGAGGGGTTTAAGAAGACAGTTAACAGTAGAGAATAGAAGCCAAATGTTATCCTTTTATTGCAGAATGATCCTGGAATAGTGAGCAGTTTTGGCAGACGAGAGCAAGACCCTGTAAGGGGGTGGTCTCTATGAGGGGGTCAGGTTCCCTTCTGACCAACTTGAGTGGTTCAAATTGCTCCCACTCCCTTGGGTTCCATACTCTGGATTTATTTGGGGGATGTGACAAAGTGCAAAGGACACTGGTTTGATGCAAAAGAACTTTGATTTTATTACAGTCAAGAAAATACAAACTTATAATTTTAATGAGAAAGTACAAGAAAGGTACAATGTCAAACTTATAATCACTCTAACAAGGGTCAATGCATTACACATTCAAAGGGGGTTACAGTAAAATTACAACTCCCACCTCTCAATACCTAATTCTAGCTAGGTTAGACTCCAGGGCAGGCAGGGACTATGCTTACCGATCCTTTTGACAGTTAGCGGTAGATCGCAGTTTCGGGGTTCGCTGGATGTGTTAGGGTCTGCTTGCCGTACCCCGAACGTCGGAGAAGACTTTTTGCTGCGCAATCTTCAGTTGGGTTGAGTCCACTGATGCGGTAAGGCGCGTTTTGGATCTGTGGGGTAAGTACCCGTTTTCTTTGGTTAGAAATAGGTTTCTACAGTCTTTTAGGTAATGTTTTACCCGTTGGTAGGTCAAGATCAGATTGTAGAGTGGAAACTTTTCGATTCTTCGTTTTTTTCCCGTTGGAGTTTTGTTTTGAGTTTGGTTGATCGCGGTGGTTTTCTGTTGATACCACGTTGGTTGTGGTCGGTTGCTGCCGCGATGATGATGTTCTTCCTTCCTTCAGGACTTCAAGACTTCGAGGCTACAGAAGTTAGTTTACAACTGTCGTGTTGGATTCTCTCCCTTCTTGATGACACAAGCGTGGTCTCAGTTGTATAGCAAAGTATGTCATACCCTCTATTGAAACAGGGGGCCAGTTATACGGTTTGAGTGGTTCTAATCTTGGTGCCAAATCAGTTCAGAATTCTTTGTTTAAATTTGGCAGGCTTGACTCTTCTTTGTAATATTTTGGCAAGCTCGTTAAAAGTTGATATGTTTTGGGTGGGTTGATGTGCGAAAACTGTTTCCTGATGGAAATATTCGTTTGGTAATTGCAATATCCTTTTGTGCTTAGTTTTTCACATACAGGCTGGATTGGGCCTCTTTGTGATGTATATGCTGAAATGGTTTTCCAGATTCATGTTAATGGTTAGCTATCTCTGGGTTATTTGTTGTAATGTTAATGTCTCTTGTGGAGAAGGATTCTCGAATACCCATTTCTCCAGACAAGTTAACTTAGTCCCAACACCCAGACAATTCCAACAATCAAGTTGTCTTTTGTTAGTTCTTTAGGCCCGCCCACAATCTTGAATTTGTCTTTTAAAATCCAAAATTCGATTAAAGTTCGTAGTTTCTTCCATAAGCACTTTAGGATTTCAAACTTTTCAGTCGATAGTCCCAAATTAAATTTCCTTTCGAATGAGCCCAAACACAGGGCGTGGGGGGGGGGGGGGGGTTCTTGTGAATTTTGCACCCTTCAACCCGATAGTGTTTTATATGTCCAATCAGATATGGCGGTGAATGACTAAATCTATTGTCTGCCATATCTGTTCAAGTCTGCATCGCTTGGACATAAGGGAATGATGATGCGGGCTGTAGGAGGGGGAATGGGCAGGGTGTGAGAGAGTCATGGTTTTAATAGTGACTAGGACATCAAAGCTGATGGTGAGGGTGTGTTTGAAGGACAGCTGGAGCGGGCTCATCGCTCATTTGGTAGTTAAAATGCCATCAGGGTCCTAATGACATCACAGGAGCTTGGTTTGCATCTATTAATGAGGCTCCTGCCGGAGTCACTTGTGTGCCTCAGCCACCTAAAATGAGGGCTCAGTTAAGAAGATGGTGTGTGGGAATGGAAAAGAAAAGGTGTGATATGTTTTTGAAGGTCATTTCAACTGCGTGACCATCCCATTCTTGCCAGCAGGGTTGGTTCAAATTGGCCACAATATTTCCAGGTGGTTCTTGGCACCTGCCTGCCCCTATCTCTCCCTCAGAAGCACTCACCCGTCGGTCAAGATTCCTCCATTCACATTTAGATGAGGGAACCTGCCCCTGACCCTACATATTCCGGCATGATTAGTGCCTAAGGTTGCCAGCGAGCACATGCTGAAACCTGCACCAGAGTGCCACCTCTGCTGATTTTTGGGTCTCAGTCTATATTGAGACACATGTTGCAAAATTTGTCATTCTCGTTTCCATGGTGACAGCCATGACAGAGTGACCAACACTGATTTTAAATGCATGCAAACTTCATTCATGATTGGTTCTATTATTGAATATGACAGACAGTTATTTTTCAATGGACTGGCAGTCGTAGAAGTCCAACAGACCACGATAACAGTTTTAGGGGTTTAAAAGGAAGAACAGAGTAGAGTCAATTGAGTGGGATTGAGCTAGACAGATTGAAATATTCACAGATAGATAAGGTAGACAAGCAAGCTCCTGTGGTTCGTAAAGAACTAAAGAAGGAAAATAACTGCATACACAAAAGAAATCACAACCTTTTATTATTTCATCTTTCAAGGAGGTAAGTAATAGAATGTCTAGTTGTTGTATTTTCACTTGTTCATAATTTCTTTAATACATTTGTAGAATAGTTTAAACCAAGAACAGTATCTGATGTGATACTTTATTGCTTATTGAGAACTGAAGTGTTGCTGTAGAAGCATGGGGGTTTAGCGGGGTGGTTGGGGGGGGGGGGGGTGTGCATTTTCCATGGGGTTCTCCTGATTGTCCGTAGTAACGTTGGTGAAAGATCTGCGGAAATCCCAGAGAAATGGTGTAAATGGCATCTGCATTGTTTCTTCAGGGCTTCTGCCGATTTTCCATCAAAGTTACAGTGACGGTTCAGGAGAATCCCAATGAAAATTACAAGCCCCCGTAAGATTGTAGCAGCTTGAAATTAATTAATGGACACAGTTTCTGTTCATTGATCCAGGCACATTAAAGAAAGACTTGCATTTATATAGTGCCTTTCACGACCACCGGACATCTCAAAGCGCTTTACAACCAATGAAGTACTTTTTGAAGTGTTTGTATGTGAAATTTGTATGAAATATGTGGCAGCCAACTTGCGCACAGCAAACTCCCACAACCAGCAAAGTGATAATGATCAGGTAATCTGTTTTTGTTATGTTGATTGAGGGATAAATATTGTCCATGGCATCCGGGATAACTCCCTTGTTCTTTTTCAAAATAGTACCACGGGATCTTTTACGTCCACTTCAGAGAGCAGACAGGACCTCGGCTTAATATCTCATCCAAAAGATGGCACCTCCAACAGTGCAACATTCCCTCAGCACTACACTGGAGTGTCAGCCAAGATTGATATGCTTAAGTTTCTGAAGTGGGACTTGAACCTACAACCTTCTGACTCAAAGGTGATAGTGCTACCAACTGAGCCATTACTGATATTTGTGAATATTTAGCCAAATAGTAAAGACACTTTTGAAGGGAATTGGAATTCACCTTTGAGATTGAGAGCAAAGAAGGATATAAAAGACTGAAAATGTAACAGAGTTTTTTGTGTTATCAGACAGCTCCATATTTATCTTGTGATATTGGTCTCCAGGATGGTCTGAATTGCAGGTCTCCAATAACTTGCATCACATTGAATTGAGTGAAGCAACTATTACCACAGCAGATAATAGCCTTGAAATGGCACGCCTCTAATAGTCTGCTTCCAAAATAAAAAACAAAGCACAATATACCCTAGAGACCAGGTGATTTTGACAATGTTTTATTTTGATTGGAAATTAATTCCAGGAAAAACATTCTCTCAGAACATTGGTCATTTTGCCAAATCACTGGGGTTATAAACCGGTAAGCCCCCTACTTTTCTTAAGGATCAATGGGCTGGATTTTAGGTCTTCTGCCGCCCGTATTAGCACCCTGGAGGGTGGCAATGGCAGCAGTAAGCACTTCTGGGCAGGCGGGCAGCTTCCTGCGCCCCGCTGGGACTTTCGGCGTCGGTTGCTACGGGACGCGGAGCATTACCACCCAGAAGAGGTGAGCCAGTGTGCAACACCCCTGGTTGTGACACCGGCTCAAATTTTAGCTGCCGCCCGATCCATAGCACCCTGTAGAGCGTCATGCTGGGACCGCCTGTGAAAGCTGGCGGTCCGACCTGTAGCGGCTGCAGTGAGGTAAGTAATGTCGACCTCAGGTAAGTGTGATTGTTTTTTTTTACCAATTATGTTGTGGTGGCGTGGACTATGTATTCGGAATGTTTTTGGTGGGTTTTTTTCAGTTTTTTCCCGCAGGCCTCTCTTACAGGGCCCTGAGGCCAGCTGTTTAGCTTGGGATTTTCAGTTGCTCAGCCAGCCGGCCTACATTAGCACTCCGCCCTACATTTAGGGCCCAGCTGATGAATTTTGCTGACTGAGGCGCAAACTGTTCCTGGGCATAAACTTTACCGCCCCGCCGCCATTACCACCCCGAAATGAGCAGAACTGAAAATCTCGACAACAGAGAGCTGTGATTCTGGAGACTCTGCTGGCGGAGGAGAACTAAATGGGCTCAGTGCTGGCAGCGGAACATGGCAGGGGGGCACGGGGGAGAAGGCGGCGCTGCCTCCAACAGTTCCAGCGGCAGCGGGCAAGGGACGCAGCTCACATGGCTGCTGAACATGCAGATGGCCATGGAGATGGCGACAGAGCTGAACCCAGAGAGGTGTCCCAGGAAGGACCTGCCTTCAGGAGGAGGGTCAGGTATGATGACCACCCACACCAGGTAGTGGGCGAGATGTACAGAAGGCAGGATGTACAGGAGGCAGGATGTACAGGAGGCTGACGCTTGTCAGCAAGTGGCTGCAGAGGGCGAGGAGCAGCAAGAGCATGAGGGAGAAGGCAATGAGGCAGCTGCCGTAGGAAGATGCCAACATAGACGTGGGGGCAGAAGGCCCTATCGTCAAAGGGTCTACAGACAGCAGTTCTCATACATGGACCTGATGGATGACCAGTGTCTCTGGACACTGCGATTCTGAAGGATATCATGACGCAGCTGTGCAATCTCCTGCAGCCAGACCTCCAGCCTCAGACAAGGTTGAGGACAGCTCTGACCGTCACATCCAAGGTGACCATAGCACTCAATTTTTATGCGGCTGGAGCTTTTCAAGCTGCTACAGCAGACATCTCAAACATTTCGCAGTTCGCCGCACATAGCTCCATCCGTCAACTGACAGATGCTCTCTATAAGAGATGGGGGGACTACATTTCCTTCCCGATGAGCAGGGAGAAGCAGTTGGAGCGGCTGACCGGATTCGTGAGGATTTTGGGCTTCCCCACGGTTCAGGGCGCCATAGACTGCACCCACGTCGCACTGAGGGAGCCGCAGTACAATCCCGAGATCTTCGGAAACCGCAAGGGTTTCCACTTCCTCAATGCCCAGCTGGTGTGCGACCACCATCGCAAAATCATGGCGGTTGTTGCTCGGTATCCTGGCAGCAGCCACGATGCTTTCATTCTGCACCAGACCGGTGTGCCAGGTGTGTTTGCTGGGCCAAACCAAGATTGGAGACAAGGATTACCCACTGTGCACTTGGCTACTGACTCCCCTTCACAACCCCAGGACTGCTGCGCAGCAAGCCTACAATGACTCTCATTCAGCCAGGTGCATAATTGAGCAGACCATCGTAATCCTTAAACAGAGGATCGTTGCCTGGATCGCTCTGGTGGAGTGTTGCAGTACTCGCCTGAGTGGGTCTCCCTATTCGTGGTCGCCTGCTGCATGCTTCACAACCTGGCAATCATGAGGGCACAATCATTGAAGACGAGGCAGCAGTACCACCTGAGGAGGAGGACCAGGAGGAGGAGGATGAGGAGGAGGTGGAGGCACAGGAGGAGGACCAGGTTGCAGGCCACACAGGAGACGGCATCACTATCTAAACCCTGCAAGGGAAGTGCAGCACCGTCTCATTTCTGCTCATTTCCGATGAGTTCATGCCCACTTTACCCTTCATCTGTGCATCTCCATGGGCAAAACAATGAGCCCTTTCACACATCATTGCCCACAGTGAAATGACAGGCCTGTACAGATATTGGAACACAAAATAAAGATTTATTACACAAGAAATAATGGTGCAACTAAACATACACATAATCATTTATCATCCTGCTGCATCTCCTTATAACCCCTCTTATGCAAACATATTCTCGAACTACGCCGCAGTGTCTCCCCTGTGGCTGCATCAGGGGTCTGGGAAATTTGCTGTGTTTCAGGGGTAGAACCTATAGATGTCCTTTTAGGATGTCCTCGACCAGCTCTGGCCCTGGAAGGGCCGGCTGCAGACTGGGCAGCACCCTCCTCGGTGCGTTCAGTCAGAATTGGCTGGGGCGATTTCATGCTTGGCAGCAATGGCGGAGTGCCAGGTCTCGGCTCAGGACTGCTGTGATCCTGAAAGACCACATCATCATCCTGCTCCAAGGAGCCTGCGCCACTCCCCCGGGGCAGCACCTCACTATTCCCACCAATCTGCTGGAGCACAGGTCGGTGGGGTGGCGCGACAATGGAAGGTCCCCCCGTGGACCGTGATGGACCCAGTCGTGATGGCAGCAGTCAGATCTCGTGTGGCATCCAGCTGAGATTGCATGAGAGCAGACACAGTCTCTATGGCACCAGAGACAACAGCATAAGATGCTCCTTGGCCTGTTGCTCAGAGTGCATGAGAGCATTCTGAGCCTCCAGGACCGTGGCCACCCTATCCAAAGCAGCACTCAGACGCTCGTTCACTTGCACTTGTGCTATAATGGCAGCTAACGCATTGCCCACGACATGCGGCATCACTGCTGGATCTGCATGGTCACTCTGAGAGTTCACCATCGTCTGCAGACTGGCACTGATGCGCTCCATAGTGTGCCCAGAGCTGTCCACAAAGTGGGAGGTGGACACCTCCATGCTCCTGACCACTTGCGACAGACTCTCGGGCACCCTTGCCATTGCCCCCAACATTTGGGAATGCATGGCCTCCACCCTTCTTTCATAAGCCCCAACATCGATGTCATCTGCAGCAGAACTCGCGTGCGGACTCACCCCCCCCCAGAGAGATGGCACCCAAGGTTGCCTTTGCTTTTCACCATGCTGAAGCCCACTAGGCCCTGGTGCATCATCCAGTGCAGACCCCTCTGCTAATTCTAACTATCCTGACCGGGTACTCCCAGTATCTGAGCTGGCGCGTGCAGTGATGCGGTGCTGGCATCAGTGTCCCCCTCTTCCTCAACCTCATCGGACATGCCGGCAATAGACAGAATGAGCTCAAAGGTGTCATCCTAGCTTTGGCTCCCAGTGGCCTCAAGGCTGCCATCCTGGCTTTGACTCATACTCGCGGTCTCATCTGCAATCATAAATGGTACAAGGGCTCCCGTGAGGGTGAGGTAGGGCATTGCACCATGCAGCCAGCAACTTGCACGCAATCAGAAGCAGCTGCGTGGTAGGCGCATGGACGTTCCAGGAGAGATGGCATTAAAGGAAGGCCTTCACTTACCGATGCTGCCCCCCAGCGGGATCCACATGATCGGCGGCCACAGTGAAGGCAACATGTGGGCCCAGTAGCCACTGCACCCTTTCTTCAATGAGTCAACTGCTGGATATCGACCTTGCCCCCATCAGTCCTCTGTTGCTCCAAACGGTTGTGAGATACCTTGGCCTGCAAAGCAAAGAAGGGTTGCTGAGGAGTAGTATCATGAGGCCTCGGCAATTAGTGCAAGTGTGGGTCCATTACATGCAGGTGTAAGTCTCACATGAAAGGGAGCCTCCATTGCGATTATCCACACATATATACAGGCCTCAGCAATCAAATGGTGCTTCAGTGACTATATAGTGAAGGTGGGAAATAAGAGAAGGTAAAGGAGAGGCTCGCAGATGGAAGGTGAGGAGTTGGTTGAACATGTACTCACTTTCATCAGAATTATGTCGTTGAGCCTTTGATGGGCATTGGGAGGCAGTGCGGTCATGAATGGAGGTCCCCGACACCTCCACAGCTATCTCTCTCCAGGCATTCACAAACACAGTGCGAGTTGGTCTGCCTGTGTCGGGGTACAGAACGTGCTTTCCTTCCTTCCACAGATTCAATCAAGGTTTCGAGTTCGACATTAGAGAATCAGCTGGCCCTCCTTGCTCCTCCTGGATTAGCCATACCTTCGCAAACAACTGATTCCCTGCTCAGGGCCTAGCTGCAAACCCTGCCCTTTAAGAAGACCAGGGAGCAGCTGCCTCATTATGAGTAAATCGGCAACAGCTGAATTTCACGGCCAATCGGCCACTCCGCACCCACACCGCTACAAACCCACCACCTATACCGCGCCATTCCTTTTTTCCAGCAAAAATGCTGAATTTCCCTCCAATGGCCGCCGTATCCATTGAGACGGTAATGCATGGCAAAAAACGGTAGGTGCGCCTCGTTTCAGGCGGTGGGCAATTTTGGCCCCTTAAAGCCAATTTCATAGGTCTGAGGGGCAAGTTGGCTAAGGTAGATTGGGAAATTAGATTAAGGGTATGACGGTAGATAAGCAGTGTCAAATATTTTAAAAAATATTCTAAAATTCTCAATGAATATACATTCCATTGAGAAATAAAAATGCCACAGAAAAAGTGATGGCTCACTAAAGAAGTTAAGGATATTAGATTAAAACAAAAGGCTTATAATGTTGCAAAGAACACTAGTAAGCCTAAGGATTAGGAGAGCTTTAGAAACGACAAAGGATGACCAGAAAATGTATGAAAAGGGAGAAAATAGAATATGAGAGTAAATAAGTAAAAAATATTTTAAAAGATTGTTAGAGCTTCTACAAGTATGTAAAAAAGGAAGAGAGCAGCAAAAGTAAGTATTGGTCACTTAGAGACTGAGACAGAAGTTATAATGGGGAATAAGAAAATGGCAGAGACTTTAAACAAATATTTTGTGTCTATCTTCACAGTAGAAGACACAAAAAGCATACCAAAAATAGTGGAGAACCAAGGGGCTAATGAGAGTGAGGAACTTAAAGTAATTCTCAGTAGAGAAAAAGTACTTGTGAAACTAATGGGACTAAAAGTCAACAAACCCCCTGGACCTGATGGCTTATATCCTAGGGTTCTAAAAGAGGTGGCTGCAGAGATAGTGGATGCGATGGTTGTGATCTTCTAAAATTCCCTAGATTCTAGAATGTCCCAGTGGATTGGAAGGTAGCAAATGTTGTTTCCCCTGGCTGGAAAGTCTAGAACTAGGGAGCATCGTATCAAGATAAGGGGTGAGTCATTTAAAACTGAGATGAGGAGAAATTTCTTCACTCAGAGGATTGTAAATCTTTGGAATTCTCTACCCCAGTGGTTTGTGAATGCTGAATCGTTGAGTATATTCAAGGCTGAAATAGATAGATTTTTGGACTCTACGGGAATCAAGGGATATGGAGATTGGGCTGGAAAGTGGAGTTGAGGTCGAAGATCAGCAATGATCTAGTTAAATGGTGGAGCATGCTTGAGGGGCCATGTGGCTTATTCCAGCTCTTAATTCTTATGTTCTTATCCCAATCACCCTGTACCATACATCACAGTACAGGGGACCATTCAAGTGGGGGGGAGTAAAAATAAATGTGGTAGTGGTAGGGGCACTGGCACCAGTACTGGGATAGCAGGGAGATGTTCCATCGGGACGGACTTCACTTGAACCAAGCTGGGGCCAGTGTCCTGGCGAATCGAATAACTAGGGCTGCAGATAGGGCTTTAAACTAAATAGTGGTGGGGAGGGATCCGATGAGTGGAAATTTAAACAATCAAAGAGAAAGGAGAAGGCAAAAGTGCAGGGTAGCAATAAGGGTAATGATAACCAGAGTGTGACAGGTAGGGACAGAGCGTATACACATAAGACAAAATTAAAAGCTCTATATCTGAATGCACGAAGCATTCTTAACAAGATAGATGAGTTTATGGCACAAATAGAAATAAATAGGGTATAATTTGATTGCCATTACAGAAACGTGGTTGTAAGGTGACCGAGGCTGGGAACTAAATATTCAGAGGCATTTGCCATTTCATAAGGATAGGCAGAAAGGAAAAAGAGGTGGGATAGCTCTGTTAATAAAGGATGAGATCAGTGTAGAAATGAGAAATGCAATCACAAGACTGCAATTAGTTGGGGGGGGGGGGCGGTGAGAGAGGCGAAGTCACAAGACCTGGGTGTGGTCCATCCATACAGACCTTGAGGGAAAAGAACAAAGAATCTGTCCTACCTGTCTTCCTGCCATTTTGAGCTTCTTGCAAAGGTAAAATTTAACTATGGGGGCAATACTGACAATGCCATACCTTGTGTGCGAGCCTTCTGTATCATGGTGCTACGTAGGAGACAATTGATTCGACTTCATCGCATCAGAAAAATCAGAGCCCGTAGGGTGCTGGGCAGGAGGCCTTACCCACATCGGGTATATCGAGACAAGCATTTGTACCTCCACCTGAGTGATGCAGACTGACAGAAGACTGCGTTTCCGTAAAGAAGTTGTAAGTGAGATCTGTGAGTTGGTCAAAGCAAACTAGAAGTATCAGGAGGACTGCTTTATCAGTTGAAGTGAAGGTTACAGCTGCACTTACATTCTATGCCTCTGGATCATTTCAAGCTACAACTGGGGATGTGTGCACCATCTTTCAACATGCAACACATGTCTGCATTCGGCAGGTGACAACTGCAGTATATTCATGGAGGAATTATTATATAAAGTTCCCCATGACTGCCCAAGCAATGTGTGACAGGGCTGTGGGCTTCTACAGGATTGCTGGCTTCCCAAAGGTACAGGGCTGCATTGATTGTACCCACATCACCTTGTGAGCACCTTTGGAGGATTCCGAGATGTACAGGAACAGAAACGGCTTCCACTCCATTATTGTATAGTTCGTGTGTGACGACATGCATCATATCATGTCAGTCGCTGCAAGATACCCTGGGAGTACTCATGATGCGTTCATCCTACATGAGAGCATTATATCTGCCATGTTTCAGCAGCAGCCATAAGGGCAGAGCTGGCTACTGGGAGACAAAGGGTACGGTCTCGCCACCTGGCTCATGACACCCCTACGTGTAACCCAGATGGAAGCTGACCGGGAATGCAGCATGTCGTACATTGCGACGTGCAGCATCATAGAGAGGACCATTGGTATCTTGAAACAACGTTTCCGATGCCTGGACCATTCCGGAGGCTACTTGCTATACTCCCCTGAGATTGTCAGTCAGTTCACTGTTGTGTGCTGCATGCTGCATAATTTAGCCATCATGAGGCAGCAGCAGCTGGTAGGAGAAGACCCACCTGCAGTGAGAGTGGCTGATGATAATGATGAGGAAGATGCAGATGATGAGGAGGAGGACGAGGAAGCCATGCTAGTACATGAACCCGGAGCACGACGGTGGAGGAGGGCGGGCCATCATGCCCCTTTAATGATTGCTCGAGCCTTGCGCCAGCAGCTCAGCTGTCTGAAGGCTCAGTGGCAACTATTCCACATGGACCATGTTTACTGTTTGGACTTGTTCCGTAATGTTGTGTTGTGTTAATGGAACAAATGATGGAAATGATTCTTGCTTACTTCAGAAGTTGTGTTAATAATCGAACAAATAATGGAAATGATTCAGATTTAATGTAAAATATATTTTATTCAAAAGTTTAACAAACAGTTCTTTGTACTCAACTTAATTTTAATAAAATTATTCTTGCATCAAACTTTAAAGTTTTCAGTTACGATCACTTACAAACTTCAAGATCACTTACAAACTCTAAGATCACTTACTAACTTTTAAACTTGTAAGTTTACATAACTTAGAAATATCTTTTAATTTGAGCATAACAGTTACAACAGTAACAATAATAATAACAATAATAACAACAGCAGCAGCAAAGAAAGGCTGCACCCATCTCTCCTCCACTTTATTCTAAGACCGCCCGCTGAGCTTGGTGACTCCACCACCCCTGTCCGCAGGCGGTGGCACAGTGTTTCTCAGGTTGATACCAAGCTTATTCTTTCGAACATCTCGGGTAATGCGCACTTTTTGTTGGGGATGGTGGGGGCAGGCAGTTATGTGGAAAGCCCGGCCTGGGCCTTTTCAGGGGCTGGTCTGGGGACTGGAGTGGGGGTGGCCGATTGCCAACCTGGAGCTGTACTGCGCATGCACGTCCATTGAAATAACGTTAAAAACATCTTTTTTTTTGCGCAAGTGCGACATAATTTTTTCGGCGCAGACAGCAGGTTCCACCCCCTGAGGTGATTGGACATGCTGCGCGGCGCCAAATTTGAATTATACTTCAAGGAAACTTTCGCAAAATATTTCTGGTGCATTTCTGGCCTAGAAAAAAAGGCGGAACTCTGGCAATACGCCAGAAAATGGGCTTGGGCAAAATTGAGCTCTAAAAAGGAAGAGAGTAGCTAAAGTAAACGTTGGTCACTTAGAGAATGAGATTGGAGAATTAATAATGGGAAGCAGGGAAATGGCAGAGACTTTGAACAAATATTTTGTATCGGTCTTCACGGTAGAGGACAATAAAAACATCCTAATAATTGATAATCAAGGAGTGGTTGAGGGGTGACTTAAAACAATCACTATCACTAGAGAAAAAGTTCTAGGCAAAATAATGGGACTAAAGGTAAACAAGTCCCCTGGACCTGATGGCCTGCATCCTAGGATCTTAAAAGAAGTGGCTGCAGAGATGGTGGATGCATTAGTTGTAATCTACCAAAATTCCCTGAATTCTGGGATGTCTCAACGGATTGGGAAACCCCAAATGTAACACACCTATTTAAGAAAGAAGGGAGACAGAAAACAGGAAACTATAGACCAGTTAGCCTAACATCTGTCATTGGGAAAATGCTGGAGACTATCAGTAAGGAAGTATTGGAAGGACACTTAGTAAATCATAATGCAGTCAAGCAGAGTCAGCATGGTTTTATGAAAGGAAAATCATGTATGACCAATTTGCTGGAGTTCTTTGAGGATGTAACGAGCAAAGTGGATAAAGTGGAAGCAGTAGATGTCGTGTATTTGGATTTCCAGAAAGCATTCGATAAGGTGCCATACAAAAGATAAGAGCTCATGGGGTTAGGGTAATATATTGGCATGGATAGAGGATTGGCTAACTAACAGAAAACAGACAGTCGGGATAAATGGGTCATTTTCAGGTTGGCAAACTGTAACTAGTGGAGTGCCACAGGGATCAGTGCTGGGGCCTCAACTATTTACAATTTATATCAATGACTTGGATGAAGGGAACAACTGTAAGGTAGCAAAATGATACAGAGATAGGTGGGAAAGCAAGTTGTGACGAGGAAGCAAAGAATCTGCAAAAGAATATACATAGGTTCAGTGAGTGGGCAAATATTTGACAGATTGACTATAATGTGGGAAAATGTGAGGGTAACTAACCACTTTGGTAGGAAAAATAAAAAAGCAAATTATTGTTTAAATGGGGAGCGATTACAAAATGCTAAAGTACAGAGGGATCTGGGGATTCTTGTACATGAAACGCAAAAAGTTAGCATGCAGGTACAGCAAGTAATTAGGAAGGCAAATGGAATGTTGGTCTTTAATGCAAGGTGGATGGAGCATAAAAGTAGGGAAGTCCTGCTTCAACTGTACAAGGCATTGGTAAGACCACAACTGGAGTACTGCATACAGTTTTGGTCTCCTTATTTAAGGAAGGATATATGTACATTGGAGGCAGTTCAGAGAAGGTTCATAAGGTCGATTCCTGAGATGGAGGGGTTGTCATATAAAGAAAGGTTGAGCAAGTTGGGCTTATACTCATTGGAGTTTAGAAGAATGAAAGGTGATCTTATTGAAACATAAGATTCTGAGGGGGCTTGACAAGGTAGATGAGGAGAGGAAGTTTCCCCTCATGGGGGAACCTAGAACTATGGGGCATTGTTTTGGAATAAGGTGTCGCCCATTTAAAACTGAGATGAGGAGAAATTTCTTCTCTCAGTGGGTTGCAAATCTATGGAATTTTCTGCCCCAGGGAGCTGTGGAGGCTGGGAGCTGAGTCCATGATCAGATCAGCCATAATCTTATTGAATGGCGGAGCAGGCTCAGGGGACCAAATGGCCTCCTCCTGCTCCTGTTTCTTATGTTCTCATGTATACATCAGGTCAGTTGAAGCAATGGCCTCACACAGTGTTCCTTGCTCCCAGCGTTGTTTTTACACAAATGACAGAAAATATTTAATCATATGTATGTCATTACAATAGATCCACCTATATTTGGCAGACATATTGAACACCCAATGTCACGCCCTGCGGGAAATGCCAGAAGTGGCAGTTGGTGGAGGGATGGTAACAAACAGTGCAAAGCTGAATGATCAGCTTCCAGCTGACTCCCCCTCCCAGTGAAGTTATGGGGGAGCTGATATAATCTCAGAGGAAATATGGTCCCATTGACTTTTATCGCACTGGAAAAGTAAAGGTTGCATTAAATAGTTAACAGAATCAGTACAATTCAGCAGAGACTGGATTAGGAGAAACTTTGAAAATGGTTACACATAGATACTTGGCTAGGAAGAATGCCACTGGCAAAAACCAGATCCGATTACATAATTTTATTTTTCTCATCCAAGTACAGCACTGAACAGTTTATGCAAACAGCAAATCTATGACAAGGGAGTTCAAAACAAATAGAGAAATAAATCGGATACATGTTCATGGTGATTGATAGGGAACCATAAGTTGAATTCTGAAGGACAGTGGGTAATCATTGAAAACTAACAATAACCTAGAAATGGATGTTAGCCAAATGCAGATAAAAGCATAACCTGTTTATATGACATTGCTCTGCGGATTATTTAATGTAAGGCGTTAACACATTTATTTCACATCAATTCACACCCCTGTTAAAATATTGGACAGAAGAACATCATTCGAATTTCTTAAAGCATTCGTCTGTTGTTATTGCCAACAGTAATTTATAGACTAATGCGTCAAAACAAGATTTATCCATATCAACTCCAGAAGTATCAGAACAGACCTATTGGGATTGATGACCAGAGATGGTAATAATCAGGGTAAAGTAACAGGATAGTACTTCCATTCAATATGGTGTAATGCCAATCGCACTTGGTGTAATAGGTTAACACAGAAAATGAATCAGCCCTTTTAGAGACTGTATGTTGACCTCTTTAATCTACATAGGTCTGCATGTTATGGAAGTAGTCTCTGATAGTTTTGACAAGTTGCTGCAAAAGCTGATCATAAACATGTTACTGTTCTGAGAGAAACTAATCTACTCCGTGTGTCTACTAATGCCATATGACAAGTAAAACTAATTATTCATGCACGGGTCTGAACAGTGAGCTTCAGCAATAGGCTATTTGTCTCTGGGGCCAGTGTGGGAGATTCTCACAGTCTACCTGAACACATCTTCCGTTTATGTCAACGACACAGCATGAGTCAATGACAGTGTGGATTTCGTCCCCTATGGGGCACAACGGATATGATTTTTGCAGCGCGACAGCTACAGGAAAAATGCAGGGAACAGCGGCAGCCCTTATACATGGCCTTCTTCGACCTTACAAAGGCCTTTGACACTGTCAACCGCGAGGGTCTACGGAGCGTCCTCCTCTGTTTCGCATGCCCCCAAAAGTTCGTCACCATCCTCCGCCTGCTCCACGATGACAGGCAGGCTGTGATCCTTACCAACGGATCCATCACAGACCCAATCCACGTCCGGACCGGGATCAAACAGGGCTGCGTCATCGCCCCAACCCTCTTCTCAATCTTTCTCGCCGCCATGCTCCACCTCACAGTCAACAAGCTCCCCACTGGAGTGGAACTAAACTATAGAACCAGTGGGAACCTGTTCAACCTTCGCCATTTCCAGGTCAGATCCAAGATCACCCCAATCTCTGTCGTCGAGCTACAGTACACGGATGATGTCTGCGTCTGCGCACATACAGAAGCTGAACTCCAGGAATAATCGACGTATTTACTGAGGCGTACAAAAGCATGGGCCTGACACTAAACATCTGTAAGACAAAGGTCCTGACACCAGCCTGTCTTCACCGCACAGAACTGCCCCCCCTGTCATCAAGATCCATGGCGTAGCCCTGGACACCGTGGATCACTTCCCGTATCTCGGGAGCCTCTTATCAACAAGAGCAGGTATTGACGACGAGATCCAACACCACCTCCAGTGCGACAGTGCAGGCTTCGGCTGCCTGAGGTAAAGAATGTTTGAAGACCAGGCCCTCAAAACTGCCACCATACTCATGGTCTATAGGGCTGTAGTAATACCCGCCCTCCTGTATGGCTCAGAGACATGGACCATGTACAGTAGAGACCTCAAGTTGCTGGAGAAATATCACCAACGATGTCTCCGCAAGATCCTACAAATCCCCTGGGAGGATAGGCGCACCAACATCAGCGTCCTCATTCAGGCTAACATCCCCAGCATTGAAGCACTGACCACACTCGATCAGCTCCGCTGGGCAGGCCACATAGTTCGTATGCCAGACACGAGACTCCCAATCAAGCGCTCTACTTGGAGCTCCTTCACGGCAAATGAGCCAAAGGTGGGCAGCAGAAACGCTGCAAGGACACCCTCAAAGCCTCCCTGATAAAGTGCGTCATTCCCACTGACACCTGGGAGTCCCTGGCCTAAGACTGTCCTAAGTGGAGGAAATGTATCCGAGAGGGCGCTGAGCACCTCGAGTTTCAACGCCGAGAGCATGCAGAAATCAAGCGCAGGCAGCGGAAAGAGCGTGTGGCAAACCTGTCCCACCCACCCCTTCCCTCAACGACTATCTGTCCCACCTGTGACAGAGTCTGTGGCTCTCATATTGGACTGTTCAGCCACCAAAGAACTCACTTCAGGAGTGGAAGCAAGTCTCCCTCGATTCCGAGGGACTGCCTATGGTGATGATGATGATGATGGTTGGGGGTAAAATCTATAACTGCAGTGTGCCCAGTGCAGAGCATCACGTACCAGTAATGCAGATTGGGAATTCGAGAACTCGCCTCTGCGATTATATATCCATCAATTTTAATGCATGGAAATTCATGGTACCCAGATTCTTCAATGCATTGCCAATGTTTAAGCTCTGCACTGAGAGTGATGAAAAGGACAACTTACTCACGGAGGGGTATCCCTGATTGATTTTTTAACCCTAACAATTGCAAAATTATTTAAAATATAGATAGCCCAGAGCAATTTAACAGCTCCATGGTACATGGAGCTTCCCTTTGCTCTCATTCTAAAAAAGGTGTGCATGGAAAAAGAACAAATCCAGTGTAAAAGCTACAAAATTGAGCTGGATTTTCATTTAAATATTTTTGCATCAAATCTTTAACAAGGCTAAGGCATGAAATGGACGCATACACTAAGGGCTAGACTTTCCCCAAAGCCTGCCAGCGCCCAAATGCCGCCAAAAAACCGTTAAGGCTGGGAAGATTAACGCCGGTGAAAACTTCCTGGAAAAAAAGTCTGCCCAGTGAAAAATATGGACCTTGCACCCCCATTCTGGGCGGAAAAGTGCAATTTCGGCTCGATTGGGTGGTGCTTAAAGAAAATGGGCGAAAAATTTAAAAATCTATAAAAATTTACACTGAGGCTGCGGGTTGGGCCTAACACCAAAAAAAAAAAAAAATTTTTTTTAAACCTAACTAAAAAATCCAAAAAACATTCCCAAGACACTTTTAAATGAAATTACCCCAACAGACTTTGAAAATAAATGGTAAAAAACCAATCACTTACCTATTTTTTTGCAGACCTACTTACCGCCCAGCTCCGCTGATCCTCGTGGGTGTTTTATTTTTTCGTACTTACCTATAGGTCCCCGCTCAGCCAAAGATCGCGCCAGGACAATCTGTGAATGTTGCATGCCCGCGGTCCGCTCCCCAGCGGTACTTCAAAACTGCCGGAGTGCCTCAGCTGGGGAATTTTTCGCCAACTCGGTTCCTGGCCAAAACGGCCAATATCGGGTGGTGAAAGAATGCAAATTCTAGCCCATAATGCATACACTTTGTACTGGGCCAAAAGGCCTCCTTCTCTGCGGGTAAGGTTTTATGGCATTGATATTTGGGGGGAGGCAGGGAGGGAGCAGGGGCACTTGTTTGCAGGGGGTACCCAAAATTGCCACGAAGGCAGAGGTTCTGCTGAGTTTAACGATAGGACCTCATTAACAATTTTTTACTCCATTTCTCGGCCGGCTTGATTGAGAGGCTGGCCAGCAACCGGAAGGAAAGCGAATGGTAGCAGAATGTTGGCGACAGTCCCCAGCAGCCACGTGGGGAGAGAAAATCGGACCAGCAATCAGGAGAGAGGGGAGACCGGCTTTGATCGAGGATTTAGCGGGGGTGAATCGACCGATCACGGCAGCAGATTTGCCTGAGGGGCTCGGGGGAGCACTTAACTGCTGGAGTCGTCTGCTCCCGTCTCCCTTTAGCTGCCGGCTTTTCCGAGCCCAGGGAAACCTGGCTGGCCCGCAGCCATTAAATTCAAATAGCTGCCAAAATATGAGGAATTGAGCCGTTGTAGCATATTATAAAGACGGACCCGCCTCTGCAGATCGGCTTACTTAGATGCCCCCAAACCCGCCGCAATAAAAACGGAAGTGGGAGCGTTCGCGGAGGGGTGGAGTTGGACTTTACGTATGTAATGTCTGTAGCTCCACACTGTGGACGCCTGTGTTACTGCAGCTAGTGCTGTTTAATAAAGAGCAGGTCACCTGACCAGGTCAGAAGATTCCAGAACCTGCAGCCATCTTACAGGTTGTGTGTTGTGTGCTTCCCTGAAGATATCACAACATATTTGTAATTTTAAACTGATCCCCCAACTCTCTCCTGTCCATCGCGGGTGGAAGGGGCATTAAAATTTCCCCCCAATGATTTTATGACCTGCTATTTATACTTTATGATGCCTCTGCTGCCCTGGTGATGGTGATTGGAAAATCATTCCTACACGAGGCAATTCTGTTATTTCGTAGTTGGCAAAAATAATCTGAAAAGTGTTTTCAATCTATTAAAGTTAACCTATTTGCTCTCTGTGAAAAATTTGCTCATTTGAGTTGCAATTTTTAGCAAATGTAATGAAACTATGGAGGTGAAATAACGTTGCCAATATTTCCCACAGCTGTGCTCACCAGCCTGTGATTTTCTGCGCATTAAAGTGAATTGGCAGCAAATCAGGAACTGGCAAGCACAGAAGTGGAAAACCATGGCCTTTGTTTCCAATTGATTATTGCCATACACAAAGTCTTACAGCTGATATGTTGTTTTGAATGTTTATATTATATTATTTGTTGTTTCTTTCCTTCTCTCCCAGAGGCAGTGAGTCCTGTTGAACAGACCCACAGGCCCAAGCAAGTCCATTATGCAGAATGGGTTAGTTATCCAGCAGTGTGAGACTTGTTTGGAGGCAACTTATTGCAGCAGAAACAATAAGGTCCCACTGCTGGTGTCTTCTTCTCATCTTAGGTGGTCCCTCATATCGAGGATGACTTACTTCCACCAAAAAGGGAGGAGTTCACAGGTCGAATATTCCAGATCCCGAACTGCATATTGAAGGGTGGAAGATGAATGTGCGTGGACTTTTTTAACGTGTGGTGGCCATGGCACACCAGCCACCACACGGGCTTGACAGAGCTCGGTCTTGGTCCAGTGGCAAGGATTAACCAAGATGACTGGAAACCTGCTCTGTTGCACGGACCCTAGTGCGCACACACATCGCACTGTGGGCTGGCCCGTGCTGCCCCTGGGCCCTCGCCTCTTCTGGGCCCCGAACTCATACCTCTCCTGGGCCCCGATCACGTCACTCTGCAATCTCTCACCGCTCCTTTGCCCCAACCTTGCCGTTCCTGCTGTACCTGCCCATGCTCCAATCAACGACTTGGATTATGATGACGTCCAATCCAGTCGCCCTCTTCACAGCCATTGCCCTCCTGGCCCGGATCACGCTGTACCTTGCGGTGGCTTTTATGACCCCTTTATTGCTCCTTTTATGGCCCCGACCTGCTGCAGATGGTTCCTCGCAGGTCGGGGCCTCATTGATGCATACCACAAAAAGCTGCTGGTGTAGACATTTGCTAAGTGAACACTTGTGGCACAGCATAAGGGTGATCATCAACACTTATTTGAGATTAGCAAGGCTCTGCACTGATAGAATAGAATCATAGGCCTAGAAATTCGGTGCTTTTGTGCTTAGACGCAGCACTGACAATGACTCCCGCCATATTGGCCGGGAGTTCAGCGGAAGCACTATGCCATTGCGTCTCAAGCTCCTGGAGATTGTGATGTCATCACAGTGCTCATCTCCCTGTTAGTGCCCCGGCCCCGAAATTGACTTTCGCCTCTTGCAGCAGCACCGGCCGAAAACACCGGCAACTGCAGGAGGTGTGGATTGGGCGGCTGGCCACTACTGGGGCGATAATTAAAGGCAAGGTGGCTGAGGTAAGTAAATTTAAAAAATTACCGTTGTTTTTGCTGTGTTCCTCTGTTTTCTTCGTGGGGTCCTGCCCGCGATCGATCAGCCGGCACTCTGCTTGAGTGTCAGGCTGATCACATGGGTCCATGGTCCAGGGAGGTGTTTTTTTTAATTGCAGAGCTTGCAGCGATGACCCTTCCCATTAAGGGCCCTTTGGGCGTGGCAGTGCTGCATGGCCCAGTTTACAGTGCTGCTGATGTGTGCTCCAAGGGTTGATTGAGCACTCTACTTCCTTCCGGGAGTACTAAAGTGAATAAAGTTACCACCCCCAAACAGGGCGATAATCAATTTCTCCCCCATAGAATAATAGAAATTTATGGCACACAAAGAGGCCATTCAGCCCATTGTGTCTGTGCCAGCCAAAAAAGAGCTATCCAGCCTAATACTACTTTCCACTTTCCCTTGGATACCATGGGCTTTTTTTTTCAGACCAGTTTGCCATGTGGAACATCGTCAAAAGCCTTGCTAAAATCCATGTTGACTACAACAAATGCATTACCCTCATCGACCCTCTATGTTACCTCTTCAAAAAATTCAATCAAATTTGTCAGACACAACCTTCCCGTAGCAAATCCACGCTGACTGTCCTTGATTAACCCATGCCTTTCTAAATTAAGATTTATACTGTTCCTCAGAATTTATAAAAAATAATTTACGCAGGACCGAGGTTAGGCTGGCTGGTCTGTAATTATTTGGTCTATCGTTTCTCACTTTTTAAACAATGGTATAATGGTAGCAGTCCTCCAGTCCTCCGGCACCATGCCTTTGCCAGAAAGTATTGAAAAATGATGGTTCAAGCATCAGCTACTTCCTCCCTTGCTTCTCTTAAGAGCCTGGGATACATTTCATCCAGGCCTGGTAATTTATCGACTTACAAAGATGCTAAACCCCGTAATACTTCCTCTCTCACTATGTTTACCTCATCTAATATTTTACACTGCTCCTTAAGTACATTGTCTGCATCATCCCTCTCTTTTGTGAAGACAGACGCAAAGTATTGATTAAGAACCATACCCATGTCTTTCATCTCTATATACAGGTTACCTTTTTGGTCTCCAGAAGCCCCTACCCTTTTTTTAGTTTTCCTCTTGATCTTTATGTATTTATAAAACATCTTTGGGTTTTAAGAACATAAGAACAAAAGAAACTGGATCAGGAGTAGGCCATTTGGCCCCTCGAGCCTGCTCTGCCATTCAATAAAATCATGGTTGATCTGTTGACAAGCTCCCCGCTGGAGTGGAACCAAACTACCGAACCAGTGGGAAGCTGTTCAACCTTCGCTGTCTCCAGGCCAGGTCCAAGACCCATCCAACCTCTGTCGTCGAGCTACAGTAAGCGGACAACGCCTGCGTTTGTGCACACACAGAGGCTGAACTCCAGGACATAGTCGACATATTTACTGAGGCGTGTGAAAGCATGGGCCTTACGCTAAACATCAGTAAGACAAAGGTCCTCCACCAGCCTGTCCTCGCTGCACAGCACTGGCCCCCAGATATCAAGATCCACGGCGTGGCCCTGGACACTGTGGACCACTTCCCTTATCTCGGGAGCCTCCAATCAACAAGAGCAGGCATTGACGACGAGATCCAACACTACCTCCAGTGCACAGGTGCAGCCTTCGGCCGCCTGAGGAAAAGAGTGTTTGAAGACCAGGCCCTCAAAACTGCCACCATACTCATGGTCTACAGGGCCATAGTAATACCCGCTCTCCTATATGGCTCAGAGATGTGGACCATGTATAGTAGACACCTCAAGTCGTTGGAGAAATACCACCAGCGATGTCTCCGCAAGATCCTACAAATCCCCTGGGAGGACAGATGCACAAACATTAGCGTCCTCGTCCAGGCCAACATCCCCAGCATTGAAGCACTGGCCACACTTGATCAACTCTGCTGGGCAGGCCACATAGTTCGCATGCCAGACACAAGACTCCCAAAGCAAGCGCTCTACTCGAAACTCCTTCACGGCAAACGAGCCAAAGGTGGTCAGCGGAAACTTTACGAGGACACCCTCAAAGCTTCCCTGATAAAGTGCAACATCCCCACTGACACCTGGGGGTCCCTGGCCAAAGACCGCCCTAAGTGGAGGAAGTGCATCTGGGAGGGCACTGAGCTCCTCGAGTATCGTCGCCGAGAGCGTGCAGAAATCAAGCGCAGGCAGCGGAAGGAGTGTGCGGCAAACCAGGCTCCCCGACCACCCTTCCCCTCAACCACTATCTGTCCCACCTGTGACAGAGACTGTGGTTCTCCTATTGGACTGTACAGCCACCTATGAACTCGTGCTAAGAGTGGAAGCAAGTCTTCCTCGATTCCGAGGGACTGCCTACTATGATGATGATGATGATGGGTTGATCTGATCTTGGCCTCGATTCCACTTCCCTGCCTGCTCCCCATAACTCTTGACTTGCTTATCATTCAAAAATCTGTCTATCGCCACATTAAATATACTCAATAACCCAGTCTCCACAGCGCTCTGGGGTAGAGAATTCCAAAGATCCACGACCCTCTGAGGGAATAATTTTCTCCTCATTTCCGTTTTATTCTGAAACTATGCCCCTAGTTCTAGAGGGGAAACATCCTCTCTGCATCTACCCTGTCAAGCCCCCTCAGAAGGTCGCCTCTCATTCTTCTAAACTCCAATGAGTATAGGGCCAACCTGCTCAAGCTTTCTTCATAAAACAACCCCTTCATCTCAGGAATCAACCTCGTGAACCTTCTCTGAACTGCCTCCAATGCAAGTATATCCTTCCTTAAATAAGGAAACCAAACCTGTATGCAGTACAATTGTAGCAGGACATCCCTACTTTTATACTCCCCTTGCAATAAAGACCATCATTCCATTTGCCTTCCTAATTACTTGCTGTACCTGCATGCTAACTTTATGCACTTCATGTACAATCTCCACCCATTTAAATAATAATTTGCTGCTTTATTTTTGTATCAAAGTGGATAACCTCACATTTTCCCACATTATACTCCATCTGCCAACATTTTGCCCACTCACTTAGCCTATCTATATCCCTTTGCAGATTGTTGCGTCCTCCTCACAACTTATATTCCCACCTATCTTTGTATCATCAGCAAATTTGGCTACATTACACTTGGTCCCTTCATCCAAGTCATTAATATAGATTGTAATTCATTGAAGCCCCAGCACTGATCCCTGTGCAACATCCATTAGTTACAGATTGCCAACCTGAAAATGACCCATTTATCCTGATTCTCTGTTTTCTGTTAGTTAGTCAATCCTCTATCCATGTTAATATATTACCCCAAACTCTGTGAGCTCTTATCTTGTGCAGTAATCTTTTATATGGCACCTTATCGAATGCCTTCTGGAAATCCAAATACACAACATCTACTGGTTCCCCTTTATCCACCCTGCTTGTTACATCCTCAAAGAACTCCAGAAAATTTGTCAAACATGATTTCCCTTTCATTAAACCTTGCTGACTCTGCTTAACTGTATTATGATTTTCTAAATGTCCTGCTATTACTTCCTTAATAATGGACTCCAGCATTTTCCTAACAACAGATGTTAGGCTAACTGTTCTATAGTTTTCTGCTTTCTGTCTCCCTCCTTTCTTAACTAGGAGTGTTACATTTGGGGTTTTCCAATCCACTGGAATCTCTCCAGAATCCAGGGAATTTTGGTACATTACAACTAATGCATCCACTATCTCTGCAGCCACTTCTTTTAAGACCCTAGAATGTAGGCCATCAAGTCCAGGGGACTTGTTCACCTTTAGTCCCATTTGTTTGCCTGGTACTTTTACTCTAGTGATAGTGATTGTTTTAAGTTTCCGCTCCCAATAGCCCCTGGATTATCAATTAATGGGATGCTTTTAGTGTCCTCTACCGTGAAGACAGATACAGAATATTAATTCAAAGTCTCTGCCATTTTCCTGTTTACATTATTAATTCTCCAGTCTCATCCTCTAAGGGAGCAATGTTTACTTTAGCTACTCTCTTTTTATATACCTGTAGAAGCTCTTACCACCTGCTTTTATATTTCTTGCTAGTTTACTCTCATAAACTAATTTCTCTCTATTATTTTTTTAGTTGTCCTTTGCTGGTTTGTAAAAATTTCCCCAATCCTCTGGCCTTCCACTATTCTTCACAACATTGTAAGCCTTTGTTTTCAATTTGATACCATCCTTTACTTGATTTTACTTGCTAACATTTTTCATGCCCTCTTTGCTTTCTTAAGTTCCTTTTTAATTTCACCCTTGCCCTTTTTATACTCCGCTAGGTTTCCAGCAGTATTTATCTCGGTATCTGATATATGCTTCCTTTTTTTGCCTTATCATACATTGTATCCCCCCTGACATCCAGGGGGCTCTAGATTTGGGAGTCCCACCATTTTTCTTTGTAGGAATATATTTTCACTGAAGCCTCACTTTCTTCTCCTTGAATGCCTCTCACTGCTCTGACACTGATTTACCTTCAAGTAGCTGTTTCCAGTCCACTTTTGCTAAATCACATCTCAGCTTAGTAAAATTGGCCGTTCCCCAATCGAGAACTTTTAATCCTGATCCAACTTTGTCCTTTTCCCGAACTACACTAAATCTAACTGAATTATGATTACTATGACCAAAATGCTCTCCCACTGATACTCCTTCCACCTGCTCAGCTTCATTCCCTAAAACTAATTCCAGAGCCACCCCCTCTCACCCCCTGGATAAGTGTGAGGTTATCCACTTTGGGGGCAAAAACACGAAGACAGAGATCATTAGATTTTTGGATATTAATGGAATCAAGCAATATGGGGAGAGTGCAGGAAAGTGCAGTTGAGGTGGAAGATCAGCCATGATCTGATTGAATGGCGGAGCAGGCTCGAGGGGCCAAATGGCCTACTCCTGCACCTATTTCTTATCTTCTTATGTTCTCTCTTGTTGGCCTTGCTACGTACTGGCTATCAAAGTTTTCCTGAATGCATTTTAAGAATTCTGTGGTCGCTATGCGCCACACTTTCCTATGAGCCCCTCAACGCCCGATTGCCCGCTGAGAAGAACCACTAACGTTCGGTGAGTAACGCTGGCGAGAATTTCCATTTTTATGCTTAAACTAATTAAACCTAATCGCCCGGTGAGAAAATGGGCATTGCACCTTCATTGTCAGTGGTTTTCTCGGCGCTTAAGTGGAAACTTAGTAACATGGGCGGTCGTTACCGGAATGGATGGTAAGTATTTAAAGTTTAGTCCGAGGCTGCAGTTGGGCCTAAGGAGGGGGGAAAACTTTGAAAAACTTAAGCCCTGGTGGCTTTTTTCGACGTTGCACATGGACAGTTTGGTCCTGGCGGACATCTTCCCACACAAGAGACTGGTGTGCAAAATCAAAACACATGGTATTGGGGGTAATGTACTGACGTGGATAGAGAACTGGTTGGCAGACAGGAAACAGAGAGTCGGGATAAACGGGTCCTTTTCAGAATGACAGGCAGTGACTAGTGGAGTGCCACAGGGCTCAGTGCTGGGAACCCAGCTTTTTAAAATCAATGATTTGGATGAAGGAATCGAGTGTAATATCTCCAAGTTTGCAGATGACACTAAACTGGGTGGCGGTGTGAGCTGTGAGGGGGATGCTAGGAGGCTGCAGGGTGACTTGGACAGGTTAGGTGAGTGGGCAAATGCATGACAGATGTAGTATAATGTGGATAAGTGTGAGGTTATCCACTTTGGGGGCAAAAACACGAAGACAGAATATTATCTGAATGGTGGCAGATAAGGAAAAGGGGAGGTGCAACGAGACCTGGGTGTCATGGTTCATTAGTCATTGTAAGTTGGCATGCAGGTATAGCAGGCAGTGAAGAAAGCAAATGGTATGTTGGCCTTCATAGCTAAGGGATTTGAGTATAGGAGCAGGGAGGCCTTACTGCAGTTGTACAGGGCCTTGGTGAGGCCTCACCTGAAACATTGTGTTCAGTTTTGGTCTCCTAATCTGAGGAAGGACATTCTTGCTATTGATGGAGTGCAGTGAAGGTTCACCAGACTGTTTCCCGGGATGGCAGGACTGACATATGAGGAGGGACTGGATCAACTGGGCCTTTATACATTGAAGTTTAGAAGGATGAGAGGGGATCTCATAGAAACATATAAGATTCTGACGGGACTGGACAGGTTAGATGCGGGTAGAATGTTCCCGATATTGGGGAAGTCCAGAATCAGGGGACAGTCTTAGGATAAGGGGTAGGCCATTTAGGACTGAGATGAGGAGAAACTTCTTCACTCAGAGAGTTGTTAACCTGTGGAATTCCCTGCCGCAGAAAGTTGTTGATGCCAGTTCATTGGATGTATTCAAGAGGGAGTTAGATATGGCCCTTATGGCTAAGGGGATCAAGAGGTATGGGGAGAAAGCAGGAAAGGGGTACTGGGGGAATGATCAGCCATGATCTTATTGAATGGCGGTGCAGGCTCGAAGGGACGAATGGCCTACTCCTGCACCTATTTTCTATGTTTCTATGTTTCAGATGTGAGCGATACCATAAAAAAACTTAAGGGGCAACTTTCGCCGGGCGGAAAAACAGCTGTACCGCCGAGAAAATCGCCGAGAAATGATAGGAAAATCTAGCATTATACCTTTTACACTGGTTCTATCCCAGTTAATATTAGGGCAGTTGAAATCTCCTACTATTACTGCTGTTTTTGCACTTCTCAGAAATTTAGTGGATGAGGATTTGATAGGGGAGTTATGGAGAAAATATTTCCTCTGGTTGGTGAATCAGGAACAAGGAGACATAGGCCTAGAAATTGGAGCAGGCCGGAAACATGCCCATGCCACTGCAAGCTGAAATTAACGGCTGCCGGAAATAATAAAACAGGCAACACTGGTATTTTGGTACAGCTGGCAGGGACGTCCTCGGTGATCTGGTCCCACATCATGCTTTCTGGAGGGCCGCGTGGACCCGGTGGGTAGAGGACCTCTCTTGCAGTATTGCCCCCTGCACAAAGCTGCAATGCTGTGTGCAAGACCCTGGGTGCCCCTTCCCTGGCCATTTGTGCCATGGATCATGAGCCATAGCTGTTGCACTGCGCTAATTTGAATGAGCAGGCTGTACCAAAACACCTGATTCCAGTGCCCAAAGAAGCTCCTAGACCTCAGACCAGTGGTCAAGGTCAGTGAATGATCAAAAGGACATAAGAAATAGGAGCAAGAATAGGCCATTCCACCCCTCAAGCCTGCTCTGCCATTCAATAAGATCATGGCTGAACTTAGACCTCAACTCCACTTTCCCGCACGATCCCCATATCCCTGGAGTCCAAAAATCTATCTATCTCAGCCTTGAATATGCTCACAACCCTCTGAATGAAGAAACTTTTCCTCATCTCAGTCGTATATGGCTGACTTCTTATCCTGAGATTATTTTTTATTTATTTATTCATGCTAGAGTGCCAGGCTGATTGCATGGCACCCTTGCTCCATGGTGGTCCAGGTAGGTCCCTTTTTCATTCGCAGAGTCTGCAGCATGGTCCCTTCCCTTAAGTGAGGGTGGGGCCCCTTGGATGCGGCAGTGCTGCATGGCCCAGTGTGCAGCGTTGCTGAGGCCTCTACCCCATTAGTGCTCCAAGAAGGAAATGGAGCACTTGATTCAGCGTTCCACTTCCTTCCAGGGGTGGTATCCAGAATTTTTTAAGAGGGGTGAAACTTCAGCGCCTGCCGCTAAGTTTCATGCCTCCCAACTGTTATCGCCTCCAAACATGGCGATAATGAATTTCACCCGCTTTGTGTCCCCCTCACAGCTTACTTTCCCAACTAGCTTTGTATCATTAACAAACATGGATACATTGCACTGGATCTATTCACCTAAGTCTTTAAAATAGATTGTAAATAACTGAGACCCAGGCACTGATCCTTGCTGCACCCCACTAGTTATAACCTGCCAACTAGAAAATGATCCATTTATCCCCACTCTCTGTTTTCTGTCCGTTAACCAATCATCTATCCAAGCTCATATATTACCCCTAACCCCATGAACCCTTATCTTGCCAGCAACCTTTTGTGTGGCACCTTATCGATTGCCTTTTGGAAATCCAAATATACTACATCTACTGTTTCCCCTTTATCTAAGAAGATAAATCAGGAGATCAAAGAGCTAAGAGATCGCAAGCGCACGGCATTTCTGAGCCTTAAACAATAACCCAACTCAGGAGCAGCAAGGCAGCATTATAGACAGCTTAAGGCTGAGGTCCAACAAAAAACCCGGGACCTAAAGAACAAGTGGTGGATGGAGAAAGTACAGGAGATACAGCAGCTGGCCGTCAGCCATGATGTGCGAGGAGTCTTCATTGCAGTCAAGGCAACCTACGGTCCAAATACCCAAGGCCTCACCCCACTCCTGGCCAAGAACGGGGAAACACCCATCAAGGACACCGAGGCAGTAGGGGCCCGATGGAAGGAGCACTTCGAAGATTTCCTCACTCGAGACTCTGCCTTTGACTTGAGTGTTCTTGACTCCATCCCGCAGCATGCTACCCGCCACCACCTCAGTTAAATCCCAGCACTGCACGAGGTAGAAAAAGCCATAAGACAAGGCTACGGGAGCGGATGGAATCCCCGCTGAGGCACTGAATTATGGTGGAGAGGCACTGTTGGCGTGAATACATGACCTCATCTCTCTCATCTGGAGGGAGGAGAGCATGCCGAAAGATCGCAGAGATGCAGTGATCGTGACAATCTTTAAAAAAGGGGACAAGTCCAACTGTGACAACTACAGAGGAATCTCCCTGTTACCAGCCACTGGGAAAGTTGTTGCTAGAGTCCTCATCAATCGTCTTCTCCTTGTGACTGAGGAGCTCCTCCCAGAGTCATAGTGCAGATTTTGTCCCTTATGGTGCACAAAGACATGATTTTTACACTGCGACAGCTGCAGGAAAAATGCAGGGAACAGCACCAGCAGTTATACATGGCCTTCTTTGACCTTACAACAGCCTTTAACACTATCAAGTGATTGGGTCTATGGAGCGTCCTCCTCAGGTTCGGATGCCCCCAAAATTCAGCCCCATCCTCTGCCTGCTCCACGATGACATGCAGGGTGTGATCCTTACCAACGGATCCATTGCAGACCCAGTCCACATTCGGACCGGGGTCAAACAGGGCTGCGTCATCGCTCCAACCCTCTTCTCAATCTTCCCCGCTGCCATGCTCCACCTCACAGTCGACAAGCTCTCCGCTGGAGTGGAACTAAACTACAGAATCAGTGGGAACCTGTTTAACCTTCACCATCACCAGGCCAGGTCCAAGACCACCCCAACCTCTGTCATCGAGCTACAGTACGCGGACGATGCCTGCGTCTGCGCGCATACAGAGGCTGAACTCGAGGACATAGTCAACGTATTTACTGAGGCGTACGAAAGCATGGGCCTTACGCTAAACATTCATAAGACAAAGGTCCTCCATCAGCCTGTCCTCGCTGCACAGCACTGCCCCCCAGTCATCAAGATCCACAGCGTGGCCATGGACAACGTGGACCATTTCTCATACCTCGGGAGCCTCTTATCAACAAGAGCAGACACTGATGACGAGATTCAACACCGCCTCCAGTGCGCCAGTGCAGCCTTCGGCTTGCCGAGGAAAGTGTTTGAAGACCAGGCCCTCAAACCTGCCACCAAGCTCATGATCTGCAGGGTTGTAGTAATACCCACCCTCCTGTGTGGCTCAGAGACATGGACCATGTACAGGAGACAGCTCAAGTCGCTGGAGAAATACCACCAACGATGTCTCTGCAAGATCCTACAAATCCCTTGGGAGGACAGATGCACCAACATTAGCATCTTCAACCAGGCCAACATCCCCAGCATTAAAGCACTGACCACACTTGATCAGTTCCGCTGGGCATGCCAGACATGAGATCCCAAAGCAAGCTCTCTACTCGGAATTTCTTCACAGCAAACGAGCCAATGGTGGGTAGAGGAAATGTTACAAAGACACCCTCAAAGCTTCCCTGATAAAGTGCAACATCCCCACTAACACCTGGGAATCCCTGGCCAAAGACCGCCCTAAGTGGAGGAAGTGCTGAGCACCTCGAGTTTCATCGCTCAGAGCATGCAGAAATCAAGCAGAAAAAGCGTGCAGCAAACCTGTTCCACCCACCCTTTCCTTCAACGACTACCTGTCAAACCTGTGACAGGGACTGTTGTTCTCGTATTGGACTGTTCAACTACATAAGGACTCATATTTTAAGAGTGGAAGCATGTCTTCCTCGATTCTGAGGGACTGCCTATGATGATGATGATGATCTATTCTGATAGTTACATCCTCAAAAAACTCTAATAAATTTGTCAAATACGATTTCCCTTTCATAAAACCATGTTGACTCCGCCTAATCATATTATGATTTTTTAAGTGCCCTGTTACCACTTCCTTAATAATGGATTCCAGCTTTTTTTCGACTGCTGATGTCAGGCTAACTGGTCTGTAGTTCCCCGTTTTCTCTTTCCCTCCTTTCTTGAATAGCAGGGTTAAATTCCCTGCGACCTTTCTAGAATGTAGGGAATTTTGGAAGATCACAAACAATGAATCTTCAAAAGCCATCTCCTACTAACTGCACCTCACACATTGCATGAGCGCTCCCCCATCACTCACCTACCAACAATCTCTACCAAACACTAGGCACATCTCACATTCCTAGATTCACCTCACTCCCTTGGAGGAGACAATGCTGGCCATTCTTGGCAGATTCATGGCTGAGCCCTTAGCCAGCGGCGGGGCTGAAAAGATACAAGATGCTGGTATCCTCTTACATTATTCTCCTTCTCGCCCGTCTCCATCCTCACCACACCCCTACCCTTGTGCCTTCCTCATTTCAGACACCCAAGAAATCCAACCTGCCCAGCCAGTAGTGACCAAGAAGAGGGAAAGGAGAGTGAAGAAGAAGATGCAGAAGAAATACCATTACTTGCTTTCACACTCCCAGCCACCAGCTCCTCAAGGTTATCCTGCAAGGTCATCTACAGTGTCCCCCACTGAAACTTAGCAGCCATGCTGCAGCCACTGAGGTAGCACTGTATAAAATCACTGGAATAGGCAAAGGCACATGCAAGACAGTCAGTAAAGGAATATGCAAGTGTGATTAGTTTATTTTTTGATGTCATATTGGATGAATAGATGTATAAAGCTGGATTGGAAAATTTACTTTGTGGTGTCTTTTATTTTAGTATTGTGGCCAGGAGGACGGCGTGATGGTCAGTAACAGGGGGAAGGTTATGCGACAAATGTTGAAAGGAGAAGTGGGGTTGTGGTCACTGGTACAACAGGCGGATCATTCCATCCCAGATATCCCGGCCAGAAAGAGGCTGTATGGGTTACTTTCCTCCTCTTCTGCTTCTTCCTCTTCCCTCTGCAACCGGATATTAGAAATCTGAAATAAAAGCAGAACATGCTGGAAATAGTCAGCAGGTCAGGCAGCATCTCGACTTGAGACGTGAACTCTCTTTCTCTCTCCGCGGATGCTGCCTGACCTGCTGAGTATTTCCAGCATTTTCTGTCTTTTCGGAGGCCGAAGCCTTGCAAGCATCCAGCAACACTCTCTGCACACTTTAAAATGTTTAACATCGATTGCACCAAGACAGTACTTCAATAAAATATTTTAAAAGTCCAGAAACTTAAATCCGAACTTACCTGAAAGATGGAATATGGAGCAAAAGTGGGAAAATGGTGCAGATAAGTTGCAGATCAGCCATGATCTAATTGAATGGTGGAGCAGGCTCGAGGGATTAAATGGGCTACTCCTGTTCCTTATGTACCTGTGCAATTTCTGCACTACTTTCTAGCCTCACACATGAACAATTGACACTTAGACAAGGAAAACAAAAGAGTGCTGACACCTGGAGAACCCGTAGAATGAACCCAGCAGGAGTCTGGGCCTTTTGGATAGGACTAGGAAACTTAAGAAAAAAATGTCAATTAAATAAATCTCTTCAACATTATTTTGGAAACCTTGTGCTGAGTAACGTTTACTTTGGTTGAGTACATCCAAGAATCAGGGTATGATTAACAATTTTCCAAAAGAAAGAAATTACTGTTCGTTATATTAATATAAAACCAACCCTTGACCCCTCCGTGCTTGAAAATTATCACCCCATCTTCAATCTCCCTTTCCTTTCCAAAGTTCTTGTTGTTGCTCTCAAATCCGTGCCCATCTTTCCCAGAACTCCATGTTTGAATCCGCCCAATTAGGCTTCTGGCTCTGCCAAGTACTGTAATTGCTGTTACCAAGGTCACTAACGACATCATAATTGACTGCAACAAAGGTAATCTATCCCTTCTCATCCTGCTGAACCTGTCTTCAGCCTTTGACATGGTTGATCACAAAATTCTTCTTCAACGCCTCTCCACCATCTGGATGAGACTGCACTTGCCTGATTTCATTCCTCTCTTTCCAACCATAACCATAGAATCACCTGCAATGGCTTCGCTTCCCAATCTCGCACTGTCACCACTGGTGTCCCCCAAGAATCTAGCCTTGGTCCCCTCCTATTTCGCATCTACATACTTTCCCTCAGTGACATCATCTGGCAACACAATGTGAATTTTCATACGTACGCTGATGATACACAGCTCTACCTCTCCTCCATCTCTCTTGAGCCCACCACCATCTCTATACTATCAGACTGCTTGTCCAACATCCAGCACTGGATGAATGCAAATTTCTTCCAATTAACTATCGGGAAGACCGAAGCCACTGTCTTCGATTTACGCCACAAACTCCATTCCCTTTCTACTGATTCGATCTCTCTCCCTAGCAACTGTCCAATGCTGACCAAGTCTGTTTGTAACCTTATTTAATGTCATTTGACCATGAATTGAGCTTCCTACCACATATCCGTTCTATCATTAAGACTGCCCATTTACACCTTTGTAATATCGTCCGTCTCCATCCTTGCCTCAACTTATCTGCTTTGACACCCTCATTCATGCCTTTATCACCTCTAGTTTTGACTATTCCAACTCACTCCTGGCCAGCCTCCCTTGTTCTACCTTGCATAAACTTAAGGTAATCCAAAACTCTGCCGCCCCTTTGCTAACTCGCACCAAGTCCCACTCATCCATTTCCCCTGTGCTCGCTGACCTACATTGGCTCCCAGTTAAGCCATGCCTCAATTAAAAAATTCTCATTCTTGTTTTCAAATCATTCCATGGCCTCGTCCCTCCTTATCTCTATAATCTCCTCCAGCCCTATAATCCCCCTAGACCTCTGTGCTCCGCCTATTCTGGCCTTTTGAACATCCCCGATTTTAAATGCTCCATCATTGGCGGTCGTGCCTTCAGCTGACTAGGTCCTAAGGTCTGGAATTCCCTATCTAAATATAAGTTGTTGTTGTTGTTGTAAATCCCTTAGCCTCTCCATTTCTCTTTCCTCCTTTAAAATGTTCCTTAAAACCTACCTCTTTGACCAAGTGTCAACACAGGAGTAGTAACATTATTACAAATAAATTGATTAATTAATGAAGTTGGCTGTTTTGTATTTAACTTTATGCAGTAGCAATTATAGGCAACAAAAATCTCAGGGAGCTGGAGTCAGTGCATTGAGTATGCAATCAATATTAATTGTAAGATCCTGAATAATGACATTAAATATCTATAATGTTATGCAATCTGCTGAACCCTCGTAGGATAAAGTAATAATTAATAAGTAAATGATGTGTTCCATTTTTAATTACCTCCACTTTTCAATTATAATCTGGGTATATAGCCAACACCTCAAGAAGATAGTAATGAAAGAAAGAAAGACTTGGAGTTAGATAGTGGCTTTCATGACCACCAGACGTTTCAAAGCGCTTTACAGCCAACTAAGTAGTTTTGGAGGGCAGTCACTATTATAATGTTGTAATGTTGTACACTCCAGGTACAGAGGAGTGGGAAGGTCAGGGCGGATGAGCGGCGAGTGCTTGTGGCGAGATGTGGTGAATGTTTGTGGCGGAGGGGCGGCGAGAGATCGTGGCGGATGTGCGTCAGATGAGGGTACGGGGCCCAGAAGAGCCGAGGGCCCAGGGACAGCACGGGCCAGCTGCGATATGCGTGTGCACTAGGTCTGTGCAGCAGAGCAGGTCTCCAGTCACTCTGGTTAATCCTCACCACTGGACCAAGACCTAGCTCTGTCAAGCCTGTGTGGTGGCTGGTGTGCAACGGTCACCACACTTTAAAAAAATTCACGCACAGGCATCTTCCACCCCCTTAATTAGAGTTCAGGACTGGAACATCGGGTCCTTCATCGAAACACCTGTGAACTCGTGGAGGCAAGTCATCCTCATTCGAGGGACCGCCTATGATGATGATGATGTTGTAATGAAAGTGAATACCGATGTTTCAAGGTCAGTATTTGCCAATCCCTCCCAATCTACACTCTTAATTGCTATGACTGATAAACCAGGTCAATTTGGATCTTAGTTTTGGATGCAGTATTTCTACATCTACAATGATTCTTACGTTTAATGGAAGTTCTGATGGAAGGTCAATTACAGGCAAGAAAGGAGCAATCCATACTGATTGTTGAAATACAATACTCACATCAAAAATAATTATTGTTCAATCCTGGTCTGTGTTGAATTAAATGATAGCAACCAGTGTGGCAATAGGGACAATACAATTGGCTTCAACACATTATGGCTGGGGAGTGTTCCACTCCTGACTGCTCTTCAGTGAGTTCTACTGGAAAATGTGTGTGTGGAATCCGGTCTCGGCACAATCTGGCTCGTGTGTGATGCCTTCTACAGTAGAATAGTCTGACAACACTTACAATCTAGGCTCAAACATGAAGAATGACCATATTGACAACATATAGGGCCCAAGTTTCGAGCCGCGCCTAGAACGGCGCAGTCCCGACCTGGACGCCCGTTTACCGCGCCACAAAGTGCGTCTAAAAAAAACCTCCAGATTCTCCGGCTTCCTGCAGGTCCTCTGGCCCTCGGCGCAGCGCAGCAGGAGCTGTAGGAGGCGGAGCCAGGTCCCTGCGTCGAAAACAGTGCCGGGACCTCTGCACATGCGCGTTACAGTGGGCGCGCATGTGCAGTAGCTCCAGGCGCCCGAAACTGTGTGGGAGGGGCCGAAGCACGCAGCCCCTAGCCCTGGCCGAATGGCCTCACTGGGGCTGTGTGAATAAGCCTCCTCCAACGGCCAGCTCCTGCTTCCTCCCGACCCGACTCGACACCCGCTCCCCCCCACCCTCGCCCCCGGACCGGACTCGACACCCGCTCCTCCTCCACCCCCCCCCCCACCCTCGGACCCGACCCGACACCCGCTCCCCCCGCCGGACTGGACCCGACCTGACCTCCCTCCCCCCGACCTGACCTTCCTCTCCCTCCCTACCTCCCTCCCCCCGACCCGAACCGAACCGACCTCCCTCCCACCACCCCCCCCGACCCGACCCAACGCCACCTACCTGTAAATCTGGTGCTGGGGACGGGCCCTGCCCGAAGTCTCGGGCCCGGCCCGTTCAGCCTCCCTCCCCCTTCTCCTTCCCCCCCCAGCCCCCCCAATCTCCTTCTCCCCTTCTCCCCTTTATCCACTCCCCCTTCTCCCCTTTATCCCCTCCCCCTTCTCCCCTTTATCCCCTCCCCTTCTCCCCTTTATCCCCTCCCCTTCTCACCTTTATCCCTCACTCTTCCCCCCTTTATCCCCTCCCCCTTCTCCCCCATCCCTCTCTCCCTCTACCCCCCTCCTCCCCCTCCCCTTGCTGTCAGAAACACAGACACTGACAGATAGAGAATGAGAGACACACAGACAGACAGAGAGATAGAGACACTGACAGAGACACAATGAGGGGGGGCATCCCAGCACGCTGTTGGAGAGCTCCCGGTGCTGCAGTCGGTAAGTAGAAAATGTTTTATTAATTGATTTAAAAAAAACATTATTTATTAATTTTTTTTGATTGATTTATTGGTTGATTTATTGATGTATTTTTCATTTATTATTGATGATGGCTCTTTATTTGTAAAACTGAAGTGTTTAATGTTTGTAAACTTCTCTTTAAACACCTCCCCCACCACCATTCCCTACGCCTGATTTGTAACCTACGCCTGATTTTCTAAAGTGTAGACAAGGTTTTTTCGAGCGTACAAAAATCTTCACTTACTCCATTCTAAGTTAGTTTGGAGTAAGTTTTCACTGACGAAAATTTGAAAACAGGCGTAAGTGGCCGGACACGCCCCCTTTTGAAAAAAAAATTCTGTTCCAAAGTGAAACTGTTCTAACTGACTAGAACTGGAGCAAACTAAATGACGAGAATTCCGATTTCTAAGATACTCCGTTCTACACCAGTTGCTCCTAAAAATCAGGAGCAAATCATGTGGAAACTTGGGGCCATAGGAAGGCTGCTAAAGCCCAATAAGCCATATTCCAGCAAAGACCTGGCGCCTTCAAGAGAAGGGAGAGAATTTGGAGAAAATATATATATTTTAAATGGTTTCTAAGGTTCTCTATGAATGTCAGCAGCCAGAATTAATATTGTTCAATTTCAACAAAGGCACAGAATGAGTCAGTATAGTACTCACATCACCCAAACTGTACCGCCAGTTTAGGCCAGCAAGTGAGGGAAGAAGAGGAAACCAGCAACTAGATTATTTTTAAATAACAAAAAGAATGAAAAAAATGTAGAAAGAAATGGCAGCAAGATAAATAAAGGAGCAGAACCAAAGCAGAAAGAGTATAGATGAGGAGAAATTTCTTCTCTCAGAGGATTGTAAATCTGCGGAATTGGCTGCCTCAGAGAGCTGTGGAAGCTGCAACATTAAATAAATTTAAGACAGAAATAGACAGTTTCTTAAATGATAAGGGGATAAAGGGTTATGGGGAACGGGCGGGGAAGTGGAGCTGAGTCCATGATCAGATCAGCCATGATCGTATTAAATCGCAGAGCAGGCTCGAGGGGCCGTATGGCCTACTCATGTTCCTATTTCTTATGTTCTTATGTTCTTTTCATCTGACAGGAAAAAACAGATTAAATGCAGAGAAAAATAAAGCACATTCAAAGCAAAGAAAAAGGCAGTGAGATGAAAAGAAGCTGAGCAAGAAAGAGAAAAACAAAGTGAAATTGTTAGGCAAAAGTGAAAGGCTATTTTGTTCGTAGATAGAATTAGCCAGGAAAATACAAGTAATGGGACTGAGTCTAATTATTTCCACGACCAATAGGTCTGCCTTCTTTGGTAGAAGATTAGCTGAATCTACGGTAGGAACGCTATACGCTATAGTCACTCACAAATACACTAGTACTCAACTATCAGTCCTATCAGTCATGTAATTTGTGATTGGATGAGCTATACTGCTCCTTCGACAGTAATGTTCTCAGTTAACACTACAAAATATGCTGTACCACATCTCTGGTGCGCAATTGCACTGGCTACAGATATTTCATAGGAATAACAATGTGATTTTAATGCTTTTTTTCACACTATTATACTGCCAACGCTGAATGCATTAATTGACTGTGAGTGCTAACCATTGTGTAATATCATGTTGTAAATGGGTACTAATGGATTTGGAGTTAATGGTGTGGCAAGTGCAAAAAAATAGACCGAGTTCAGAGAGGGTAATTATATTAACACCATCGTTGTTTCAGTAAAAAGCTGCAGAAGCATACCTGCAAAAATCAACATCAGTACATGCATTGATTATAACTCATCATATATCTGTACAATGAAGAGCAGGGAAGCATTCACAATGTATACATTGCTGTGCAACTGTTGGCAGTAGATGAGTAGTGGAGATAATGCTATTATTATTAAAGCAGTAGTGTTGGTTTATTGTTTGTGGGTGGGAGGGGGAAGGGCTTCAAAATCCACCCTGTTTAGAAAGGAACAGTGACTACAAAATCCTACATATGCCAACATGTAATAGAGTCCCATCTGGCAGTGAATCGCGAGGCAACAGTAGTCAAATTACGGTATGATCTAACAAAATTTAAGTTGCTTCAAATCTATGTTTTGAATTTTCTGGTATAGTTAGTAAAATGTCAGCTTGTTAATAAAATGTTGGCTGGAATATGCATTCTAGCATGTGAAATTATTTATGTCAACAAGCTTTTTAAAGACTGACACTTCAGTTTCCTTTCACTGTTCCCAATTTCTTTCTATTTTTCCCACATTACTTGTTTGTCAACATGTTTGTGAGGTCTTCAATACAATTTAGTGATTGCTTCAAACTGTGGTTCCTGCCATTCAGTACTTGCATAAAATGTCTCGAACACGACCTCGTCATCATGAACACCTTGTTCCACCAGAGGGACAAGTACAAGGCATTGTGGCAAAACTCTCGCTCCAAACACTGGCACCTGCTCGACTATGTCATCGTCCGAGCCAGGAATTGCAAGGATGTGCGTATCACCCGTGCCATGACAGCAGCCGATGACTGCTGGACAGACCGCCGCCTAATCCGATCCATCATCGACATTAACATAGCCCCAAAGCAGAGGGGGCAGCAGAAGCAGTGCCGCAAAAAAGTCAATGCCGGGGTGCTCAAGGACCCAGCTAAGAGAGCCCCATACAGTCAGTGTCTCACTGTTAACCTGGCGTGCCTTGAATACCCCGAAACGCAGAATGCCCACAGCGCTTGGTCTGCCCTCCAGGCCTCCATAACCAGTGCCTGCGAAGAGACACTCAGTCACTCAACCAGAAAACACCAGGACTGGTTGGATGAGAATGACCAGGAGATCCAAGAGCTAATAGATCGTAAGCGCACAGCATTTCTGAGCCTAAAACAACAACCCAACTCAGGAGCAGCAAGGCAGCATTACAGACGGCTTAAAGCCGAGGTCCAACAAAAAACCCGTGACCTAAAGAACAGATGGTGGGTGGAGAAAGCACAGGAGATACAGCAGCTGGCCAGCAGCCATGATGTGCGAGGATTCTTCACCGCAGTCAAGACCGCGTACGGACCAAACACCCAAGGCCCTACCCCACTGCTGGCCAAGAATGGGGAGATACTCATCAAGGACACCGAGGCAGTCAGGACCCACTGGAAGGAGCACTTCGAAAATCTCCTCAACCGAGACTCTGCCTTTGACTCGCCTGTCCTCGACTCCATCCCGCAGCATGCTATCATCTCAGCAAAACCCCAGCCCTGCACGAGGTAGAAGAAGCCATAATTCAGCTTAAGAACAACAAGGTTATGGGAGCAGATGGAAAGGCCCACTGAGGCAATAAAGTATGACGGAGAGGAACTATTGGCACGAATGCATGACCTCATCTCTCTCATCTGGAAGGAGGAGAGCATGCCGGGAGATATCAGAGATGCAGTAATTGTGACCATCTTTTAAAAAAGGGACACGTCCGATTGCGGCAAGTACAAAGGAATCTCCCTGTTATCAGCCACTGGGAAAGTCGTCGCTAGAACCCTCCTCAACCGTCTTCTCTCTGTGGCTGAGGAACTCCTCCCAGAATCGCAGTGCGGATTTCGTCCCCTACGGGGTACAACGGACATGATCTTTACAGTGCGACAGGGAACAGCACCAACTCTTGTACATAGCCTTCTTCGACCTTATAAAGGCCTTTGACACTATCAACTGCGAGGGTCTATGGAGCATCCTCCGTTTCGGCTGCCCCCAAAAGTTCGTCACCATCCTCCGCCTGCTCCATGACGACATGCAGGCCGTGATCCTTACAAACGGATCCATTACAGACCCAATCCATGTCCAGACCGGGGTCAAACAGGACTGCATCATCGCGCCAACCCTCTTCTCAATCTTCCTCGCTGCCATGCTCTACGTCACACTCAACAAGCTCCCCGCTGGAGTGGAACTAAATTACAGAACCAGTGAGAACCTGTTCAACCTTCGTCGTCTCCAGGCCAGATCCAAAACCACCCCAACCTCTGTCGTCGAGCTGCAGTATGCTCTCAGCGCCTGCATCTGCGCACATTCAACGGCTGAACTCCAAGTCTTCACTGAGGTGTACGAAAGCATGAGCCTTACACTAAACATCTGTAAGACAAAGATCCTCCACCAACCTGTCCCCGCCGCATAGCACTGCCCCCAGTCATCAAGATCCATGGCGCAGCCCTGGACAACTTGGACCATTTCCCATACCTCGGGAGCCTCCTATCAACAAGGTCAAACATTGATGATGAGATTCAACACCGCCTCCAGTGTACCAGTGCAGCCTTCGGCCACCTGAGGAAAAGAGTGTTCGACGATCAGGCCCTCAAATCTGCCACCAAGCTGATAGTCTACAGGGCTGTAGTAATACCCGCCCTCCTGTATGACTCAGAGACATGGAACATGTACGGTAGACACCTCAAATTGCTGGAGAAATACCACCAACGATGTCTCTGCAAGATTCTGCAAATCTCCTGGGAGGACAGACGCACCAACATTAGTGTCCTCAACCAGGCCAACATCCCCAGCATTCAAGCACTGACCACACGCGATCAGCTCCGCTGGGCAGACCACATTGTTCACATGCCTGACCAAGACTCCCAAAGCAAGCGCTCTACTCGGAAATCCTTCACGACAAACAAGCCAAAGGTGGGCACAGGAAACGTTACAAGGACACCCTCAAAGCCTCCTTGATAAAATGCAACATCCCCACCGACACCTGGGAGTCCCTGGCCAAAGACCGCCCTAAGTGGAGGAAGTGTATCCGGGAGGGCGCTGAGCACCTCGAGTCTCATCGCCGAGAGCATGCAGAAACCAAGCGCAGGCAGCGGAAAGAGCGTGCGGCAAACCAGTCCCACCTTCTCTTACCCTCAACGACTATCTGTCCCACCTGTGAAAGGGACTGTGGTTCTCGTATTGGACTGTTAGTCACCTAAGAACTAATTATTAGAGTGGAAGCAAGTCTTCCTCGATTCCAAGGGACTGATGATGATGATGACTTGCATTATAACACTGCAGGCTATTTGGCCACAGAAATTGCACAATTATATTCCAATACGTGCTTTCATTTAATCTAATTGTTTGAAGTTACCAATAAGCCCAGGACTACAAAGTTGAACACATTAAAGAGTATTTTTTAACTTATTTTGTTTTATGTTGAATTGATGTCAAGCAACTTTTCTTGGTTTAGTGAACAAGTAATGAATTAATGCATTACTTTGAGGGATGGGTACACAACATAGCTAAAAATAAAAACCTTGATGCATTTAAGAACCATTCACCACTTTCACTCTATGGAAAGAAGCAGGAACACGAGTGGGCACAGTACTTTTAACAAGTGGCAAGTTTCCCAAAAATGTTATACTCGAGGCGTTGCTTAACCGGGAGCCAGCGAGCACAGGGATGATTGGTAAATGAGACTTAGTGCGAGTTAGAACACAGGCAGCTGAGTTTTGGATGACCTCAAGTTTATGGAGGGTAGAACATGGGCAGTCAGCCAGGAGTGCATTGGAGTAGTCAAGTCTAGAGGTAACAAAGGTATGGATAAAGGTTTCAGCAGAAGATTAGCTGAGGTTGGGTTGGAGTCGGGCTGTCTTTCAGAGGTGGAAATAAGCAGTCTTAGTTATGCCGCAGATATGTGGTCAGAAGCTCATTTCAGGATCAAAACAGTCTGGTTCTGCCTCAGACAGATGACAGGGAAAGAGATGGAGTCGGTGGCTCGGAAATGGAGTTTGCGGTGGGGACCGAAAACAGTGGCTTTGGTCTTCCCAATATTTAATTGGAGGAAATTTCTTCTCATCCAGTACTGGATGTCGGACAAGCAGTCTGACAATTTAGAGACTGTGGAGGGGTCGAGAGATGTGGTGGTGAGGTAGAGCTGGGTGTCGTCAGTGTACATGTGGAAACTGACGCTGCGTTTTCAGCAGGGCAGAGAAAAGGCACCTAGGTTCTCAGACACAGCACTGGTGGTCTGAGTGCAGGGGGACAAAAGGAGGAGACAGGTCCTCTCCCCACAAAGAGCCATGAGACCTTCCAGACTGACTGTAAGAAGGCAGCGGGAGCAGATTGCTGAAGTGGCCTGTGTAATCAGTCTTTCCAGGATCCAGTGCTGAAAGAAGTTTGGCCTCAATGGCCTCACAAGAATGGTCAAAATGAGCGAATGCATCTTCAAGTGCCATATCACACCGACTGCACCACTAGCCTCACACACTTCACCCTCATCACTCACCTATCAACAATCTCTATCAATCACTACTCATAACTCACAATTATAGCTTCACCTCACATACTTACCACTGTTGCAAGCTTCACACCCACACCTCACATAAGAACATAAGATAAGAACATAAGAAATAGGAACAGGAGTAGGCCATACGGCCACTCGAGCCTGCTCCATCATTCAATAAGATCATGGCTGATCTGATCATGGACTCAGCTCCACTTCCCCGCCCGCTTCCCATAACCCCTTATCCCCTTATCGTTTAAGAAACTGTCTATTTCTGTCTTAAATTTATTCAATGTCCCAGCTACCACAGCTCTCTGAGGCAGTGAATCCCACAGACTTACAACCCTCTGAGAAGAAATTTCTCCTCATCTCTGTTTTAAATGGGCGGCCCCTTATTCTAAGATCATGCCCTCTAGTTCTAGTCTCCCCCATCAGTGGAAACATCCTCTCTGCATCCACCTTGTCAAGCCCCCTCATAATCTTATACATTTCGATAAGATCACATCTCATTCTTCTGAACTCCAATGAGTAGAGACCCAGCCTACTCAACCTTTCCTCATAAGTCAACCCCCTCATCCCCGGAATCAACCTAGTGAACCTTTTCTGAACTGCCTCCAAAACAAGTATATCCTTTCGTAAATATGGAAACCAAAACTGCACGCAGTATTCCAAGTGTGGCCTCACCAAAACCTTGTATAGCTGTAGCAAGACTTCTCTGCTTTTATACAGCTTGCTGTACCTGCATACTATTTTTTTGTGTTTCATGCACAAGTACCCCAGGTTCCGCTGTACTGCGGCATTTTGCAATCTTTCGCCATTTAAATAATAACTTGCTCTTTGATTTTTTTCTGCCAAAGTGCATGACCTCACACTTTCCACCATTATACTCCATCTGCTAAATTTTTGCCCACTCACTTAGCCTGTCTATGTCCTTTTGCAGATTTTTTGTGTCCTCCTCACACATTGCTTTTCCTTCCATCTTTGCATCATCAGCAAACTTGCATTACACTCAGTCCCTTCTTCCAAGTCATTAATATAGATTTTAAATAGTTGGGGTCCCAGCACTGATCCCAGTAGCACCCCACTAGTTACTGGTTGCCAACCAGAGAATTAACCATTTATCCCAACTCTCTGTTCTCTGTTAGTTAGCCAATCCTCCATCCATGCTAATATATTACCCCCAACCCGGTGAACTTTTATCTTGTGCAGTAACCTCACACCTTGCAGACAATGCCAGTTATTTAACCATGACAATCACATCACCCAAACATATTGTGCCACATTCAACAACAACTTGTATTTATATAGTGCCTTTAACATAGTGAAACATCCCAAGGTGCTCCATAGGAGTATTATGAGATAAATAATTTGACACCGCATAAGGAGAAATTAGGGCAGGTGACCAAAAGCTTGGTCAAAGAGGTAGGTATTAAGGAGCATCTAGAAGGAGGAAAGAGAGGTGGAGAGGTGGAGAGGTTTAGGCAGGGAATTCCAGAGTTTAGGGCCCAGGCAACAGAAGGCACGGCCGCCAATGGTTGAGCGATTATAATGGGGTATGCTCAAGAAAGAAAGAAGAAAGAGAGAGTTGCAGTTATAAAGCACCTTTCACAACCACCAGACATCTCAAAGCACTTTGCAGCCAGGAGGACAAGATCGCACACGAGTTCTGCTGCAGTGAAGTTAGATGAGGACTCCAGTGGGGCGGCCTTCAGAAGAGGAGATATATTAAATAAGCTAATCAAACTGAAAGAGGGTAAAACCTCTGGTCCGGATGGATTGCATGCACGCATTTAAAAAAATCTAGGGAAGAGATAACAGAGGCATTACTACACATATTTAATACTTCATTAGAAAAAGGTGTAGTGCCAGAGGAGTGGCAGATAGCTAACTTAATACCTGTATTTAAGAAGCGGGATAGAACATGTCCAGGGAATTATAGACCAGTCAGCTTAACATCGGTGGTAGGAAAAATAATGGAATCCCTACTAAAGGAGAAAATAGAAGAACGTCGAGAAACCAAAATATAGTAATGAATAGTCAGCATGGATTTCAAAAGGGAAAGTCTTGCTTGACCAACCTCATTACATTTTTTGCAGAGGTAACAGAGAGAGTAGTCAATGCTAATGTAGTAGATATAATTTATCTAGATTTTCAAAAGGCCTTCGATAAGGTGCCGCATAATAGGCTGATGAACAAGGTCGGGGAATGCACAGTTAGGGGACAAGCAGCAGAACGGATAGCTAGCTGGCTTCAAGACCGAAAGCAAAGAGTCGAGGTAAAGGTAGCTATTCACTGTGGCAGAAGGTGGGTAGTGGTGTTCCACAAGGATCAGTGCTAGGCCCACTATTGTTCACAATTTATATTAACGATTTAGACTTTGGAATCAAAAACACAATTTCTAAATTTGCGAATGACATCAAATTACAGGAGGACATTGATAAACTTGCAGAATAAGCATATAATTGGCAAATGAAGTTCAACACAGATAAATGTGAGGAATTACATTTTGGAGGGAAGAATAGGGAGGTCACTTATTACTTGGAGGGTGCGAGTCTAGGTGGGGTAGAAGAACAAAGGGATCTCGAATACAAATACACAAATCACTAAAAGTTGCGACACAGGTTAGCAAGGCCATAAAAAAAAGCAAACCAAGCACTAGAGTTTATTTCTAGAGGTATAGAATTGAAAAGTAGGGAAGTTATGCTATACCTGTATCGAACCTTGGTTAGACCACCTTTAGAGTACTGCGTACAGTTCTGGTCTCTATATTAAAAAAATTATATTGAGGCACTAGAGAAGGTTCAGGGAAGATTTACAAGGATGATACCAGAAATGTGAGGGTATACATATCAGGAAAGGATGAACAGGCTGGGTCACTTTTCTCTTGAAAAAAAAGGCTGAGGGGTGACCTGATAGAGGTCTTTAAAATTATGAAAGGTTTTGATTGAGTGGATACAGAGAGAATGTTTCCACTTATGGGGAAGAGCATAACTAGAGACCACCAAGGTAAGATAGTCACCAAAATATCCAATAGGGAATTCAGAAGAAACATCTTTCCCCAAAGAGTGGTGAGAATGTGGAACTTGCTACCACAGGGTGAAGTGAATCGTATAGATCGATTTAAGGGGAGGCTAGACAAACTTATGAGGGAGAAGGGAATAGAGGGTTGTGTTGATAGATTTAGATGAGGAAAGATGGGAGGAGGCTCAAGTGGACCATAAATGCCGGCATGGACTGGTTGGTCCGAATGGCCTGTTTGAGGGCTGTATATCCTATGTAATCCTATGTAAACCTTGCACAGGGCTTTGCACAGAGCTTGGCGCCCATAATTTTCAGAATGGAAGTAATGGGCAACCCCATTAGAACACTTGTCGACCCAACCATGATGCAGGATCTGATGGGCGATGTTTCAGCTTCCATTGCAGCACAACAGGAAGAGACACAACATCTGAGTGCTGCAGTGGAAGCTCAGACTTCTGTCATGCAGGCCCAGCTTGTTGCCATCGTGGCTCCGTTTACTATTGCGGAAAGGGGCTTTCAGGGTTTCACAACAGTCCAGTAGTCCTCCAACAGATTATTAGGGTTGCTGAGGCACCTCCCCAGGGGAGTGCCAGTGGCTCCGTGGAGCAGGAACCTGCTGTCCTCTCTCAGGATGACAGCATTTGTACTTTCACTACTGCTGTTGCTATTGCCTGTCAGCTGGCCATCTCAGACTGCTGCCGCCCAGGACAAGATGTTACAGTCTATAGCTATGCCTTCTAGACCCAGAGCTGCTCGAGGTCGTCCTGCAAGCCCATCTGTAGTCTCCACCACTGAAAGTCAGCAGCCTTCCACCAGCCATGCTGCAGTCACTGGCATAGTACTGCGTAGGACAACCAGGATAGGCAAAGGCACACAACAGATGTACAAAAAGAGAATGTACAAGGGTGAATAGTTGACTTTGTTATGTAGTTATGGAATTAATCATTTATAAATGATGTTTGGAATATTTGTTTTGTGGTGGCTCTCGTTTCAGCATTGTGGCCAAGAGGACATTGTGCTGTTCCATGACTGAGGGATGGTAAGGTGGGGAAGTGTTGAGCAACGGGGATCTGGGGTATCATTCGGGGGAACTGGAGCGTGATGATGTGCTCACAGACAGCCCGTCCGGAATGGGGTTTTGCAGACTGTCTCCTCCCTCTCCTCCTGAGTTGATGGCACCCAGCACCATGGGGAAGCCTGCTATCTTGGCAAAGCCACATACGTGCTCCTCATGCTTCTCTCTGTTTAGAGAGAAGACAGTGAAGTTGCTTCGCCTGGACTACAAAGCCTCTGTGGCCTGTCCGCTGCAGCGATGGATGGCGAACTGCAAGATGTTTACTATGTCGCCTGTTCCAGCCTGGAAGGATCCATTGGCAAAAAACTTCAGGGCCACAGTCACCTTGAGGACCACTGGTAGCATTGTCGTCATTCTGCTCTGAGGCTGCAGGTCTAGTTCCAAGAGGTGGCTGAGTTCTGTGACCACCTCCTTGGCAATGTGGAGCTATCAAACACACTGCTCTTGGCTTAGGTGCAGGTAGGAGAGGTGCTCCCTGAAGACCCTAGGTGGATAAGCCCTCCTGCTGAGAGCCCTCCTCCTCCCAAGCAGCCAACGCCTTCCCAATGTCCAGCCGCACTACCTGCAGATGTTAATAACTTTGTGAATGCCTTCCAGCAACCCAGTATATATACAAACTCTGCAAACTCTGCAAACTCTACAAAAGAAATAGAATCATAGAATCAGACAATGATACAATAGTTACAGCACGGAAGACGGCCATTCAAGCCCATACCCTCTTTCTGCAAGAACACCTCAGCTAGTCTCACTCTCCCTCCCTTTCCCTGTAGCCTTTCCATTTTTTTTCTTTCATCCAACTCCCCTTTGAAAGTCGTGACTGGGTTTGCCTTAACCACTCTTTCAGGCAATGCAATCCAGATCCTAACCACTCGCTGTGTAAAAACATTTTTTCTTATGTCGCCTTTGGTTCTTTTGCCAATCACCTTAAATCTGTGTCCTCTAGTTCTCGACCCTTCTGCCAATGGGAACAGTTTCTTTCTACAGGCAACTCTCGATTATCCATACATGGATCCAACGGGAAACCGTTGTAACGGGATTTAAAATTCTGCTGCGAACAAGTGAAAAGATAGCACCAAATAATTTGGAAAAATCGCCTTTCAAACACTCTGCTCATTTGTATTTGTTCATTCTCTCTCTCACACACACTCTCTCTCTCTCACACTCGTACATTCTCTCTCTCACATACTCTCTCTCAGTCACTGTAAAAATCACCCTCCTCTGCTCTTGCTTTGCTGGTGTGTGTGTGTGTGTGTGTGCATGCTGCTGCAGCCGCTGTCTCTCGCGGTCGCCGCTGACGTTGGGAATGGGGACAGTGCCGGCACCGGGTTCCAGGCACAGAACCTGTACATGCATGCTGGTAATGTCCATCTTTTGTTACTGTTTGTATTGATTCATTCAAGTTTTAACTTATAAATGTAAACTCGGCCTAACGATTGTATTTATTCATCAAAGTTTTAACTTTAAAATGTAGACTCACCCTAACGGAAAAATCGTTTACCCGGAATAGCCCAATCCCCGAGGGACCCGGATAATCGAGAGTTGTCTGTATCTACTCTGTCCAGACCCCTCATGATTTTGAACACCTCTATCAAATCTCCTCTCAATCTGCTCTGCTCTAAGAACAATCCCAGCTTCTCCAGTCTATCCACGTAACTAAAGTCCCTCGTCCTTGGAATCATTCTTGTCAATTTTTCTGCACCCTCTCCAAGGCCTTCACATCCTTCCTAAAGTGTGGTGCCCAGAATTGGGCACAGTACTCCTAGGTCTTTCTGTTCATGTACCCCCTTTAAGAGTGTACCCTTTAGTTTATATTTCCTCTCCTCATTCTTTCTACCAAAATGTATCACTTCACACATTTCTGCATTAAATTTCATCTGTTACCTGTCTGCCCGTTCCACTAACCTGTCTGTTCTCTTGAAGTCTATCACTATCCTCCTCACTGTTCACTATACTTCCAAGTTTTGTGTCATTTGCAAATTTTGAAATTGTGCCTTGTACACCCATCCCCAAGTCATTAATATAAATCAAGATAAGAACATAAGAAATAGGAGCAGGTGTAGGCCATTTGGCCCCTCGAGTCTGCTCTGCCATTCAATAAGATCATGGCTGATCTGATCCTGGCCTCAACTTCACATCCCCGCCCACTCCTCATAACCCTCGACTCCCTGATCATTCAAAAATCTGTCTATCTCCACCTTAAATATATTCAAAGACCCAGCCACCACAGCTCCCTGCGGTAGAGATTTCCAAAGGTTCACGATCCTCTGAGAGAAGAAATTTCTCCTCATTCCTGTCTTAAATGGGCGACCCCTTATTCTGAAACTATGCCCCCTAGTTCTAGATTCCCTCATGAGGGGAAGCATCCTCTCTGCATCTACCCTATCAAGGCCACTCAGAATCTTCTATGTTTCAAAAGGATCACCTCTTATTCTTCTAAACTCCAATGCTTATAAGCCCAACCTGCTCAATCTTTCTTCATATGACAGCCTCTTCATCTCAGGAATTAACCTAGTGAACCTTCTCTGAACTGCCTCTAATGCAAGTATATCTTTCCTCAAATAAGGAGACCAAAACTGTACAGGTGAGGTCTTATCAATGCCCTGTACAGTTGGAGCAGGAGTTCTCTGCTTTTATACTCCATCCCCCTTCCATAAATGCCAACATTCCATTTGCCTTCCTGATTACTTGCTCTACCTGCATACTATCTTTTTGCGTTTCATGTGTAAGAACCCCAGATCCCTTTGTACTGCAGCATTTTGTAATCGCTCCCCATTTAAATAGTAATTTACTTTTTTATATTTCATACCAACGTGGATAACCTCACATTTTCCCATATTATACTCCATCTGCCAAATTTTTGCCCATTCACTGAGCCTATTTATATCCCTTTGTAGATTCTTTGTGTTCTCCTCACAACTTGCTTTCCCACCTATCTTTGTATCATCAGTAAATTTAGCTACGTTACACTCGGTCCCTTCATCCAAGTCATTAATATAAATTGTGAATAGTTGAGGCCCCAGCACTGATCCCTGTGGCACCCCTCTAGTTACAGTTTGCCAACCTGAAAATGACCCATTTATCCCGACTCTGTTTTCTGTTAGTTAGGCAATCCTCGATCCATGCTAATATATTATATATTACCGCAAACCCTATGAGCTCTTATCTTGTGCAGTAACCTTTTATGTGGCATCTTATCGAAAGCTTTCTAAAAGCTTCCCCATTACTGAGGTTAAACTGACCAGCCTATAGTTGCTGGCTTTATCTTTACATGCTTTTTTGAACAAGGGTGTAACAGTTGGAATTCTCCAGTCCTCTGACACTACCTCCGTTTCTAAGGAGGATTGGAAGATTATGGCCAGTACCTCTGCGATTTCCTCCTTCACTTCACTCAGCATCGTCAGATGCATCCGGTCTTGGTGACTTATCTACTTTAAGTACAGCCAGTCTTTCTCGTACCACGCCTTCATTAATTCTTATCCCATCCAGTATCTCCTCTACCTCCTCCTTTACTATGTCTATGGCAGCATCTGTGATATAGTCTTACGAAATCACTAACACAGCACACACACAAAGATGGCTCTTACAGAAAACTTTCATCATGTGACCTTGCCACATGATCCTTTAGTATTTACATCAGTAGTTTTCAGTACATCAGTAGTCCACTAGGTGGAGCAGTAGTCCAATGGGGGAGCTCTATTACACTTCTCCCTCATAATCATAACAAAATAATCATTATACGTAACTTGCATGGTATACACAACAAAAGATCAGGGGCTAGAACCTCTAGTTTTGTGCTTATCGCCCAAAAATGGGCGTTATTTCCGGCGTGGGTGGTAAAAAAGGGTTTTCAGATCGCCAGATTCTCGCCCATTCTCAAAACACCTCGTTTACATTTTTGAAAATGGGCGTTACCGTGAGCGATATCAAATGGGCGGTAGCATTACATTTTTTTGACCTTCTACCGTAAAGTGTGGCCGTCCTTAGCAACGGCACGGCAACACTCGATTCCCGTGATTCAGGAGGTTAAGGGTCATCATGACATGCGCAGAAGAGGAGACAGAGAGAGAGGGAGCTCAGAGGCACTGAAAGCGTGTGTGGCTGTGGTATGTGCTTGTTTGGCTGTTATGGAAGGAATGACGGAGATTCACCAGCAGCAAAAAGCCTATTAGCACCAAGAACATAGTTTGCACCGAGTTTTTGTCCAACAAATAAGATATAACACGGAAGGGATGGAGGATGCCCTGGAGCTGATAGTTTAATACCAACATTGGACTGAAATCATAAGCATCACAGCCAATAACACCCAACCCCCGCCAACACCCCACTTTTTCCACAATTGACATAAATTACATGTTCAACATGTCCACTAACACAGAATGCAAAGGCAAAGCAGGAGCGTGGTCCCCAGCCCCCATACATTGCAACAAATTGCATACACCCAGATGGATATATAACACAGCCATCACCTGCGCACATGCACCTCACTTTCCATCCCGCCTCTCCTTCTTCTGCCCATCTCTATCCCTTCCCCTCCTTGCTCCACGCACCTGGCCGAGGAGCTCCTCAGGCGGTGCCTCATTGGGGGGGATGAAGGCAGATGCGGTGGGTGCACGGGTACGGGAGCGATGGGTGCCGATAGGGTGACATTCTGGTCCCCGAGCGCGGCACTCCACCCCTAGGTTCCACACCACCACTGTGAACGACAGATGAGAGCAAGGACCAAGATCCTGCTTCTGCCTCAGAGAATGTTCCCCCCTCGGCACCCCCTGCTCCCGTACCCGTGCAACCACCGCATCGGCCTTCATCCCCCCCAATGAGGCACCACCTGAGGAGCTCCTTGTCCAGGCGCCGTGGAACGAGGAGGGGAAGGTGTAGAGGTGGGGAGAAGAAGGAGAGGGGGAAAGGAAAGTGAGGTGCATGTACGTAGGTGATGGCTGTGTTATATCTCCACCGAGGTGTATGCAATTTGTTGCAATGTATGGGAGCTGGGGACCACGCTCCTGCTTTGCCTTTGTATTCTGTGTTGCTGGACATGTTGAACATTTGAGTTATGTCAATGGTGGAGAAAATGGGGTTGGGTGGGGGTTGGGTGTTATTGGCTGTGATACTTATGATTTCAGACCAATGTTGGTATTAAACATTTGTTATTGAACATAACCTTGTTGAGCATTGTCTCAGATAGCTGGATCGTTACACACTGGTGATTCCTTACCATGAAAGGGTTAAATGCAACTTAACATCAATCAATGTAAACTTTAACTGGCACCAAGGTGATGGGCACCTTGATGTCTGAGCTGCACACACACAGCAGTGTGTCAGCGTTGTCACTCACATCAGCGCTCTTTCAGGCAAATCTTTCCAATATCAGCTCCTCATGTAAGAGTGGGATTTAACAAATGCCAGCCACACCACTGGCATTCGTTCCGATTAGTTCCACTTTTTGTGGGCATTTTTTTGAGCGAGCGATATTGTGGGCAATATGTGTGCGAGGTGGTGAAATTGACGATGGGCGATCTCCATGGCCGCTAATTTGGGTAAATATGCTTTTCACGACAAAACATAGTGGGGCGGGCCGTTCATATTGAATCTCAGTGTTAATTCCGTGCGGAAAGTTAAGCTGCCAATATTATGGGCGTTGATTTTGCCCATTCTGCTGATTCCGCCCAAAAAAAGTGAGCGGGTGATCATATTTTTTCCCGGCGTTAAGCCCATTGGGAAAATAACGCTCGGTGATAAGTCTCCTAAAAAAGCTCATCAGTTTCCATTTTGTGCCAAAATGGGTGATATATGGGCGTTATCCGTTATTTCAGCGGTAATATGGGCATTAAGTGGGCGTTAAGCATGCAAAAAAAGTGTAGGTTCTAGCCTATGGACTTATTTTATCATATTTACAAATCAAACTTAACCATGGGTTTTCTGTTTCAAAGAGATTACCTTCTCTCTCGAACAGAACTTTCCAAACTTGTTGTAGAACTTAGTCTCATTCTCGGTTGAGCCTGAGAGCTTTTCTCCAAGGGAAATCCTTGATATATATTTGAACATTCTACAACTTCAGACTGATTGCCTGCCTGACTCAGACTCAGACTTAAATTCTGACTTTCTCATGGGCTTGTTTCTAGTACATCTGATGTAGGATTTTCTACTGGTACTGTACTTGTAACAAAACTATCTGATGTCAGAAATAATCGAATCATTCCAACTTTCAACTCCTTCCACATCTGTCGGTAAAATATGATTCTCTTTCTGTCTTAATTGTTTCTCTTTGACTGACTGTGTCAAGTTTGGCTTCAACAACGAGAACCTGGTTCGTGGCTGTCGTTTGAGAAACAGCACTGCTGGTGTTCTACCAGTAGTTGTATGAGAAGTAGTACGAAAAGTAATCAGAAGATTTGCTAGTTTGTAATCCAATGACAACTGCTGTTTCTTTGGATTTGGATCCAACATATGCTTGATGAGAGTACGTTTTACTGTGTGCTCTGCTGCACCATTTGAAGCAGCGTGGTATGGTGGAACTTTGGTTGTTTCACACTGTTTCTGCTTGTGAACTGTGCAAATTCTTCTGAACAAAATTTCTGCCCATTATCAGAAGCAATTTCTTCTGGAAGGCCATATGAAGAAAACAATCTTCGCAAATTGTCTAGTGTTTTACTTGTCCTTATTTTCCGCATTGGAAGCACCTCTGCCCACTTCGAATGACAATTAATCACAATGAACAATTATTGTCCTTCTAGCTCAGCAACATCTATATGTAACCTTTGCCACACCCTGGGATGGCATTGTCATGGGTGTAATGGCAGTGATGGTGGTTTCTTGCTTACCGATTGACATGTTGTACACTGACTAACAATGTGCTCTATATCTTTACCTAAACCTGGCCACCATAAGTAACTGCATGCAAAACACATTGATCAAGCACATTTCCAGGTGCTGGTCATGAAGATCTCCTAATAATTTGGACCTGAACTTATTTGGAATAACTACTCTTGCACCCCACATGATACAATTTTTATCCACGGACAATTCATTCCTACGAACGAAGTATGCATGAATATCATCCTCTGATACCTGGTTTGGCCAGCTATTTGCTATTTAATCATAAACCTTTGACATAACTGGGTCATGTTTTGTTGCTCTACCAGTCTCTTCAGCTGTGACTGGCTGCTCATCAATGTATGAGAAATAGAACACTTCTTCTACCTTAGAGATAATATTCTCAGTTTCTAGTCTTTTGAGTTCTTGCTCAACTTTCTCCTTGAGTGCATATGTTGCGGGATGTGACTTGCAGTAAACTGGTCTAGCGATCTTCTGCACTCTGACACTCGCCTTGAAGCCTTGGATTGGACTGCCTGTTTTGCTGAACACTTTCGGATACTGCTTGATGATGTCATCTTTCGATGCAAATTTCAATTCCACATGAAAAAATCTCATTCCAATCCAGCTTCGGTGATCGCAACCAATTTCTACCTATCAAAGCAGGCTTGTCTCCTGCCACTACTATGAGAGTCAAGCTCTGAAACTGATCCTTGTTTTTCACCGGTACAGTGATAAGTCCTATCACAGGAATTTGCTCTCCTGAATAGCCTCGCAGATCTATCTTTGACTTCTCCAGTCAAAAATCACTCAACTTGTCGAGGTATAGCAATTTTGGTTAGACGCTCATGGATGCACCAGTGTCGATTTCCATGGGTATCCTGGTTCCTGCAACGTCTACTTGGATGACGAAACTTCGCAAATCGCTGTTAGATACTCTTGTGCTCCTGATAACGTGTATCTCCAGAACCTCCTCATCCTGTTTCTTCTCTTCAATGCTATGTTGTGTCTGGTGATTTCTACTTCTAATGGATGTTTAATGTAAGGCCCATGCTTTCGTAAGCCTCAGTGAATATGTTGACTATGACTTGAAGTTCAGCCTCTATGTGCACAGACGCAGGCATCGTCCGCGTACTGTAGCTCGACGACAGAGGTTGGGGATGGTCTTGGATCTGGCCTAGAGATGACGAAGGTTGAACAGGTTCCCACTGGTACTCTAGTTTTGTTCCACTCCAGCGGGGAGCTTGTTGAGTGTGAGGTGGAGCATGGCAGCAAGGAAGATTGAGAAGAGGGTTGGCGCGGTAACGCAGCCCTGTTAGACCCCAGTCCAGATGTGAATTTGGTCTGTAATGGATCCATTGGTAAGGATCATGGATTGCATGTCATCGTGGAGCAGGCGGAGGATGGTGATGAACTTTTGGGGGCATCCAAAACGGAGGAGGACGCTCCATAGACTCTCACAGTTGACAGTGTCAAAGGCCTTTGTAAGGAAATAAGAAGGCCATGTACAAGGGTTGGTGCTGTTCCCTGCATTTTTCTTGCAGCTATGCAGCAGGACAAAGGTCCTCCACCAACCTGTCCCTGCTGCACAGCACTGCCCCCAGTCATCAAGATCCAAGGCTGGACAACGTGGACCACTTCTCATACCTCGGGAGCCTCTTATCAACAAGGGTAGACATTGACAACGAGATTCAACACCGCCTCCAGTGCCCCAGTGCAGCCTTCAGCCGCCTAAGGAAAAGAGTGTTTGAAGATCAGGCCCTCAAATTTGACACCGAGCTCATGGTCTACAGGGCTGGAGTAATACCTGTCCTCCTGTATGGCTCAGAGACATGGACCATATACAGTAGACACCTCAAGTCGCTGGAGAAATACCACCAACGATATCTCTGCAAGATCCTGCAAATCCCCTGGGAGGACAGATGCACCAACATTAGTGTCCTTGACCAGGCCAAAATCCACAGCATTGAAGCACTGACCACACTCGATCAGCTCCACTGGGCAGGCCACATTGTTCGCATGCCTGACATGAGACTCCAAAAGCAAGAGCTCTACTTGGAACTCTTTCACGGCAAACGAGCCAAAGGTGAGCAGAGAAAACATTTCAAGGACACACTCAAAGCCTCCTTGATAAAGTGCAACATCCCCACCGACATCTGGGAGTCCCTGGCCCAAGACCGCCCTAAGTGGAAGAAGTGCATCCGGGAGGGTGCTGAGCACCTCGAGTCTCATTGCCGAGAGTATGTAGAAACCAAGCGCAGGCAGCGGAAAGAGCATGTGGCAAACTAGGACCACCCTTCCTTTCCTTCAACGACTGTCTGTCCCACCTGTGACAGGGACTGTGGTTCTCGTATTGGACTGTTCAGCCACCTAAGAACTCATTTTTAGGGCTCAATTTTGGCCGAGCCTGTTTTTTACCCGAGTTGCACCGCTTAAGTACATCCGGAGATGCTCCGGTAAAAAATGTTCCAACTTTGGCTGCTGTCTGGTCTCTTCACTGCAGCCATGCAGCATGGCCAGTCGCCTCGGGGGGTGGAGCCTGCGTTCTGCGCTGGAAAATGTGCCGGGACAAACGGGCTTTCCACTGCACTTTCGGTGAAGTTACAGGTACGAAGCGGGAGCAGCTCCAAGGTAATTCCTGCCTTACAGCTCTTTATAAATGTCTTTTTCTTGAAGTTTCAATTGTAATGTTGTTACTTAAGGCTCAAGTTCGTCAACGTCAAAAGAGAAATACCACAGTTTGTGTCTTAAAACATCGTGCAATATTCTTTGCCATGTTTATCGGAATGAAGGACTGTACAATGTCAAAATCTTTATAAAAGTCTTTTTCTTGAGGTTTCCTCTCACTTACAAAAAAAACTAACAGCTGGTCACCAGTGTCATCTCTCTTTAATTTAACTTGCAAGACAAATCTATGGAGTGGGTTTAAGTGCTTCCTATTTTTACTTCCAATGTGCATTTGTCCCCTTTGAACTTTATTTGCCACAATGAGCCCAAGCCCTGGCCGAGTGGCCTCCTGGTGCGATCTCTGAGTTCTCCTGCCTGCTGGTGAGTTCTGTGAGTTCTCCTGCGTGCGTTCTGTGAGTCCCGGGCCCAGTGCAGAAAGGTTAATTGCAATTTGATGCTGAAGGTAGGACTTAAATTTTTTATTTCTTCTTATTTTAATTGTGCGAAGGAAGGATGGTTTTGCAAGTCTGTTCCCTAAGGCTTGGTGGTTCAGGTCCAGGTCCTCTCCGCTTCCCGCCCCTATCTCAGACCGAATGGCCTCCGATGTACTTACCTGCGTTGATTTCTTTAACTCTCCGCCCCCTTTTGAGCAAAAAAACACTAACCTAAAAAAACGTAACTAAGTGAGTTTCGCTGGTACAAATTGATTGGGAAAACTAGGGATTTTTAAGTTAGACCAGCAAAAGCAGCCTACTCCAAAAAAAATGGAGCAACTCCTGGGAAAATTGAGCCCTTAGAGTGGAAGCAAGTTTTCCTCGATTCTGAGGTACTGTCTATGATGATGACTTCTAACATTGAAAATTGCTTTACTATTCAGTCAGTACACCGTTGCAAGATGCCAGTTTTCCTGCAGAAGAAACACTCTGCCTTCACAAATGGACAGCGTTAAGCAACGTGTTGTCCCTGGCACCGATAGCAAGACTTCAATTTACAAATACCGTGGCCAGTTGCTGAGGCCTTGGAGCCCAATTGCCTTTTACTTTTAACCTGCAGGCGATTCACCTCGGTTGACTGATGACTGGAAATGGCACGAAATTCTCGGGTTTATTGGTCGGCCATATCCATTGACAAGCTAAATCTAAAGTCTAGTTAGGGGTTGTCAGCAACTTCCTTCTGATTGCTTCATTTTTCATCCCACAAACAAAGCGGTCATGCAATGCTCGGTCCTGAAAGTTTCCAAAATTAAAGCTACAATGTACTCACTAATAATTAATTGATCTCGTCAATTAATTGATCTCATATTCCAAAATGATAGCTTTCAGCAATTTTCAGGGACTCAGGACTGAAGTGCTGTTCTCTGTCAGTGGTTTTTCCTTTGGCTTGACGGGAACAAGCAAATTTTTCAGGTTTTCATATACCTCGGGGCCTGCTTCAGTCAAGAAAATAGCCTGTTTCCTTTCTAAAACCACCCGGTTATGGTTTTCATCATTAGGCACTTCAACAATACTATTCACGGTGATAAACATTTCTAGCTGCTCCACATACACCCAAAAGTCTCTCGGTCGTGATGGAACTCACCCAAGTGCCCTGTTATTCCCATAGGCACGGCCATATGGACTCTGGCAACGTCAACAGTTGAGACAAGTGTGCCTGTAATTTACATGATGATGATGATGATGGTGGTGATGTAATTTACCTTGGATTTTTGGCTGTTCTGCAAAACAAAGAACATTTCCAAGTCTCTCTGTTGTTTGGCAGGAACATCCACCAACAAAAATTTCAGCTAGGGAATCCATAAATCCTATCCTCATCGCCAATGTGATATATTCTTATGACATCACTAACACAGCATGCACACAAGATGGCTCTTACAGAAAACTGTCGTCAAGTGACCTTGACACATGATCCTTTATTATTTACATCAGTAGTTGCAGTACATTAGTAGTCTACTAGGTGGAGCAGTAGCCACTAGGGGGAGCTCTTTACAGCATCTTCTTCCTTGGATAAGATAGATGAACAGCAGTCATTTAGTACTTCAGCCATACCCTCTGCTTCCATGCATAGGTCTCCCTCTTGGCCCCTAATCTACTTACCTGCAAGTTGGATGTATCCCTTTAAATAGCGCTGGTGGGGTTTAGCTGAATGCATGTTTAGCTGTGCATGTAAGGAGATGGCGTTGAATAGAGCGGCAACTTCCGAAATTGCAGGTCGTATGTCAAGTCAGCATTGCACGCTGACTAATGTTACGATACACCTACTCTGCATACTGCCGGTGCATGCATGCTATCGCCCTCACCAAGCTGGCAAACAGCACGGGCTGCAACATAAGTGGGCGGAAGCGAGGCGGACATCATTTTTTTCCCAAACCAGGCTTAACTACCAGCACTAATATGCTGGATTTCACGATCCAAGATTTTACAGGATATCTGGAGTGCAGGTCTTTAAGAGCTGCTGGTCTCCAGTTATCCATCCCCTTATCCATTTCACCTCAGGTGAGATGAACAGAAAGCCCATTATAGTGGTGACCTAGGAACATAAAGTATCATAGGAATGCCATGCTCCCGACAGCTTTTCAGTCGGGGTCACTGACTTAGCCTTTGTATTTTCATAATCACAAAAGCTTTCAGCATGAAATGTTGAACTCTTTCAACCAGTCTAAATATCCTAAACTCAAAATTATATATGGAGATTTAGACAATAGGATAGATGTTACTAATTGGGCATGAAGCTTCACTGATCGGTCATACATATTGAGAATTCAAGTGCAGAGATCAGCAAGCCCTGCAAGGTTTTCTATCCAATTATGCCTAGAGCACTAGTTCATGAAATGTACCCTATTGTGCAACGGCCATCACACTTTAAAAAAATCCACGCACAGGCATCTTCCACCCTTCAGGATATAGTTTGGGTTCTTCATTCGAAAACCTATGACCTCATCCTTTTTTTTTGGCTTGGAAGCAAGTCATCCTCGTTTCGAGGGACTACCTATGATGAGGATGATTGTGTATCCCTCCCTCAACCATTATATATGATCATTGATTCTTTAATGAGCACAGTATCTTAACCATTGTTCCAAACGTTCTGGAATAAAATCAGGATAAAGTTCCTCCAAAGGCTCAGTGGGTGTATACACTGGGCAGGGTGATACTGAGCTATGTGGACCAGGAAATTCACAGGTTTGATCTCTGGTCTGTATTGAGTTGGCTGATCATCGTTTGATGAGGCGCGAAGGGCCCTTGTACCCGTTTATTCCCACTAGCTCACCCTTCTGTGGTGAGTACGCATTCATTATCTCCCCAAGATTTCTATTTTCATCTGTATTTGGGTGTACCCCTTCTTAAATTATTATTTTACTTCATATCTATTTATAAAATCCTTTACTTTTTCCCATTATGGTACCTGCCCATCTTTCTTCATAACCTCTCTGGGCCTTTCTAATTATTTTTAGCTTCCTTTCTATATTTTCTTTAACCAGCTTGATTTTTTTTAGCGTCATTAGCCCTAGATTTGTCACATTTTCTATTTTCTCATTTTAATTTTAATGTTTCTACTCAGTCAATGAGCTCCTGTCTTTGTTGTCTAGATGTTCATTCTGACTTTAGAGCTCTTTTGATTTGACCAAATGATATAACCACTGTCGGTTCAGAGCAAACACTGTCAACTTTTAAATGTAGCTTCAGGCTGATGTAAAGAGTCCAATTTGAATCCTCGCTCCTACCATGCTTCAGATTACACCACAATCCACTTGTCAGCCAGAAATGTTATGCAATCTGACACTTGCCTTGAGCAGAGCCAAAAGTACACTGTAAGTAGATTGGAACCAGTTCAGAACAATCCAATTTGAATTCAATCTTATTTTATAGTAACAGAGAGCATCTGGACTGGAAAATGTTGTTGGATCAATCTGAATTAAACATACTGAACTGGGATCGCAGAAGAAATTGTGAGAATTAATGAAACATAAACACAGCCAGGTTAAATTTCCTCTTTAGTTACGATTGCAAACCAGTGTAAGATGGCCAGGCAGGGGAGGAAAAGCGGGCGGGGAGTGATTCCAACAGTTTCCCAGCATCTGATGTCACTTCTGAAAATGTTCTGCCAGAAGTGAAATCTGACCATGGCTGATCTTCGACCTCAACTCCACTTTCTCACCCGATCCCCATATCCTTTGATTCCCCTCGAGCTCAAAAATCTATCTATCTCAGCCTTGAACATACTCAACGACTCAGCATCCACAGCATCTGGGGTACAGAATTCCAAAAATTCACAACCTTCTGAGAAAAAAAATTCCTCCTCATCTCAGTCTTAAATGGTCGACCCCTTATCCTAAGACTATGGCCTCTAGTTCTAGACTCTCCAGCCAGGGAAAACCTCTCAGCATCTACCCTGTCAATACCCTTCAGAATTTTATATGTTTCAATGAGATCACCTCTCATTCTTCTAAACTCCAGAGAGTATAGGCCCAATCGACTCTTCTCTCCTCATGGGACAAACCTCTCATCCCAGGGATCAATCTAGTGACCCTTTGTTGCACTGATTCTAAGGCAAGTATGTCCTTCCTCAAATAATCATCATTGGTAGTCCCTCGGAATCAAGGAAGACTTGCTTCCACTCTTAACATGAGTTCTTAGTTGGCTGTCCAAGACCACCCCAACCTCTGTCGTCGAGCTACAGTACGCGGACAACACCTGCATCTGCGCACATACAGAGACTGAACTCCAGGACATAGTCGATGTATTTACTGAGCCGTACGAAAGCATGGGTCTTACGCTAAACATCAGCAAGACAAAGGTCCTCCACCAGCCTGTCCTCACCGCATAGCACTGCCCCTCAGTCATCAAGCTCCACGGCGCGGCCCTGGACAACGTGGACCACTTCCCATATCTCGAGAGCCTCTTATCAACAAGAGCAGGCATTGACGACGAGATCCTCGGCCGCCTGAGGAAAAGAGTGTTTGAAGACCAGGCCCTACAAACTGCCACCAAGATCGTGGTCTACAGGGCTGTAGTAATACCCGCTCTCCTGTATGGCTCAGAAACATGGACCATGTACAGTGGACACCTCAGATAAGGAGACCAAAACTGTGCAGAGTAGACCAAAACTGATAAGAAGCTGAGAAGATAGATACAGATGAGGAAGGCCATTCCATCCATTTTATCTCATCCATCCAGAAAGATCCCAGTCCTCAATCAAGGCAATCAATAGTTTCTTAAATAATACTAGGGTTTTTGCCTACATTACCCACCATTCCAATTTTTGCTTGAAGAAGAACTTCCTGACACCAGTGATAAATTTGCCTTTTATTAGTTCAAACCCATGCAACACTGTCATCATTTAGTCTGAAGCAGTGTTCTGGATTTAACTTTTCTGTACCATTTACTGTTCTCTATACCACTTTCAGGTCAACGTTCAGTCGCCTTCTTTCAAGGCTGAAAAGTAAAGTTTGTCTGGTCTTTCCGTCAATGATCATCCTCTTTGAGTTGACTCCAATGCTTGAACCTTTGTGTCTTGGTGACCAGAGCTGACCAAAATATTCAAGATGTAATCTGACCAGTTTTAGAATGACTGCTTCTTACTTGTATGTACTGAATTGGCTATTTAGCTCATCATTTTAGTTGTTGTTCTTTGGACTTTTTGGAAGTGTTGAGCATCAAGTCGACTGAAGCCCCAAGATCTCACCCTATTTGAACACCAATTGTGAAGTACCAAGTGTAATATATCCAAGTTTGCTGATGATACAAACCTGATTGGGAAAGTAAGCTGTGAGGAGGACACAAAGCGCCTGCAAAGGGATATAGACCGGTTAAGTGATTGGGCAAGAGGTGGCAGATGGAGTATAATGGGGGGGGAAGTGTGAAATTATCCACTTTGGTAGGAAGAATGGAAAAGCAAAATATTTTGAAAAAATTGAGCGATGAGTAAATGTTGGAATTCAGAGAGATTTTGGTGTACTTGTACACGCATCACAGAAAGTCAGCATGCAGGTACAGGAAGCAAGTAGGAAGGCAAATGGTATGCTGGCTTTTATTGTTGCAGAATAAGAAACATAGAAACATAGAAAATAGGTGCAGGAGCAGGCCATTCAGCCCTTCTAGCCTGCACCGCCATTCAATGAGTTCATGGCTGAACATGAAACTTCAGTACCCCCTTCCTGCTTTCTCGCCATACCCCTTGATCCCCCGAGTAGTAAGGACTTCACCTAACTCCCTTTTGAATATATTTAGTGAATTGGCCTCAACTACTTTCTGTGGTAGAGAATTCCACAGGTTCACCACTCTCTGGGTGAAAAAGTTTCTCCTCATCTCGGTCCTAAATGGCTTACCCCTTATCCTTAGACTGTGACCCCTGGTTCTGGACTTCCCCAACATTGGGAACATTCTTCCTGCATCTAACCTGTCTAAACCCGTCAGAATTTTAAACGTTTCTATGAGGTCCCCTCTCATTCTTCTGAACTCCAGTGAATACAAGCCCAGTTGATCCAGTCTTTCTTGATAGGTCAGTCCCACCATCCCGGGAATCAGTCTGGTGAATCTTCGCTGCACTCCCTCAATAGCAAGAATGTCCTTCCTCAAGTTAGGAGACCAAAACTGCACACAATACTCCAGGTGTGGCCTCACCAAGGCCCTGTACAACTGTAGCAACACCTCCCTGCCCCTGTACTCAAATCCCGTCGCTATGAAGGCCAACATGCCATTTGCTTTCTTAACCGCCTGCTGTACCTGCATGCCAACCTTCAATGACTGATGTACCATGACACCCAGGTCTCGTTGCACCTTCCCTTTTCCTAATCTGTCACCATTCAGATAATAGTCTGTCTCTCTGTTTTTACCACCAAAGTGGATAACCTCACATTTATCCACATTATACTTCATCTGCCATTCATTTGCCCACTCACCTAACCTATCCAAGTCACTCTGCAGCCTCATAGCATCCTCCTCGCAGCTCACACTGCCACCCAACTTAGTGTCATCCGCAAGAGTAAGGAAGTCTTGCTGCAATTATATAGGGCTTTGGTGAGACCACATCTGGTGTACAGTTTTGGTCTTCTTACCGAAGTAATGATATACTTGCCTTAGAGGGAATGCAATGAAGGTTCACTAAATTGATTCCTGGGATGAGAGGGCTGTTCTATGAGGAGAATTTGAGTATAATGGGCTCATATTCTCTGGAGTTTAGAAGAATGAGAGGTGATCTCATTGAAACATATAAAATTCTTAATGGGCTTGACAGGGTAGATGCTGAGAGGTTGTTTCCCCTAACTGGGAAGTCTAGAACTAGGGGCCATTGTCTCAGAATAAGGGGTCCGCCATTAAGACTGAGATGAGAAGAAATTTCTTCACTCAGCGGGTTATGAATCTTTGGAGTTCTCTACCCCAGAGGGCTGTGGAGCTAAGTCACTGAGTATATTCAAGATAGAGATCGATAGATTTTTGGGCACTAAGGGAATCAAGAGATAGGGGGATCGGGTGGATAGGTGGAGTTGATGTAAAAGCTCTGCCGTGATCTTATTGAATGGTGGAGCAAGCTCGAGGGGCCATATGGCCTACTCCTGCTCCTAATTTGTATGTTCTTATGTTCTTACTCTTGTTGCCCATTTTCTCTCACTTTTGTGAGGTATTTTACAATTATACATATTAAATGTTATCTCTCATTTACAAAAAATATCCACTTCATTTTGTAAGTTCTTCAGCGGTCTCCTCAATTGAACTGCGGCTTAGTTTGGCATCATCTACAAATTTGATCAATTTACACCTCATTTTTGTAAACAACTTGTTAGCATAAATTACAAAGAGTCGGGATCTGAGCACCAACCCCTGAGGCAGCCCCGAATCCTAACCTCTCAGCCAGGGCAGTGACAGGGGCACCACAATTGATGTTGGCACCTCTTGTCACATGCGTGGAAAGTCTCTGGATTGCTATCCAGTTAACCTCATTTGAAAAGTATGAATGTCAAGTGAGGGCAGGCCTGGGCTCAGTGGTGTTGCCCTCCATTGTTGAGTATTGCTGCCATCATTCACTATCAAGGCTCAAGTATAAGTATTGAACGACAAGTAGAGGCGGAGCACTCATAGGGTCCAAATTTCCCCAGCCACCTAGAGCGGCATAGTTAACCGTGGTACGCTGACTCCGTGGAGCAAAAATCATGCCGAAAATTTACCTCCTACGTCGGCCGCTCCTTCTTCATTCTGTTCCCGTGGCGTGGTGCTGCAGGGCCTGTGGGGGCGGAGCTTCGGCCGCGCTTGCTCAGTGCAGCCGGCAGGGGGGCAGGGCTTAGGCCCAGCGTCTCCTCGCGTGCCGGCAGGGGGGAACGCATGTCCATTTCAGCGTGCGCGCATGTGCAATGGAGCAGGAAGCTTGGCAATCGGCCAACTAAAGGGAGAGCGCCCTAAGTATTATTGGCAATGGACCATATATAAAGGTAAGGTGTGAATAGTGATTTTTGGGTGGCTGAGGGAGTGGAAAGGAGTGCTGCATAGGTGGAAGAAAGATGAGAATTGTGATTTTTCAAGATTATCTGAGTGTAAGTCCAATACATCAATGACGCAAGAGCGTGCAACAAGAACAAAGAACTTCCTCCATGAGGAAGTGGAGAAACTAGTCAGAGGAGAGATGGCAGGAGCTGCATATCAGTAAAAGTGGTCCCCACAAAAGTTCCACCCAAAGAAATGCAATGATGATGGAACCTAGTTGCAGAAGAATACTCCGCAGAGGTGAATACCGCAAGATCTGGAAGCCAGTGCAAAAAGAAATGGCAGGACGTTGGTCAAGTAGTGAGTGTAAGTAATATCTTCATCTTTAAATGAAATCGCAATTGTAAATGTGACCATCTGTATATGTCCCACCCATCAGAAGCACACCATGTGTGAAAAGTTATATTTTCATCTTTGCAGAAGAAATTGGCCCACAACATAAGGGAAAGACTTAGAACAGCAGGAGATCCGCCAAATCTGCACCAAATATCACCCCTGGAACAGAGGGTTGCTGCCTTGCTGAGTTGCACCTGCAGGAAAAGAATCAGCTCTGCACAAGCTGGACCCACACGCGAGGATGAGTCATTAAAATGCATCGTCGCCCTTCAAATCAACCTGTTCACTACGCGTGAGACTACTCATGCCACCCATCCTGCCCCCTCCTGTGCTGCTAACCATTTGACTGTTCTGTTGTATTTTGCAGAAGAAGACGACAATCCTGAACATCCTGAAGATCCACCAGAAGATCCAGATGCATGCGCTCCAGACCAAGGCAGGTGAAGGGGAGAGGGGTCCATGGAAAGGTGTTCACGGGAAAATGCTGATCGTGATATGGATCAGTTCACAGTACAGGGCATCACACTGCCAGAAACCTCCATGAGCTCCTCGGCGACAATCCATGGTTTCACACTTTCCGAAGTTGCGGTCCCCAGTGGCGGTGGTAAAATGCATGTGGAACACCCAGTGCCCTACCATCCCAGCCTGCGCCTCACACTGGAGGGGTGCCACTAGGCAGACCCACGGCGAGGGGAAGGAGAAGCCGACCAGTCTCTCCAGAGATGCAGCCTTCATCAGATGTTAATCAGGTTATATCATTGGATGAGGAGACCAATGCCCTTACCCGATCACTCGTGGCGACTGTCAGTGGGGTGCGTGGTGAGGTAGCAACACTGTCGGGAGAAATATCAGCACTGAGACGGGAACTGAGGGCGGGTATTTCAGAGGGTGTGCAACCGATGGCAGGTGCCATGAGGGAGCTAGCTGCTGCAATAAGGGTACAAAGGCCGGATACTCAAATGCCACTCCCACTTCAATCCACGCACCAGCCTCTGTTGAGACCCAAGCCGGGCCCCCAGCCCCCACCACCACCATCATCGCCCCTATGAGGAAGTGGGTGAGAGATTTGCTGTTGTTCTTGTTGTTGTTCTTGTTGTTGTGGAAATGCATTGTAAACTTTCCAAAATAAGATTTTTGCATTAAAACTGAATCAAGTTCTATTATCACCACACAACATTTAGGAACAACTGTAAAAAAAAATCCCTCACCCCTACAGTCATGCGTGCCTGCCGCCCCTAGCCCTGGCTGCCGGAGCGTTCTGCAGTCGGCAAGGCAGGACTGCTCTATTTTCAGTAGCTGATTTATCTTTCATTTATTTTTGATGATGTCTTGAAGATGTGCTGAAGCTGTTTTGATGTTGTGCTGATGCTGTGAAGGTATTTAATGCTTTAGAATCCTCAAACTCACCTTCCCCCCCACCCCTATCTCTGGCTACCTACGCTGATTTCTTCAATGTAGGTAAGATTTTTCTGTGCCTTCAAAAGTGGCCACATACACTGGCCTAAGTTAGTTTGGAGCAACTTTTAGCTGGCTAAATTTGCTTCTATGGCCAAAAGAGACGCAAGTGGCTGGTCACGCCTCCTTTTGGAGAGAAAAAAATAAACTTAAAAAAAAAACTAACTAACTGACTTACACTGGAGCAAGTTAAATGGGAAAATTTGTGATTTTTAAGTTACTCCAAAAAATACTACTTGCTCCAAAAAAAGCGGGGCAACTCCTGGGGAAATTTGAGCCCATAGAACATAGCAATTAGCATCGTCAAGAAATGAGGGGAATGGAGAAAATTGATTTAATAAATTAGCAAGAAAATAAGACACTCTGTGGTGACCTGACTTTGCATTTGCTACGCAAATCTTGCACCACCAAACCAAACATTCATTAATAATTTACATAATTTACATGTGGATAAATCATTAGTTGTTCGTTCTTGAAAGTCTAAAGCAGGTCTCGGTCTAGAAATTCGGCTCTACAATGCCCAATTTTTTTGCGCTACAGGTGCCATTTTGTGACAAAAATGGCATCTGCGTCATGCATGGACACTTCTGGTGCATACCACGCTGGATGCCATCTTGGTGAGGGCGGATGGGTGGGCGTTAAGAGCGTGCGTCGCAAGTATGTTGAGTTGCCAGATCATGTCGTCGTGCAACGCTGATTTGATGCCAGCACTGCCATTTTCATCCTCGCGCTGGAGCTAACGCCCTGCCTTAACCTCACACACCTGAACATGCGTTCAGCAGCTGCAAGGACCCTCCACCAGCGATATTTAAACTCTAAGGTTAGTTGCTGATTAATTTTTACTGGCTCTGTGTTATTTTGTGGAACTGTTTGGAGCTTTCCAGAGCTGTTTGAAGTTGGTGAGGTGGCAGGGAGTGGCGCTGTAAGTGGAGAAGGCCTTGGTTCTGACTTCAAGGGTTCTGGTCAGACCACTTGCTCCCAGTCATGGGTGCTCTAGTTGCCATCCCCCTTGGCCTGCAGGATGACAGGGCAATGGAGCAGGGGCAGTGAAGAAGACGACAAGCTGCTCACAGAAGAAGGAGGGGGAAGGGGCAAAGGGCTTTCAGCAGGAGGCCTTACCCACCTAAGGTCGTCCAAGAGCAATTCTCTTACCTCAGCCTGAGCCAGGAGCACTGTGTGAGGCATCTGCGCTTTACAAAGGAGGTGCTCACAGAACTCTGCCACTTCTTGCAACCAGACCTGCAGCCTTATACCAGGGCGGGCACAGCGCAGCCCAGGGGTGTGAAGGTGATCGTGGCCCTGAATTCCTCGCGTCGGGTTCCTTCCAGGCTGGAGCAGGCGACATCTGTAACATCTTACAGTTTGCCGCCCACTGCTGCATAAGAGAGGTGACAGATATTCTTTATGCCAGGAGAGGGAATTCATTGTCTTCTCTCTGACCAGAGAGAATCAGACAGAGCATGTACGTGACTTTGCCAGGATAGCAGGCTTCCCCATGGCATAAGGCGCCATCGACTGCACACACATGGCTTTGCGGGTGCCTCATCTAAATGCTGAGATGTACCGCAATCGCAAAGGTTACCACTCGCTGAATATATAGTTGGTCTGTGACCATGCTCAGCACATCACACTGTTTTTATTCTGTGGCAGTCCACTGTTCCCTCATTCTCTATGCACCATAACAAACTAGAGCATGGCTGCTGGATGACAAGGGCTACCCACTGCCCACTTGGTTCATGACTCCACTTCGCAATGCAACCACACGTGGGCAGCATACATATAATGAGAGCCATGCAGCCACACAGAATCTGATAGACTAGACAATCGACATGCTTAAAAAACGCTTCCGCTGCCTGCAACATTCTTGAAGAGCCCTACAGTACTCACCAGAATGCGTCTCAAGATTCACCATGGTCTGCTACATGCTCCACAGCCTCGTCATCATGAGGGCACAGCCCTTGCCACCAGGGATATGGCAGCCAGTTGAGGAAGAGGACAAGGAAGAGGAAGCGTAAGAGGAGGATGTGGAAGGCAGGAGGTAACCCGGACAGCCCTTTTCTGCCTGGGTTGTCTGTGATTGCAGTACCACCTTACCTTCCCTCTTTTACTGACCATCACAGCTTCCTCTTGGTCACAAAGCTACAATAAAAGCCACCACAAAAGGAACATGCTAATCCAACTTTATACATCAATCCATCCAATATTACATAACAAGGTCCACTAATCACCCTTATGCATTTCATTACTGCATCCTGTAAACCCCTTTCCATACTCGTAAACCCAGCCATGAGGCAGCAGTCTGAGCTTGTGTGGCAGCAAACTGAGCCTGCATGAGAGCAGTCTGAGTTTGCATAACAGAACTCTGAGCTTCCACTGCAGCACTCAGACATTGGGTGGCATGTACTTGTGCTACAGTGGAAGCTAAGACATCAGCCATCAGACTCTGCATCATGATTGGGTCCATAAGTGAGCTATTGGAGTTGGCAATCACTTCCATGCTGGAAATCGTGGGCTCCAAGCTCTACACAAACCCCCGTGCATGGTTGGTGCCGGACTCCTCTATGCTCCTTGACATTGCATTCAGGCTTTTGGGAAGGTCTGCCAATGCACCAAGCATGTCATTGTACAAACCCATCAGCGTTCTTCTGTAGGTCGCCCCATCGAAGTCCTCATCTGAGACCTCTACCGCAGAACTCGTGTGCGACCTCACCCTCTGGGGAGCTGGCACCTTTGCTACCCTTTCCCCCTTGCCTTGCTGCAGCTCACTCCTGCCTAGTGATTCACCACGTACAAATCCTGCCTTTAAGCTACCCACTAAAGCCCGTGCAGTGCCAGTATCTGAGCTGGTGGCTGCTCGTGTCATATTGAGTGACGGTGTTTCTTCTTCATCATCATTCTCCTCTTCCTCTTCATCGTGCACCATTGGCTGGGAAGGCTGGAATTCTTGGGTCCCTGAAATGAGGAAGGTTAGGGTTGCGGTGAGGGGAGGGGGTGAAAGCAAGAGGTGCAAGCTTACACCATGTACAGCTTGTGAATCAGAAGAGATTGTGGGATGAGGGGGAAGTGGGATGTGAGAAGGAGGATTATGTATGAGGATATCGGCATCTTGTATTCTTTCAGCCCCACCACTGGATCAGTGATGCTGTCCCAAGAATAGCTAGCACCGTCTCCTCTATGGGGATCAGGTTATGCAGGCGCGCCTATCCCCTGCTGGTTAGGCCCTGCTGGCACCAGTTGAAAGCCACATTTTCCTGCAAAAGAAAAGGAAATGTGTCAGTGAGTGTAGTGCAATTTGTTTGGGTGATATGCCTGTCATAGCCTGTCATGTGTACAAGTTGTGTAAGGCTTGCAGCAGTGCTAAGTGTGTGGTGGTGCTGTAAACCTATAAATGTGAAATGAGTTGTGCTTGGTAGAGATTGTTGGTAGGTGAGTGATGGGCTATGGGGCATTAAGCAGTGTGTGAGGCTAGTGGTACAGTTGGTGGGATATGGCATTTGAAGATGAATTCACTGACCATGACCACTCATGTGAGGTCATTAAACTTCTTCCTGCAATCCTCGAGGCTAAACTTCTGGCATTCACCACAGCAGCTATCTGCTCCCATTGGACTTTTCACGTTTACCTGGAGGCCCTCCTGGCCATCTGTGCAAACAACATCTCTCTCCTCAAGTTGACCCCCTGCACGGAGGCCTCCAGTGCTGCATCGGAGAACCTTGCTGAATGTCTTCTTCCCTGTTGTGAGATAATTGTTGCTTTTTCCTACTCTCGGTCTCTTCCGCAGCCAGTTCAATGAGCTGCTGCAGGCAGAATGCACATCCCCTTTAAGAGGTGTAGACTACCTTTAAGAAGTGCAGGCTAGCTTTGATTTGTGCTTGGGCCCCCGCTGAGCGATCAGCCACTCAACGCTGGGCTGATTGCCGTAATCATGCTAATCAGCAGGCAGCACAAAGTTCACGTGCTGCCTGCATTCCTTTCAACAGACGTAGGTGGGGTGATCGCGCATCACGATTTTGTGTCCGTTTTGGGGGGCAAACACATGACAGGCAATGACAGGCATATCACCCAAACAAATTGCACCGCACTCACTGACACATTTCCCTTTCTTTTGCAGGAAAATGTGGCTTTCAACTGATGCCAGCAGGACCTAACCAGCAGGGGATAGGCGCGCCTGCATAACCTGATCCCCATAGAGGAGTCGGTGCTGGCCATTCTTGGGACAGCATCACTGATCCAATGGTGGGGCTGAAAGAATACAAGATGCCGATATCCTCATACATAATCCTCCTTCTCACATCCCACTTCCCCCTCATCCCACAATCTCTTCTGACTCACAAGCTGTACATGGTGTAAGCTTGCACCTCTTGCTTTCACCCCTTCCCCTCACCGCAACCATAACCTTCCTCATTTCAGGGACCCAAGAATTCCAGCTTTGAATTCTGAATAGCACAGGACATATTGGTGCCTTTAACTTGTTCATTCATTTGTTGAGAAGACTAACCTGAAGGTTTACAAGAAATACGTTTGTTGTCTGTCAGTATCGATTTTGTATTTTGAAAGGGTCTTTTTTACTTTTTAAGATGCTGCTAGTATTTACATTTAACTATAAATATGTTTTATGATGAATGACCATTTAAGGGTTAAATACAGTGACAACTTGCATTTATATAGCCTTATTAACATAGAAAAATGTCCTAAGGCGCTTCACAGGAGTTTAATCAGGCAAAAATGGACCAAAGAAGGAGATGTCAGGAGGGGTGACAAAAAGCTTGTTCAAAGAGGTGGGTTCTAAGAAGGATCTTATACAACAAATACAGTGGTCATGGAAAGGTTTTCAGAAGACACAGGAATCTGTTGTACCCAACTAACATTACCTACCTTCTACTTTACTCCACTTGGCATTTTTCCACAAGGGCCATTCGCATCAGTGCAAATTGGCAATATATTCCAAACTGGAAAATCTTCACTAAGGATCAATCATTGTGAAGGTTCATATATTAGATGGGCCATAGCATAGGTGAACCCATTTGATTAGGATGGGAGGTAACTACCAGCATTTGGATTTCTGCAGTGTGTGCTCTTCAGTAGCTGTACCTGCCATATATAGAATAATTTCACCTAAACTAATGATGGGCTTCATCATACTATTGCCACAAGTTGCAAAGAAGGGTGGGAACAGAATGCATTTTGAGGCAACTATGGTTTTTATTTCTGGGCTTAAGACCATTGTCATCAATTTTTAAGTATAAAATGGGAAGTTATCAGATAAATATTTATGTTGTTTCCAATATCTCACATGAGTGGGATTTTCTGTGTGGGTTGCTCTTAATGTTTCCTTGTTGATTTTTTTTCCCGATTGATTAAAAATAAAACGCTCTCTAAGATCAGCAAAGAATAACATTTCAAACATGATTCATTTTTTGTACCCAGATTACGATGTTATTAATCTGCATATGTTACAAAATAGGATAACTTCCTGAATGGTGCCATTCAAAAAGCTCTATCAGTCTTACAGCCTCACAAGAAGTAGAAGGAGCAGTTAGAAGAATGATTTGTATTAACGCTGAGTGATTAATGTGGCAGCTGTGTTCCAGTGAGAGACCAGCACTTTTATTGAATAGAATTGTGCTCCTCTTCCAAGTCAAATTTATTTGACTAAATTCGATTAAATAGCTGTTAATCATGATTGTGTTCCACTTCAGAATGTTTTTAAATGGAGAGACAGTGCATTGCAATAGCAGGTTAGAGCCCTGAATTGCTATGCCAGTGGTGACAGGAGTGAGCCTTTGGCTCCGTGGTAGCATTCCCGCCTCTGAAGGTGCAGGGTTCAAACCCCACTCCAGACCATCCCAGCAAGTGGAGTCGGAGCACCGGCTTTGAATTCTGGGTTGACATCGCTTCCAGTGGGTGTGGGTGTGGGTGCCCCCCGCCTTTCCCCATCATCGTGTGGGTTGTGGGAGCTCATAAAACCCTTCCACTATCCTATCGGCTGGTGTAAAGATGGTTACGGCCACGGAAGGAGCGTTCACGTTGCAGCCTGTCAGGCTGTTAATCAGCCTGCGAATCCTTCCACTACTTCACACTGTTCTCCAAGGGAAGAGCCTGAAGATATGAAATGATGATAAGTGGTGATAGCCAGATTCTTGCACATGATCCTCCTGCAGTCATTTTCTAATTTCAGCCCTGCTGTTGTGAGGAATGCAAAACTTTCACAGACAGCAAACAAGGAAGTGAGTAAGCTCTTCAAATTTTAACTTTTTAAGAACGTTACCGAGAACAAAACAAAGACTGGGGCTCTCACATGGGGAAAAAGCAAATCGGAAATAAAGATGAACAAACTTTAAAAAAAATGTTTTTTTTTAAGTTTCTTAAAATGTTAATTGTTACTAAAATCGCTAAATTTCACACTGCACAACATTAAAATTCATTTTTCAGAGCCATAAGCTTTGTTTAGCAGTCGATACACTGTTAAAACCTCAGTTACACCTAATACACCATTTCATACATTACAACAGTGACTACATTCCAAAAGTCCTTCATTGGCTGTAAAGTGCTTTGAGATGTCCAGTGGTCATGAAAGGCCTATAGAAATGTAAGTCTTTCTTTTTTAATCCCTTTGGGCTTAACTTTTAGTAGGGAATTTAACAGTGCGATTACTGCGGAAGAGCCAAACGGGCCAAAATTGCCGTGCGCCCCAATTGGGGGCAGTAACTTTCCGGGGTCGAGACTTTTGTGCCTGGTGCGGAAGCCCCGCCCCTGCCGCAGAATTGCCCTTACAATCTCCCGTGCTGCACTTCCTTTGGGGGCAGTAACCAGGGCGCTACTGGGTGGCGGGGGCGGGGAGAGGGGAGTCAAACGCCTCATGGCAACTCTGCATAGCACCGACATGCTTCAATGCCTCTCCCCTTCATTTAAAGGGGAGGTCTGCTGCGCACTTTGCATGGCCTCTGATGGTCTCCACTGGTCACCAAGGCAGCGTGTGACCAGGCCAGCAGCCCGGCACCTAAAACCAAGTGACAGGCTGCATGATGGTGGCCTGGAACACGCTAGGGCCCCCGTCGTCGAGCCAACTCGAGAGTCAGCCGACAAATAAAGCTGGTGGCCTGGGGTGCTGGCACCCTCCCCTTTAAGCATCGCCCCGACAGTGGATGTTAGCATGCTTCGTGACCTACGGAGCAATTTCCCCTGCAGAGCATTAAGGGGTCACCACGGGGGGTGGTGATTTCATTGATTGCCGACTCTGGGGTGGTGGGCATGGGGGAGCGGTTGGGGGCACAGTGCAGTCTGTGTCATTGTAGTGAATGACAGACTGAAACTTCAGGATTTCCACATGCACCTGGCCATGCACCAAATCCTAATGTTATGGTCAGTTTCAAAGGAGGAATGACAGCTGCCAATTCGCTGTCATCGTTTGTGTAATTAGGCCATTATCAGAATAATGATATAATTCAAAAACTTACAGAAGTAGGCAGAGTTTTCTGGGTAAACAACCTCTAAAACAACTTGTATTTATATAGCGCCTTTCACATAGTACACCATCCCGAGGCACTTCACAGGAGCACCTAGCCACATAAGGAGATATTAGGGTAGATGATCAATAGCTTGGTCGAAGAGGAAGGTTTTAAAGAGTGTCTTAAAGGAGGAAAGAGAAATAGAGAGGCAGACAGGTTTAGGGAGAGAAGTCCAGAGCTTAGGGCCTAGGCTGCTGAAGGTACAGCTGCCATTAGTTAAACGATTAAAATCATGCTCAAGAGGCCAGAATTGGAGGAGCGCAGATATCTTGGAGGGCAACGTGTGGGGCTGCAGGGGATTACGGTGATAGGGAGGGGCGAGGCCAAGGAGGAATTTGAAAATAAGGATGAGAATATTAAAATCGAGGCGTTGCTTAACCGGGAGCCAATATAGGCCAGCGAGCACAGGGGTGATGGGTGAGCGGGACCTGGTGCGAGTTAGGACACAGGCAGCCGAGTTTTTCGATCACTTCATGATTACGGAGGATTGAACATGGGAGGCCGGCCAGGAGTGCATTGGAATAGTCAAGTCGACAGATAACAAAAGTATGGATGAGGGTTTCAGCAGCATTTGAGCTGAGGCAGAGCCGGAGTTGGACAATGGTCTGGAGATGGAAAAAGGTGGTCTTAGTGATAGTGCGGATATGTGGTCAGAAGCTCATCTCCATCCTTATGTTTTATTTGCATTGATTTTTGAAACATTGCAGTGAAGCACATCTCGTAGTTCAGACATTGTTTAGTCTTCCTTCAGTGCTTAACCTTGACAGCCCAGATCCTCAAGCTCTAGTTTTTGTGTATCAGGAAAGAATTTTCTGTCCTGGCTTATTCATCATCATCATAGGCAATCCTGCGAATCGAGGATGACTTGCTTCCACGTCAAAAAGTTCACAGGTGTTTCAATGAAGGACCTAAAATTCCAGGTCCGAACTAAATCTTGAAGGGTGGAGGAAGCCTGTGTGTGGATTTTTTTAACGTGTGGTGACCGTTACACACCAGCCACCACACGGGCTTGGCCCAGTAGCAAGGATTAACCAAGATGACTGGAGACCAGCTCTGCTGCACGGCCCTAGTGCGCACACATATCGCAGTGTGGGCTGGCCCGTGCTGCCCCTGGGCCCTTGCCTCTTCTGGGCCCCGAACTCACGCCTCTCCTGGGCCCCGATCACTTCACTCGACAATCTCTCGCCGCTCCTTCACCCTAACCTCGCCGCTCCTTCGCCCCAACCTCGGCGCTCCTGCTCATGCTCCAATTACCGACCTGGACCTTGATAGGCAGAGATTAAAAGGAAGCAGGGTGGCATTGCTGGTTAAGGAGGAAATTAAGGCAATAGTAAGGAGGGACATTAGCCTGGATGATGTCGAATCAGTATGGGTGGAGCTGCGGAATAACAAAGGGCAGAAAACGCTAGTGGGAGTTGTGTACAGACCACCAAACAGTAGTAGTGAGGTTGGGGACAGCATCAAACAAGAAATAAAGGATGTGTGCAATAAAGGTACAGCAGTTATCATGGACGACTTTAATCTATATATTGATTGGGCTAACCAAACTGGTAACAATGCGGTGGTGGAGGATTTCCTAGAGTGTATTAGGGATGGTTTTCTAGACTAATATGTCGAGGAACCAACTAGAGAGCTGGCCATCCTCGACTGGGTGATGTGTAATGGGAAGGGACTAATTAGCAAAATTAGCAATCTTGTTGTGCGAGGCCCCTTGGGGAAGAGTGACCATAATATGATAGAATTCTTTATTAAGATGGAGAGTGACACAATTTGGAAACTAAGGTCCTGAACTTAAGGAAAGGCAACTTCGACAGTATGAGGCGTGAATGGGCTAGAATAGACTGGCAAGTGATACTTAAAGGGTTGACGCTGGATAAGCAATTGCAAACATTTAAAGATCACATGGATGAACTTCAGCAATTGTACATCCCTGGCTGGAGTAAAAATAAAACGGGGAAGGTGGCTCAACCGTGGCTAACAAGGGAAATTAAGTATAGTGTTAAAACCAAGGAAGAGGCATATAAATTGGCTAGAAAAAGTAACAAACCTGAGGACTGGGAGAAATTTAGAATTCAACAGATGAAGACTAAGGGTTTAATTAAGAGGGGGAAAAGAGAGTAGGAGAGGAAGCTTGCAGGGAATATAAAAACTGACTGCAAAAGCTTCTATAAATATGTGAAGAGAAAAAGATTAGTGAAGATAAATGTAGGTCCCTTGCAGTCAGATTCAGGTGAATTTATAATGGGGAACAAAGAAATGGCAGACCAATTGGACAAATACTTCGGTTCTGTCTTCACGAAGGAAGACACAAATAACCTTCCGCCTGTACTAGGGGACAGTGGGTCTCGTGAGAAGGAGAAACTGAAGGATATCCTTATTAGGCTGGAAATTGTGTTAGGGAAATTGATGGGATTGAAGGCCGATAAATCCCCGGGGCCTCATATTCTGCATCTCAGAGTATTTAAAGAAGTGGCCCTAGAAATAGTGGATGCATTGGTGATCATTTTTCAACAGTCTATCGACTCTGGATCAGTTCCTATGGACTGGAAGGTAGCTAATGTAACACAACTTTTTAAAAAAGGAGTGAGCGAGAAAACAGGTAATTATAGACCAGTTAGCCTGACATCAGTATTGGTGAAAATGTTGGAATCAATCATTAAGGATGAAATAGCAGCGCATTTGGAAAGCAGTGATAGGATCAGTCCAAGTCAGCATGGATTTATGAAAGGGATATCATGCTTGACGAATCTTCTGGAATTTTTTGAGGATGTAACTAGCAGAGTAGACAAGGAAGAACCAGTGGATGTGGTGTATTTGGACTTTCAAAAGGCTTTTGACAAGGTCCTGCACAAGAGATTGGTGTGCAAAATCAAAGCGCACGGTATTGGGGGTAATGTACTGACGTGGATAGAGAACTGGTTGGCAGACAGGAAGCAAAGAGTGTGGATAAACAGGTCCTTTTCAGAATGGCAGGCAGTGACTAGTGGAGTGCCGCAGGGCTTAGTGCTGGGACCTCAGCTCTTTACAATATACATTAACGATTTAGATGAAGAAATTGAGTGCAATATATCCAAGTTTGCAGGTGACACTAAACTGGCTGGCGGTGTGAGCTGTGAGGGGCGCTAAGAGGCTGCAGGGTGACTTGGGCAGGTTAAGTGAGTGGGCAAATGCATGACAGATGCAGTATAATGTGGATAAATGTGAGGTTATCCATTTTGGGGACAAAAACACAAAGGCAGAACATTACCTGAATGGCGGCAGATTAGAAAAAGGGGAGGTGCAACGAGACCTGGGTTTCATGGTTCATCAGTCATTGAAGGTTGGCATGCAGGTACAGCAGGCGGTGAAGAAGACAAATGGTATGTTGGCCTTCATAGCTAAGGGATTTGAGTATAGGAGCAGGGAGGTCTTACTGCAGTTGTACAGGGCCTTAGTGAGGCCTCACCTGGAATATTGTGTTCAGTTTTGATCTCCTAATCTGAGGAAGGACGTTCTTGCTATTGAGATAGTGCACCGAAGGTTCACCAGACTAATTCCAGGGATGGCTGGACTGTCATATGAGGAGAAACTAGATCAACTGGGCCTTTATTCACTGGAGTTTAGAAGGATGAGAGGGGATCTCATAGAAACATATAAAATTCCGACGGGACTGGACAGGTTAGATGCGGGAAGAATGTTCCCGATGTTGGGGAAGCCCAGAACCAGGGGACATAGTCTAAGGATAAGGGGTAGGCCATTTAGGACTGAAATGAGGAGAAACTTCTTCACTCAGCGAGCTGTTAATCTGTAGAATTCCCTACCGCAGAGAGTTGTTGATGCCAGTTCATTGGATATATTCAAGAGGGAGTTAGATATGGCCCTTACGGTTAAGGGGATGAAGAGGTATGGAGAGAAAGCAGGAAAGGGGTATTGAGGGAATGATCAGCCATGATCTTATTGAATGGCGGTGCAGGCTCGAAGGGCTGAATGGCCTACTCCTGCACCTATTTTCTATGTTTCTGTGTTTCTATGTTTCTATGATGAGGTCCCTTTTCACTGCCGTTGCTCTCCTGCTCCAGCACGTGCTGCTCCCTGGAGTGGTATGCCGCCACACTGCTCCTTCCGCTCCTCGGCCTGCTTATTCACTGGACAGAGATTAACAATTGTGACAAACTACAGGCAGAACACTAATTTGTTAAGTGAGGCACATTTAATCACAACACCCTCACCTCTCTGGGATAAAATTGTAGCAGGAGTAGGGACGCAGGTGATAAAAGGTCGATGGGAAGAATAGGAATTATGCCTTGGTTCTTCCAAATAAAACAAATGAGAATTATAATATAAAAGATCTTTGAGTTTGCCAAATTTGGAACCCTAATATATCTTGAGCAAAATGTATGATGGAATCACATGTTAACAAATCGCAAACTATACTTGAATGAACAGCACAAACACTTGTGTAATCTCTGTGAGAACTTACTAAAATCAGTGAAAGTACTTATTATGAATAACATAAACTTACTTTAAGGTGTTAATAAAATAAATACTGATAGCCTCTTTGGGACGATACTTGTTAAACTATTGCCTCTTGAGTTATAAAAATGATGCAAACTCTGGCTTTTATTCTTCAATAATTAGTATCTTTGAAAACAGAATATGCATTTGGAAGACAGCAACCAGATGAAGAAATAAAGGCTAATAAAATAGAATGAAACTTGCTTACTTTCTGAGTGACTATGAGTGGGGAAGGGCAGTATCTGTATAACTGATTTTCAGGCAGAGTCAGTTGGACTTTTGATTCCCGTTAAATATTTTTAACTGAATTATCATTATCATAATGCTTTGGAAGTAAGGAAAGCAAAATAATTTAATCTAGCCATAAATTTATTAAGTTGGTGGTGTTATAAAATAATGGTATTGGCCTGAAATTAGTGCAGGTTCCCGCCCGCCCAAGTGCCGCCCAAAGGACTGCTGATGGCCGCCGAGGTACCTGATGGTTCATTGAGCGGGACATTCATTGTGAAGGTCCTTCAATAGGTGGCAGCCGAAGGGAGCTGCCATTCTCGGCAGCAAAGTCGCTTGCCACCCAAGTGCCGCCGAGAATGGAGACGGGCCCACGGAGGGTCAAAGACCTGCAAAGAAAAATCATCAGGGAAAAAAACCATCGGAAGACCTTTGAGGTAAGTCACTGTGAAAAAAAAAATGTTCACTTACTTTTTTTATCAGGATCTTCATACTTATCGTCAGGGACAGACCAGCCTCCAGCCAGCGGTCCACCCCCGTTCTGGCGCCGACTCCCGCCCGCATGAATTTGGCATCTCGGCGGGCAGGAGGTCAGTTGTTCCACTCAGCCGTCCGCTGACGTCAGCGGGTGCTTCCCGACGGCTCTCACCTCCCGCCCGCTCCAGCCCACATCTATATTAACGACTTGGAAGAGGGGACTGAGTGTAGCCAAGTTTGTTGACGATACAAAGATGGGAGGAAAAGCAATGCGTGAGGAGGACACAAAAAATCTGCAAAAGAACATAGACAGGCTAAGTGAGTGGGCAAAAATTTGGCAGATGGAGTGTAATGTTGGAAAGTGTGAGGTCATGCACTTTGGCAGAAAAAAAATCAAAGAGCAAGTTATTATTTAAATGGAGAAAGATTGAAAAGTGCAGTTACAGCGGGACCTGGGGGTACTTGTGCATGAAACACAAAAGGTTAGTATGCAGGTAGAGCAAGTGATCAGGAAGGCCAATGGAATCTTAGCCTTTATTGCAAAGGGGATGGAGTATAAAAGCAGGGAAGTCTTGCTACAGTTATACAGGGTATTGGTGAGGTCACACCTAGAATACTGTGTACAGCTTTTGTTTCCATATTTACGAAAGGATATACTTGCTTTGGAGGCAGTTCAGAGAAGGTTCACTAGGTTGATTCCAGAGATGAGGGGGTTGACTTATGAGGAAAGGCTGAGTAGGTTGGGCCTCTACTCATTGGAATTCAGAAGAATGAGAGGTGATCTTATCGAAACGTACAAGATTATGAGGGGGCTTGACAAGGTGGATGCAGAGAGGATGTTTCCACTGATGGAGGGGACTATAACTAGAGAGCATGATCTTACAATAAGGGGCCGCCCATTTAGAACTGAGATGAGGAGAAATTTCTTCTCTCAGCGGGTTGTGAATCTGTGGAATTTGCTGCCTCAGAGAGCTGTGGAAGCTGGGACATTAAATAAATTTAAGACGGAAATAGACAGTTTCTTAAGCAATAAGAGATTAAGGGGTTATGGGGATTGGGCAGGGAAGTGGACCTGAATCCATGATCGGATCAGCCATGATCGTATTTGTAATAACACAAGAGTCCTGTTATTATAAACTGCCTCGTGTGTGTACCTGATCTCTATTATTCGCACTTCGGATAAGAACAAGATCCGACTTCCTGTATTGCCTGCTTGACATCTAACAGTGGCGCCCTCTGGTGTCAGGTGATCCCAAACATAAATATATTACAACACCCCCCTTTCAAGATTTTAGTATTGGTCACTTTACAATACAAGATTATCTGGCGCTTTCCGCTCACGAGTTGATCGTCTCAGTTCAACATTAGTTCTAGGTGAATGTTCTAAGTCAGTTGTGACTGGAGGTTGAGTAACAGTTCTGGTGGGAGTGGTAATAACAACATCAGAGACTGAAGGTCCGGGTTCAGGAATGACAACAGAGGCCTCTGGTGAATGAACGATAGTTGGTGGGTCACTGACTGGATCTTCCTCAAATGGTTCCAGTTCATCTGTGTGCCGCAGTTTTACCTGGTCAACATGTTTTCTGCATGTTTGGCCATCCTTGAGCACGACAATGTACACTCTGTTACACTCCTTAGCTGTAACAGTACCAGCGATCCATTTTGGACCTCGATCATAGTTCAGTACAAACACTGGATCATTGACAGAGCTATCTCGTGACACAGCAGTACGATCATGATACAATTGCTGACTTTGACGTCTGTTTTCAACATGATCATTCAAATCAGGATGAACAAGTGAAAGCCTGGTCTTGAGATTTCTCTTCATCAGTAGTTCAGCAGGGGAAACACCAGTAACAGTATGAGGTCTTGTCCTATAACTGAGCAATATACATGACAAACGAGTTTGAAGTGAACCCTGAGTTACACGTTTCATACTTTGTTTGATAGTTTGAACAGCACGCTCTGCTTGACCATTAGAAGTAGGTTTGAATGGGGCTGACCTCACATGTCTAATACCATTGAGTTTCATGAACTCCTGAAACTCAAGACTTGTAAAACAAGATCCGTTGTCGCTCACAACAATGTCTGGCAAACCATGAGTAGCAAACATGACACGTAGGCTCTCAATAGTGGTTGTAGATGTATTGGATGACATAATAATACACTCTATCCACTTTGAATATGCATCCACCACAACAAAAAAGATTTTTGCAAGGAATGGACCTGCAAAATCGATGTGGATCCTCGATCATGGTTTAGATGGCCACGACCAAAGACTCAATGGAGATTCCACTGGTAATTTACTTAGCTGCATGCAAGTATTACACTGATACACACATGATTCCAGATCAGAGTCAATTCCAGGCCACCATACATGAGGCCTAGCAATGGCTTTCATCATAACAATACTGGGATGAGTGCTATATAGCTCACGTACAAATCTTTCTCTATCTTTCTTTGGCATGATGACATGATTACCCCACAGTAAACAATCTGATTGAATGGACAACTCATCCTTTCGACGGGTGTAAGGTTTGGTCTCTTCACACATCTCCGTAGGTATATCAGACCAATCATCACTGAGGACACAATGTTTTACAACCGACAAATTAGGGCCATGGCTGGTCCAAATCCTAACTTGTTGAGCAGTGACAGGAGTTTCATCACTCTCAAAAACATCCATTACCAACATTAGATCTGTGGGTTGAGGCATTTTCATATCAGGTGGAGGCAAAGGCAATCGACTTAGTGCATCTGCACAATTGCCAGTACCGGGTCTATGGTGAATAAGGTAATTATAGCCAGACAATGTCAATGCCCACCTCTGAATATGGGACGATGCATTGGTGTTAATACCTTTGTTTTCAGAAAACAATGAAATTAGTGGCTTGTAATCCATTTCGAGTTCAAAACGGAGACCAAACAGGTATTGATGCATCTTTGTTACACCGTACACACAGGCCAAAGCTTCTTTGTCGATCATGTTGCAAGCTCTTTCCACTTTTGATAAACTTCTCGAAACATACCAACAGGTTGCAGCATACCTGAATCATTGGTTTCTTGGAGTATACAGCCAACACCATATGATGAAGCTAATACAAGACGCTTACACGGATCATAATGAACAAGCAACTTGTTTGAACAGAGCAGACTCTTAGCTTTCTCAAAGGCTCCATCTTGAGACATACCCCAGACCCAATTGTTACCTATTCTGAGTAGCAAATGCAGTGACTTTAATAAAGTGCTCAATCTGGGTAAGAAATTAACAAAGTAGTTGAGTAGCCCAAGGAACAAACGCAGCTCTGTCACATTCTGAGGCTTGGTGCGTTTTTGCTGGCCTTGGTTTTTGAATCAGTACGCCTGATTCCATCAACAGAAATCTTCCTACCAAGGAATTCAACTTCAGGTGCCATGAAAGCACACTTCGAACGTTTCAGCCTGAGTCCCACTTTGTCCAGATGATGTAGAACTTCCTCAAGATTGTTCATCTTGGAACACGACAGTTGTAGGAACGGACTTCAGTAGACTCTCCATATTTCTCTGGAATATGGCTGCAGCCGACGAATTCCGAAGGACACCAGTTGTAGACAAACAGTCTTTATGGGTGTTGATGCAGGTCAGTTTCTTCAAATTATTGATGAGCTCCTGTGTCAGGTCGGCCGATATCAGATCTAGCTTAGTGAGTGACTTTCCACCAGCTAGCATGGCGAATAGGTCATCAGCCTTCGGTAATGGGTACTGAACCTGTTTCGAGAATCGGTTAATCGTAACCTTGTAGTCTCCGCAAATCCTGACAGTGCCATCAGTCTTCAACACAGGAACAATAGGGCTGGCCACTCATTGAACTCGACAGGTGATATGATCCCTTCACGTTGGAGTGTGTCAAGCTCAATCTCAATCTTCTACCTCATTATATAAGGGACAGACCGAGCTTTATGATAGACAGGCCTTGCATCAGAATCCAGGTGAATCTGCACCTTGGCTCCAGTAAAATTACCAATTCCAGGCTCAAACAAAGAAGGAAACTTCTTTAACACTTGAGCAAAAGAAGTGTCGTCCACCGAGGACAACGCTTTGACATCACTCCAGTTCAGCTTGATGTTCTCGAGCCAATTCCGACCGAACAGCGTTGGACCATTACCTGGGATGATCCGCAATGGTAGCTCTTGGATCATGCCATCATACGACACCTTGACTACTGCACTGCCAATCACAGATATGAGTTCCTTCGTATAAGTACGCAACTTAGTCTTGACTGGACTCAGCTTAGGCTTCACAGCCTCAGTGTCCCACAACTTGTCAAATGTCATTTGGCTCATGATCGACTAACTTGCAACTGTGTCTCGCTCCATTGATACAGGCACGCCATTCAGCTTCACATTAACAGTTATCGGCTGGCTCTTTGACGAGAACGAATACAAACTATGCACTTCCTCCTCAGGTTGTGTATCAAAGTCAGCACAGAACTGGTCATCATCAACAATCTGATGAGCAGCAGCAGCAGCAGCAGCACGCTTGCTCAGTTGTGGGCACATTTTCTGGAGATGTCCCACTTTCAAACAGCCATTACAGGAGTATTGTTTAATCCAACACTGATGAGGCCGATGATTGCCCCCACAATGCCAACAGGGTGAACTCAGCTTCGTACCAGTTGTCGGGCTCTGAGCAGCTACAGATTTCACGTAAACAGTTGACTTGGCCTTGCCGTGAGCAGCTTTGCCAGAAGACGACACAATCTTGTTTACAGTACCTGACAAGCCTGCCGTGGAGCTCCGACCTTTTGATGATATCAGCCTCGTTCTCATCAGACGTCATGCATGCCTGGGCAATCGCGATGGCCTTTTCCAAGTCCAGTTTCTCTTTGGCCAATAACTTCTGAAGAGGCAGTTCAGAGAAGGTTCACTAGGTTGATTCCGGGGATGAGAGGATTGACTTATGAGGAAAGGTTGAGTAGGTTGGGCCTCTACTCATTGGAATTCAGAAGAATGAGAGGTGATCTTATCGAAACGTACAAGATTATGAGGGGGCTTGACAAGGTGGATGCAGAGAGGATGTTTCCACTGATGGAGGGGACTATAACTAGAGAGCATGATCTTACAATAAGGGGCCGCCCATTTAGAACTGAGATGAGGAGAAATTTCTTCTCTCAGCGGGTTGTGAATCTGTGGAATTCGCTGCCTCAGAGAGCTGTGGAAGCTGGGACATTAAATAAATTTAAGACGGAAATAGACAGTTTCTTAAACAATAAGGGGATAAGGGGTTATGGGGAGTGGGCAGGGAAGTGGAGCTGAGTTCATGATCAGATCAGCCATGATCTTATTGAATTAATAAGGGGCCATATGGCTTACTCCTATTTCTTATGTTCTTAATCACATCATGGTTGATGCCTATCATGGAAAAGTCTCTCTACATGTCTTCCAGTGTGTTCCTGAACTTACACAGCTCAGCAAGATGTCAAAGGTCGACGACGAATCCCGATACGTCCTGACCCTCAGCACTGACTTTTGTGTAGAAGCAATAGCATGAGATGATGATCCCTTCCTTCGGCTTTAGATGGTCATGCACCAAATCACACAATTCCTTGTAAGACTTGGCAGTTGGATGTAAAGGCGAGAGAAGGTTCTTCATGATGCTGTAAACCTTCTGACCACAGATGGTGAGGAGAGCCGCCCTATGATGGACTGCATCAGTCTCCCCCTCCATTTTGTTGCCAACAAAATATTGATCCAGGTGGTTGACAAAATCCGCCCAATTCTCGCCATCCACGAATTTGTGCAGAATTCCAGTAATGCCCATTGTAAATAGGAAAGTTCTTCGTTTACCTCATCATCAATGTAATAACACAAGAGTCCTGTTATTATAAACTACCTCGGGTGTGTACCCGATCTCTTTTATTTCCATTTCAGATAAGAACAAGATCTGACTTCCTGTATTGCCTGCATGACATCTGACAGTGGTGCCCTCTGGTGTCAGGTGACCCCAAGCATAAATATATTACAGTATTAAATGGCGGAGCAGGCTGGAGGAGCCATATGGCCTACTCCTGCTCCTATTTCTTATGTTCTTATATAAGTGACACTGGGCGGATCTTCCAGAGGAATGTCGGTGGCAGTGGGCGTTGAGTTCATCACTTTCGGGCCCATAGTCTTTTTAACATGCTTCCTCTCACAGGCTTTTTCATTTCTTAGCTTTTTTGCTATTGGCCCTCAAATTTTGATGTCCCGGGTCCGTACGAAGTTTCTATGGACCCGGGAAGGCATCGGAAAAGCCAGTTTTAGCGCGCAATGCACATGCGCTGAAAACTGGCTTTTCCGATCTGTCAATTTTCTGGCTTGACAGATCCAACGCATATCGGGAGCAAAGACACTTGCAGGGCAAGATTTCCGATATTTACGAATATCTTGCCCAGCAAATGTTCTTTAAAATCTTGTGCCTGAAAAAGCAGGCGTAAAGGTTTATTTTAAGGTTTAATTAAAAAAACGTTTTAAAAGTCGGGAAAATATATTTTTTCATAACAACTTTAATTTAAATGAATGTTAAATATGTCATTTAGTTTCTATTTTTTATTGTGTTTTGGGTGTTTGAGGCGGGTTCTCATTCATAGTAATGGGAGTTCCGGACTTACGGGACTCCTATTACTATGAATGAGAATCTATACTACACCTGATTGGCTGCTGTTGCCAGATCCCGGCCTGCGCATGTCCCCACGTGCACGCGCCGCAACACTCAGTCACCAGAGGCCTCAGGCTCGGAAGTTCCAACAAGTGCAGCAGCAACAAGTAAGTGCGCATCTTTTTTCTCTTTTTCTTTCGTTTGCCCACAGGAAGAGCTCTACCGGAATTTCAGGACCATTATGTTTTCTTTACTTTTTTACTATATTCACTTGCTGCACATTTTTACTATTTTCCTTTTTTCATTCCATCTTTTTTTCACAGCTCATTGGCTACTTGTGTTCTCATTGACTCTGGTCACTGCAGAATCCCTGGTTTCTGAGATACTATTTAAAATGTGAAACAGCAAAGGGTTCATGGACCTGCCAATAATTGGATAGAATGAAGCATTCGTGTTGATTGTTCAATTTATCACACCATATTGTAGTGCAGAACTATCAATTTTCCCAGTCCAAGATCAGCGAGATGCCATCATATGTAGATCAACAACAACTTGTAACTTGCATTTACATATCATCCTTAACATAGTGAAATATCCCATGGTGCTAAGAAAAAGACAGTCAGAAATTTAAATCTGAGAACCCTGTCAGTGGAGCTATGTGATATAATTTGCTTGACTATGGGTTACGAGAGAAAAGACGCAAGGATTTTGCATATTAGAAACATAAGAAATGGTTCTTTTGCATTGTGTATATTTTCATTAACCCAGCCATAACTTTTCAACATACTGTATTTCAAACTCCAGAGCACAATTTTTAGAAACATTGGTGATACATATTCTTAAAATATGGAGCATAAAGTATTGCAGAGACTGGACTGTGCGCCAATCTTTATATCTGGCCATTCCCGAATCAATCTAAATAGTTGTGGGGATTATGTCGTTGGGTGGCAAATCTGTAACAAAAATCACAATACCACAACGAGATGTAATTGCTAGATATGATAAGGTGCTCCCAGAATTTTGAAAATGGGCCAATGTGTTCCGATTTCAGAATAGAAAGAATGACTTGCATTTCTATCGTGGCTTACATAACCTCAGGATGTCCCAAAACGCTTTACAGCCATTTCAGTACTTTGTTGAAGTGAAGCCACTATTGTAATGTAGGATACTCTGGAGCTACTTTGCGCACAGTAAGGTCCCACAAACAGCAATGAGATAATAACCAGATAATCCGTTTTTTAGTGATGTTGGTTGAAGATAGATTACGAAGGTAAGCTTGCGCAAAACATAAAAACGGATAGTAAAAGCTTTTACAGATATATAAAACGGAAAAGAGTGACTAAAGTAAATGTAGGTCCCTTAGAAGATGAGAAGGGGGATTTAATAATGGGAAATGTGGAAATGGCTGAGGCCTTAAACAATTATTTTGCTTCGGTCTTCACAGTGGAAGACACAAAAACCATGCCAAAAATTGCTGGTCACAGGAATGTGGGAAGGGAGGACCTTGAGACAATCACTATCACTAGGGGGGTAGTACTGGACAAGCTAATGGAACTCAAGGTAGACAAGTCCCCTGGTCCTGATGAAATGCATCCCAGGGTATTAAAAGAGATGGCGGAAGTTATAGCAGATGCATTGGTTATAATCTACCAAAATTCTCTGGACTCTGGGGAGGTACCAGCGGATTGGAAAGCAGCTAATGTAATGCCTCTGTTTAAAAAAGGGGGCAGACAAAAGGCAGGTAACTATAGGCCGGTTAGTTTAACATCTGTAGTGGGGAAAATGCTTGAAGCTATCATTAAGGAAGAAATAGTGGGACATCTAGATAGGAATAGTGCAATCAAGCAGACGCAGCATGGATTCATGAAGGGGAAATCATGTTTAACTAATTTACTGGAATTCTTTGAGGATATAATGAGCATGGTGGATAGAGATGTACCGATGGATGTGGTGTATTTAGATTTTCAAAAGGCATTCAATAAGGTGCCACACAAAAGGTTACTGCAGAAGATAAAGGTACGCGGAGTTAGAGGAAATGTATTAGCATGGATAGAGAATTGGCTGGCTAACAGAAAGCAGAGAGTTGGGATAAATGGGTCCTTTTCGGGTTGGAAATCGGTGGTTAGTGGTGTGCCACAGGGACCGGTGCTGGGACCACAACTGTTTACAATATACATATATGACCTGGAAGAGGGAACAGAGTGTAGTGTAACAAAATTTGCAGATGACACAAAGATTAGTGGGAAAGCAGGTTGTGTAGAGGACACAGAGAGGCTGCAAAGAGATTTGGATAGGTTAAGCGAGTGGGCTAAGGTTTGGCAGATGGAATACAATGTCGGAAAGTGTGAGGTCATCCACCTTGGGAAAAAAAACAGTAAAAGGGAATATTATTTGAATGGGGAGAAATTACAACATGCTGCAGTGCAGAGGGACCTGGGGGTCCTTGTGCATGAATCCCAAAAAGTTAGTTTGCAGGTGCAGCAGGTAATCCGGAAGGCGAATGGAATGTTGGCCTTCATTGCGAGAGGGATGGAGTACAAAAGCAGGGAGGTCCTTCTGCAACTGTATAGGTTATTGGTGAGGCCGCACCTGGAGTACTGCGTGCAGTTTTGGTCACCTGACTTAAGGAAGGATATACTAGCTTTGGAGCGGGTACAGAGATGATTCACTAGGCTGATTCCGGAGATGAGGGGGTTACCTTATGATGATAGATTGAGTAGACTGGGTCTTTACTCGTTGGAGTTCAGAAGGATGAGGGGTGATCTTATAGAAACATTTAAAATAATGAAAGGGATAGACAAGATAGAGGCAGAGAGGTTGTTTCCACTGGTCGGGGAGACTAGAACTAGGGGGCACAGCCTCAAAATACGGAGGAGCCAATTTAAAACCGAGTTGAGAAGGAATTTCTTCTCCCAGAGGGTTGTGAATCTGTGGAATTCTCTGCCCAAGGAAGCAGTTGAGGCGAGCTCATTGAATGTATTCAAATCACAGATAGATAGATTTTTAACCAATAAGGGAATTAAGGGTTATGGGGAGCGGGCGGGTAAGTGGACCTGAGTCCACGGCCAGATCAGCCATGATCTTGTTGAATGGCGGAGCAGGCTCGAGGGGCTAGATGGCCTACTCCTGTTCCTAATTCATATGTTCTTATGTTCTTATGATAAATATTGGCCAAGACAACAGGGCGAACTTCCCTACTCTTTTTCGAACTGTGCCGTGGGATCCTTTACATCTACCTAAGAAGGTAGACGTTTCCTCGGTTTAACATAGCATCCAAAAAATGGCACCTGACAGTGCAGCACTCACTCAGTGCTGGCACCAGAGTGTCAGTGTAGATTATGGGCTCACGTCTCTGAAGTGAGATTGAACTGACAACCTCTGACTTAGTGGCGAGAGTGCTACCTACTGAGCCAAGGTTGACATCTCAGACTTTTTTATGTGAATGCAATTAGCATGCAGGACGAGAGGAAATTTAACCCCATGGTGATGGCTGAGCAGTTTTTTGTTATCAGGTTAAACACCTTAAAAACTCCCCCGTATGGGAACAACTGACTTGATCCTCGAAATTTGAACTTGTAGCCATTAATTGAAATGTTCCTTTTAACTCTTTCAGATTACATATCTAGGCTCTTGAGCTATTGACAAGAATAAACATTTGGCAACTCTCTTCCTGGTTTGAAACATAAAAATATTTCAAAAATTGATCTCATTGCATTTGTAGTGTGAACATGTCAATCTATGAGAAGGTTTGGCCTTTAAAGCTGGTTTCGAGCCAATGAAAACCCAATAGCTTCTGAAAAAGAAAGATAACATAAAAAACCTCGTGACAAAAGGCCATTCAACCTGCTCCATCCATATCCCATGTCTGATTATGCCATCATGGATTTCCCTTCCCACACTACCTGTTGATTCCCCCACGTTAGCGGCATTCATTTTCTATCCTGACCTCCCCTGGAAAGAAATCAAGATGTTAAATATCTCTATAACCATCAAACCAGATATTGATGCAATTCCTTTGCAAAGGTGCAAATTGACCCTGAATCAAATACACTACTGACAAAAAATGTATTTTCCTAAACTTGCTTGAGGCTTGTGAATTTTGCACTTGGGTCCTCTAACCCTGTGCTCGTCCAAGAAAAATCACTTATTTGCTTCTAACTCATTCATACCTATTTGGAAGACCTATATCATATCTCCCTTCAGTCTTCTTTACTTAAGTATAATTTTTCTTCATTTGGTCTAACTTTCATAAGGTTGCAGATTCAAACCTCACTCCAAGACCTATGCAAATAATTTATACTGATACTTCAGTGCAGTACTGAGGGCTTGCAGTGATGCTACTGAGATGTTAAACCAAGAACTGATCAGGAGGGCAGTATTGACAAGAACATCAGAGAGTTTTTTTTGATAGAGATAACATTCCTTCACCAACAAGCAATTCAACAAACAATGGACATTCATCTCATTTGGTATTTGTGGAACCTTGTTGTGTGAAAATTGGCTGCTGCAACAGAACAGACAAAACAATAGACTGCAGTCCAAAGCTATTTTAAAAATTATTTTCTGGGATGTGGGTGTCACTGGCAAGGCCAGCATTTATTTCCCATCCCTAATTGCCCTTGAGAAGGTGGTGGTGAGCCATTTGCTTGAACCGCTGAATCCATGGGATGAAGGAACTCCCACATTGCTGATAGGGAGGGAATTCCAGGATTTTAACCCAGCAACGACGAAGGAACAGCGATATATTTCCAAATCAGGATGGTATCTGACTTGGAAGGGAACTTGCAGGTGATGGTGTTCCCATGTGCCTGCTGCCCTTGTCCTTCTAGGTGGTAGAGGTTGCGGGTTTGAGAGATGCTGTTGAAGAAGCCTTGGCGAGTTGCTGCAGTGCATCTTGTAGATGGTACACACAGCGGCCACGGTGCGCTGGTGGTGGAGGGAGTGAATGTTTAAGGTAGTGGATAGGGTGCAAATCCAGCAGGCTCTTTGTCCTGGATGGTGTTGAACTTCTTGAGTGCTGTTGGAGCTGCACTCATCCAGGCAAGTGGGGAGTATTCCATCACACTCCTGACTAATGCCTTGTAGATGGTGGACAGGCTGTGGGGAGTCAGGAGGTGAGGCACTCGCCACAGAATACCCAGCTTCTGACTTGTTAATTCATTGGCTGTGAAGTGATTTGCGATCTCCTAAGGATATAAGGGTCCACTATTTTTTCTTGATGTCTTCCATAATAGCATGGAATTCTTGTTTTAATTACCCCCAAACTCACCATTTTAATTTAATTTGTTATTTTGGTTAACTTGGTTTAAAAATCAGCTCGGGAGGCCCAGACTAAATTTTAATGGTGTCACCACTTTTTTAAAAAAGCATTTCTATGAATCCCAGTGGATTAGGTTCCCAAAATTCCACAGAGCTACTGCAAGAGAGGACCCTTCCATTTTATGGAGAGTGGCCAAGGAGCCAAAATATTCAAGTAGTTGAATAAGCAACTATTCTGCTTATTCAACTACAAGCAGAATAGTTGTAGTTATTCTGCAACTACTCACCTGCAGAATAAATTAGCCCCAAGAATAGGTGTTTAAAATAGGACCACTTTGTGTTATACACAACTTAACAGTTATCTGATATTGCAGATGCAAAAGTGATATTTATGCACAATTAGGCCGGAACCTTACCAGTCCTGCGAGTGCGGATTTGGAGGTGGGCCCGCTATCAAAATGGCTGTGATCGATAACAGGGTGGGATCCCGCTCTGAACCCGCCTCCTTATCAGTTTCCAAAGTGCTAGGTGTGGCTGCGGTTCACAGACCCGATGCCAAGCAGCGGGCCAGCCAATTAACATCAATAAGACGTACCTTAAAGGTATTTTAAAAGAATTTTACCAGGTACTAACCATTTTTTCAACTTTTACAGGAACTTCCTGTCACTCGGGCTTTACATCAGGTAAGTGTGTCAAGTTCTCAATGACTCTCCATTGCTTTGACTAGTTGACTAGCTGCAGAAGTGGTATAAAAGCTACCATTTCACAGCTGTTCAGTTTCCAATCTCAGAAGCTGAAGCCTTCAGGATCTGGAAGACACTTTTGAGCTGTATGCAGTTTGGAAGTGTTTGCAGTGAATTCTCTATCCACTGTCACCTCCTTGGAGCAACTTCTCTCACCATTGACAGGTCGCTTCTGTCATCTCAACTAATCAAAGTTCTGTCAGTTCCGAGAGGTCGTGAGTTCTGAGAGGTCGAGAGGGCGAGCGTTCCGAGAGGTTGTGAGTTCCGAGAGGTCGGGAGTTCTGTGAGGTCAGGAGGTCTAAGGAGCAGGAGGCCCGAAGGTCGGTGAGGATTTCAATTCTGATGAGTCAGGAGGTCGGTGAGTCAGGAGGTCAGCGAGTCAATAAGGCCCTGAGGTCGGCGAGTTGGTAAAGCCCTGAGGTCGGTGAGTCGGGAAGTCGGTGAGTCGGTAAGGCCCTGAGGTCGGTGAGTCGGGAGGTCAGCGAGTTGATAAGGCCCTGAGGTCGGTGAGTCGGTAAGGCCCTGAGGTCGGCGAGTCGGTAAGGCCCTGAGGTCAGTGAGTCGGGAGGTCGGTGAGTCGGTAAGGCCCTGAGGTCGGTGAGTCGGGAGGTCGGTGAGTCAGTAGGCCCTGTGAGGTCAGCGAATAGGTAGGCCCTGTGAGGTTGGCGAGTTGGGAGTTCGGAGACCGGGAGTTCGGAGGCCTCGGAGGTCGGTGAGATGAGTTGGTAAGTAGCTCTCTTTTCTCTATTTCTTTTAGGTTGGGAATTCAGAGGCTGAGAGGTTGGGAGGCCACAGAGGTCGGTGAGTTGGTAAGTAACTCTCTTTTCTCTATTTCTTTTTAAGTAGATTTCAAACTAGATAAGGCTAACTAGAGGGATGGCAGTGCAGCTCAGCCCCGTGGAGTGCACATCCTGTGGCATTTGGGAAGTCCTGGATGCTTCGCACGACCTAGGCAACCATGTGTGCAGGAAGTGTCTCCAGCTTCAACTACTCGAGCTCCGCGTTTCAGAGCTGGAGCTGCGGGTGAAGTCAATAAGGTGTATCCGCGAGGCTGAGAAATAGGGGATAGCACGTTTCAGGAGGTGGTCACCCCGCAGCTTAAAGGCGTGCAGGTAGAGGGGAAGTGGGTGACCACCAGACATAGTAAGTGTGCTAGGCATGTAGCGCAGGAATGCCCCCGTGAGTTCATCTCACTTTCAAACCAATATTCACTTCTGAGTATCGGTAAGGACAATGGTGCCTCTGGGGAGTGCAGCCAGAGCCAATTCCAAGGCACCACGGATGGCTCAGCTGCACAGGGGGAGGGACGAAGAACAAAAGAGCCCTAATGATAGGGGATTCTATAGTTAGGGGAACAGACAGGCGTTTCTGCGACCGTAGACATGATTCCCAAATGGTTTTGTACCTCCCTGGTGTCAAGGATGTCACAGAGCAGACGCAGGGCATCCTGGGGGGGAGGGTAAACAGCTAGAGGTCATGGTCCATATCGGGACCAACGACATAGATAAAATAAGGGATGAGGTCCTACAGGAAGAATTCAGGGAGCTAGGAAGAAAATTAAAGGGTAGGACCTCAAAGGTAGTAATCTCCGGGTTACTACCGGTGCCACATGCTAATGAGTAAAAGAATAGAAGGATAGAGAGGATGAACATGTGGCTGGAAAGTTGGTGTAGGAGGGAGGGCTTTAAATTCTTGAGGAATTCTTGAGTATGTAGCAAGCCCAACATGAGAGGGGGCAGTCTTGGATTTAGTTTTGGGGAATGAAGCTGGGCAGGTTGAAGGGGTATTAGTGGGAGAGCCCTTGGGTGCCAGTGACCATAATTCAGTCAGATTCAAGTTGGTTATGGATAAGGACAAGAATAGGCCTGGAATAAAAGTTCCGAATTGGGGAAAAGCTAATTTTGCTAATTTAAGGAGTGATTTGGCCTTGGTGGACCGGAAACAGCTACTTGTGGGTAAATCAGTGTCGGAACAGTGGGAGGCATTTAAGGAAGAGATCTGGAAGGCTCAGGCCAAACATGTGTCCTTAAAGAATAGAGCTGAGAAAAATAATTCTAGAGCCCCCTGGATGTCGAGGGTCTTACAGTGGAAGATTAAGAAAAAAAAGGAAGCTTATGTCATATATTAATGCTAAATACTATAGAATCTTTAGCGGAATAAAGAAAGTTAAGAGGCAAAATTAAAAAGGATATTAGGAATGCTGAGAGAGAGCACGAGAAATTCTTGGCCAGTAAAATTAAGGAAAACCCTAAGATGTTCCATAAATATGTTAAGAGTAAGAGGGTAACTAAAGAAAGGGTAGGGCATATTAGAGTTCATGTGGGTAATCTTTGTGTGGAAGTGGAAAATGTTGGTAAAGTTCTTAACGAATACTTTGCATCTGTTTTCACAAAGGAAAAGTGCAATGCAGATTCTGCTATCGAGAAGGAGTGTGATATTCTGGATGAAATAAGTATAGTGAGAGAGGAAGTATTAAGGGGTTTAGCAGTTTTGAAAGTAGATAAGTCCCCAGGCCCGAATGAAATGCATTCCAGGCAGTTGAGCGAAGTAAAAGAGGAAATAGCAAGATAGCCTGAAAGCGGAGGGGGCAGCAGAAGCAGTGCCACAAAAAAGTCAATGCCGTAGCACTTAAGGACCCAGCTAAGAGAGCCTTTTACAGCCAGCGCCTCACAGCTAACCTTGCGTGCCTTGACGACCCCGAGACACAGAATGCCCACAGCACATGGTCTGCCCACCAGGCCTCCATAACCAGTGCCTGCAAAGAGACGCTTGGTTACTCAACCAGGAAACACCAGGACTGGTTTGATGAGAATGATCAGGAGATCCAAGAGCTAATACATTGCAAGCGCAGGACATTTCTGAACCTGAAACAACAACCCAATGCGGGAGCGGCAAAACAGCATTACAGACGGCTCAAGGCTGAGGTCCAACAAAAAACCCGGGACCTAAAGAACAGGTGGTGGATGGAGAAAGCTCAGGTGATATAGCAGCTGGCTGACAACTATGATGTAGGAGGATTCTTCATTGCAATCAAGGCCACCTACAAGCCAAACATACAAGGCCCAACCCCATTGCTGGCCAAGAATGTGGAAACACTCATCAAGGATACTGAGGCAGTCAGGGCCTGCTGGAAGGAGCACTTCAAAGATCTCCTCAATCGAGACTCTGCCTTTGACTCGAGTGTTCACGACTCCGTCCCGCACCATGCTACTCGCCACGACCTCAGTGAGACCCCAACGCTGCATGAGGTAGAAAAAGCCATAAAACAGCTTTAAGAACAGCAAGGCTATGGGTGCGGACGGAATCCGTGCTGAGGCATTGAACTATGACCTCATCTCTCTCATCTGGAGGGAGAAGAGCATGCCGGGGGATCTCAGAGATGCAGTAATCATGACCATCTTTAAAAAAGGGGACGTTCGACTGCGGCAACTACAGAGGAATCTCGCTATTATCAGCCACTGAGAAAGTTATCGCTAGAGTCCTCCTTAACTGTCTTCTTCCCATGGCCGCGGAGCTCCTTCCGGAATCACAGTGCAGATTTGGTCCCCTCCGGGGTACAATGGACATGATTTTTGCAGCGTGACAGCTGCAGGAAAAATGCAGGGAACAGCACCAGCCTTTATACATGGTATTCTTCGACGTTACAAAGGCTTTTGACACTGTCAACCGCGAGGGTCTATGGAGTGTCCTCCTCCATTTCGGATGCCCCCAAAAGTTCGTCACCATCCTCCGCCTGCTCCACAACGACATGCAGGCCGTGATCCTTAGCAACGGATCCACCATAGACACAATCCAGGTCCGGACCGGTGCAAACAGGGCTGAGTCATCGCCCCAACCCTCTTCTCAATCTTCCTCGCCACCATGCTCCACCTCACAGTCAACAAACTCCCCGCTGGAGTGGAACTAAACTACAGAACCAGTGGGAACCTGTTCAACCTGCGCCATCTCCAGGCCAGATCCAAGATCACCCCAACCTCTGTCGTTGAGCTACAGTACGCAGACAACGCCTGCGTCTGCACACATACGGAGGCTGAACTCCAGGACATAGTCAACGTATTTACTGAGACATACAAAAGCATGGGCCTTACGCTATACATCCGTAAGACAAAGGTTCTCCACCAGCCTGTACTCACCGCACAGCACTGCACCCTCCCCAGTCATCAAGATCCACGGCGCGACCCTGGACACCGTGGATCACTTCCCATATCTCGGGAGCCTCCTATCAACAAGAGCAGGCATCGACGACGAGATCCAACACCACCTCCAGTGCGCCAGTGCAGTCATTGGCCTTGTGAGGAAAAGAGTGTTTGAAGACCAGGCCCTCAAAACTGCCACCAAGCTCATGGTCTACAGGGTTGTAGTAATACCTGCCTTCCTGTATGGCTCAGAGACATGGACCATGTACAGTAGACACCTCAAGTTGCTGGAGAAATATCACCAATGATGTCTCCGCATGATCCTACAAATCCCCTGGGAGGATAGGCGCACCAACATCAACCTCCTCATTCAGGCCAACATCCCCAACATTGAAGCACTGACTACACTCGATCAGCTCCGCTGGGCAGGCCACATAGTTCGCGTGCCAGACACGAGACTCCCAAAGCAAGTGCTCTACTTGGAGCTCCTTCATTGCAAACGAGCCAAAGGTGGGCACAGGCAACGTTACTAGGACACCCTCAAAGCCTCCCTGATAAAGTGCGACATCCCCACTGACACCTGGGAGTCCCTGGCCCAAGACCGCCCTAAGTGGAGGAAGTGCATCCGAGAGGGCGCTGAGCACCTCGAGTCTCAATGCTGAGAGCATGCAAAAATCAAGCACAGGCAGCGGAAAGAGTGTGCGGCAAACCAATTCCACCCACCCCTCCCCTCAATGACTATCTATCCCACCTGTAACAGAGTCTGTGGCTCTCGTATTGAACTGTTCAGTCACCAAAGAATTCACTTCAGGAGTGGAAGCAAGTCTTCCTCGATTCCGAGGGACTGCCTATGATGATGATGACATAGTAGACTGGTCATGAAGGTTAAAGCCCAAGGGATGCAGGGCAAAGTGTCAAGTTGAATCCAAAATTGGCTTCGAGGTAGGAAGCAAAGGGTAGTGATTGATGGATGTTTTTGTAACTGGAAAGATGTTTCTAGTGGGGTTCCACAGGGCTCAGTACTGGGACCCTTGCTTTTTGTGGTATATATCAACGATTTAGATTTGAATAGAGGGAGTATGATTCAGAAATTTGCAGACGACACTAAAATTGGCTGTGTGGTTGATAATGAAGAGGAAAGTCATGGGCTGCAGGAGGATATCAATTTACTGGTCAGGTGGGCAAAGCAGTGGCAAATGGAATTTAATTCAGAGAAGTGTGAGGTGATGCACTTTCGGAGGTCTAATAACGAAAAGGTATACACATTAAGTGGTAGGCCATTTTATAGTGTAGATGAACAAAGGGACCTCGGCGTGCTTGTCCACAGATCCCTGAAAGTAGCAGGCCAGGTGGATAAGGTGGTTAAGAAGGCATACAGAATGCTTGCCTTTATTGGCCAAGGCATAGAATATAAGAGCAGGGAGGTTATGCTTAAATTGTATAATACTTTGGTTCGGCCACAGCTGGAGTACTGCATGCAGTTCTCGTCACCGTATTATAGGAAGGACATGATTGCACTAGAGAGGGTGCAGAGGAGATTTACTAGGATGCTGCCTGGAATGAGGACAGATTAGATAGGCTGGGTTTGTTCTCTTTGGAACAGAGGAGGTTGAGAGGAGGCCTCATTGAGGTGTACAAAATATTGAGGGGCCTGGACATAGTGGATAGTAAGGGTCTATTTCCATTGGTGGAGGGGTCTGTTTTGAGCGGGCATAGTTTTAAGGTGGTTGGTGGAAGGTTTAGAGGGGATTTGAGGGGGGGCTTCTTTATGCAGAGGGGTATGGGGATCTGGAACTCGCTGCCTGGAAGAGTGGTGGATGCAGAAACCTTCACCAATTTTAAGAGATGGTTAGATGGGCACTTAAAGTGCAGTAACCTGCAGGGTTATGGACCTAGAGCTGATAATTGGGATTAGACTGGATGACCTTTTGTTGGACGGAGCAAATATAATGGTAACTACTGCAGGGAATAGAATACGGCCAGGGTGATCTCCTGGACTAGTTTCGATCGCCTGGATAGGTCAGAGAGGAATTATCCCATATGTTTTCTCCCTAACTTGGTCTGTGTTTTTATCTGTTTTTTGCCTCTCCCAGGAGATCACATGGCTCCGGTTGGGGTGGAGTGTAAAATGTTTTAGTATAAGGGGTGTCGCAGTTGTGGTGAAGTGGACTGGTTGGGCTGGGTGCTCTTTGCCTTTCCGTCATTGTTCATCGGTTTATATGTAGCTTTTAGGGCTGCTGACCAAGGGCCATGCGGCTCTTTATCGGCTGGCGCGGACACAATGGGCCGAAATGGCCTCCTTCTGCGCTGTAAATTTCTATGTTTCTACAACTGCCATCTATTCCATCAGCATCGGTGCGCTTGAGAAAATTTCACCTTGATCCTCAGAATCCCACCATGATCAGCCCCAACACCAACATGCCAGCATCACCAACAACAGCACCAACCTTCTCCGTAATCAACTGATGCTGCACAGGACACAAGCCATCAGCACCCGACACGTTGCTGCCTGGGACACCAGGGATGGCCTCACCATGGTCACATTTATTTCACTTGACGCTGTACACCCTGGCTGCCACATGATGCGCCAGGTTGGCACCACTCCACACCAGCATCATAAAGCATCCCTGCAATGACCAAGCCATTCCTTTCACACTCAACAGCATTGCCGGGGGGGACCGTTATGTCTCACCATTCACTACAACTCACTAAGCCACTTTCAAAGGTGCACACAAATCTGACCAAGAATGCAAAGTGTTCAAGATAAAGATTTCAATGTTTAACAACACATTAGCAGAAACTCTACTTCAACATTGGCTAAAAGACCCAAGTGCCTACCCTTGTGTGTTGTTAGCTGGTGTGATTGGACAAAGGTGAGGGTAAGTTTGAGGGGTGGCTGGTGAGATTGAGATGTGATAATGTAGATAGAGACAGAGGGATGGGTGGAGGTGCAAGGTAAGTTGGCGTGAGTAAATTGGCGCAGGACTAGGGTAGGGAAGGGCGATGGGGATTGATGAGTGACACAGCAGGATGAGGTTGAATGTGACTTTGTGATCGACTGAGATCATTGAAAGGTTTGTGCCACTACAACCAATTCCTCCTGACGACATCCCTGCTTGTGCCTTCCTGTGCAATGTGCAACCAGGCTGCGTTGGTGTCCTGGGGAGATTTCTTCCACCCACTGGAAGGGAAGAGATCCTCCCTGCATGCTGTGATTCCCTCTATAAGCATCTGGAGGGAGACATGGGAGAGCCTGGGTGCAGCCGTGCACCTTTGTACAGTGTTTGTCAGTATTTGCAGCACCTCAAATTGCAAAACACTGACAGAACAACTGTCAAAATTAATGTGGCCATGGTCCCTTTAAGGAAACCGGTTGATGACACGTCATCAATTGATGTCATCAGTCCCGCTTCCTTTTAATTGGGAACCTCACAAGGCGGGCTTAACAAGCCCTATCAATGGAAGATTCTTCACACAGCGCGGGCTGGAGCCAGGAGCGGGGTCACTACCCGTCAACATTGGTGAGATCATGGCCTTAGTGTAAGCCTTGCTTTGTCAATAGTTCATGGCTTCAAACCTCATTCCAGAGATTTGAGCATCAAATCAAATTGATACATCAGTGCAGTAGATAGAATATTGCACCGTCGGAGATGCTGTCTTTCAGATGACATGTTAAACCAAGGCCCATCTCCCCTCTCAAGTGTATGTAAAAGATTACATGGCATTCAAGGAAGAGCAGCAGACATCTCTTGATGTCCTGGCCAATATTTATCCTTGAACCAACAACATCAAAACAGATTATCTGGTCATTTATCTCTGTTGTTTGTGGGAGCTTACTGAGTGCAAATTGGCTGCTGCATTTTCCTACAATACAATAGTGACAACACTTCAAAAGTGTTTCATTGGCTAAGACAGACTTTGAGACATCCTGAGGATATGAAAGGCGCTATATAAATGCGTGTTCTTTCTTCTTTTCTTTCTATAAACTCCATCTTTGCCGTATCTCAGCCAATCTACATAATTGGTTCAAGTCTCTCTGTAGATAGTCAATCTTCTTGCTACTCATTTCCTGCTCACAGAGCTCACGTCGGAGCAAATTTAATAATATTACTATCGGAATCCTCTTCCATATCAGCCATTTATATTGTAGCTAGCAGGGGTCCCAGAACAGATTCCTGTAGAACTCCACAAGTTCATTTTACCCACATGGAGCACTTTCTGTTTATTACCACCTTCTGTCCTCCATTGCCAAGCTAATCCTCAAATCCGTCTAGACAATTTGTCTATGGACCTTTTTCATGAGCCTTGAACTTCCTTATTGGCCTCATAAAAGAAACTTTGTTCATTGCCTTTTGAAAATCCAAGTAAACTATACCTACTGGATTAGCCTGCTCCACTAGCATAGTTATCCCTCAAAGAACTCCAGCCAGTTTGTAAGACCTGACCTCTAACTAGTAAAGTAATGCTTACTGTTCCCTATGATACATGTGTCATTTTAATGCCATTTGAAGGAAAATTCAGGCAGAATGTAGAATGGGTGGCCAATCCGCTACTGCCAGTTTTCTCACACACCCCTAATTTAAAATCCTCTCAATATTTTAAAATAAACTCATTGGTGCCTTTTCAAAGACCTTATGATGAACTTCTAAAGTGCAGCTTCCTGCAATTTTAATAAATAAATAAAATTCTGCAGGAAAATCATGTTTTGGCAGAGTAGTAAAGGCTTTCTTAGTATATGTTGCAATAAAAGGGTTACATAGCATATAATTATAGTTTGATCTCCTCATCCACCTACTGTCTATTCAGTATCATAACTGCTAAATACAATTCCAGAGCATGTTAAGTGATGAAATATGGCGTGTGTCTTGTAAAATGCCAAAGAAATTCAGTACTCAATGAAGTTAAACATTAATAAACTCAGTTGCGAGGAGCATTAGAAGGTGTTTGCATAATTTCCGTAAGTGGTAGATGACAGTTCTTGAATCAAACTTGCAGGCAAAACAAAATGCTGAAAGGTTATACACTATCCCTGAGATCTTTATTGCTTTCCTCAAATACATTTTGTGGGTCAGGAATTTGTTTCTGACTGTGATATAACTCTTAAGTTATGCAGTGAGCAGGACACATCTGTCCCCCACAATATATCAAAACCTTGGCCACACACACATACTATAAAAGACATGGTTAAATTGAAATCTTAGCTTCACACATGTACAGAAAAAGGAGCATGTGCTTAAGATTCTAAAGCCTAATTAAAGTAAAAGGCTTTGAATGATAAAAGCCCCATTTCCATGATCGAATAGAAGTGTTTTCTTACGGTTTCAGTGGGGTGTTCAATCTGTCTACTGTATTTAGTGCTAGTCTAGTATTACAGGCACATATATCATTGTAAGGCCACAGCTGCATATATACTTTTTTTTAAAAACACTTCACTCTTCACTGGCAATGACTGTAAATTTAATGAGAGCACCTGCTGTCCTTGTGCCTAGATAATTCATACCATACCACATGTGCTAAAAGAATTTTCAGAGCAGCCCTGTCCTTCAGTAGTAAATTACCAGTCCATTATACAGCCTAAAGGGTCTGTGATTCATGTAATATTACACTTCAGCTAAACACTATTGACAGTGCCCATACAGGTATTTAAGTAGTCTGGGCTGTTAGAAGAGAAGCAGATTATTAAATAAATCGAGTAAGGCAGTTGTCAAGCTTGATGTTGACAGCAGATGGGTCTTTGTCCTTGACCTAGCGATTCAAAGGCATTCAGCTATCTGAGTTCAGATCCTGCAGCAGATAAAATCTCACGCTGCAAACAAGCAGAACACAGAATACACAACTCCACAGAATGGCGAGCTCTGTGGCAAAATGATCTGACAGCACAAGTCCACCTGGATGTTTGATAATAATAACAAGCCACATTTGATCCACAGGCAAACATGAAATAATTAGAATATTGACATCACTCATTCTTTCAGCTTGCATTTTATTGAGTTTCTATTGCTTGAAACTGTAGGTCATTTGTAACACATTATGCAAATGTAAAAACTAATCTGTTGCATAATACATTAGTGTTCAATTTCTCTGTGTTAAGTAATTTATCTAGCTGTAGATTGCACATAAAGAACTCTCAAAGCTGATGTTGATTAAGTCTTCATTAAGTCTCAGTGCACTGCAATACTTTTAAAGGATGAAATTAACTTTAGAATGCTTTCATTAAAAATAAAAATAGATAAAGTGAGGTGATTAGATGTCTGTCGATCCCTTCCCAACAAAGCACATGACAGCCTCAGGTCAATTTAATCCACATAGATTTAACTAAAGAATGACCTATCACTGTTTTACTTTATTTGGATTCAAGACTATCAGTAAATAGATTACTGTAGTAATGCAAATACAATTTGAAAGGAAGTGCTTTGGCGATAAATTAAATTATTCCAAAGGGGCTAATGTATTATTATTTTGTTTATGTTTTATGAGGCTCTAGTGTTTGGACAGAGGAAATATTGAGGAGCAGAATATAAAACATTATGGCCAGTAGTGTTTTACTAGACTGAAGCAGATACATGAGTGAGGCACATTGAATAATATGGCCTCATTTACTCGACATTTAAAACTGGATTCTAGCTTCCTTTAGAATTCTTAAATAGACATGTACATTTTGTGTCACATGGTCCATACATGTGCAGTAGTGGTGTAAGATTTATAAGCAGCTGAAACGGCAGTAAATCTGTTCCACAGATGCTGTCTGACCTGCTGAGTATTTCCAGCATTTTCTGTTTTTATTTCAGATTTCCAGTATCTGCAGTATTTTGCTTTTGTAATACATTATACCAACTTATCAATGCATTATTAGCTGACCCAAGATGTCAAACTTGTGAATCTAGGTACATATAGTGTGGTGACTGGTGTGCAACGGCCACCCCATGTTATTCACGCACAGGCATCTTCCACCCTTCAGGATGTAGTTCGGGTCCATCATTGAAACACCTGTGAACTCGTCCTTTTTTTGACGTGGAAGCAAGTCATCCTCGTTTTGAGGGACCGCCGATGATGATGATGATATAAACAGTGACTTCAGTGTATGTCAATGTTGTGCTACCACAACACCCAGTTGATGATTGTTGTAAACTCCAGGTGTTACACAACATTTCATGGTTATTGAAGAACTTTTGGAATCTCTATTTCATGTGGCCTACATGGTTTTATTTGTACTATTCCACAAATACACATGCATTTTCTGTCTTAATTGTTATGTATGGAGAAAGAGTCAGACTGAACACTGTGAGCTCAAAGTAAAATGTGACCGTAGTCTTTTATTGCAGGTCTCCAGAGTGCCTCTCCAACCTGTGAGGCCTCCTTAAATACCTGTGCTCCCAAGGGTTTATGGGATCCCTTGGGACTCCAGGGGATGAGCCTTCTGGTGGCTGTACAGAGTAAATACAAGTTTACATATATAACAGCACTCCGCCCCCCCCCCCCACCAAAGTCAATAGTGTAACTATTTACAATGTGAGTCGATCTGGGGCCCTTCTTGCCCTGGTTGATCGTCTCGGTGTTAAAGCTGGTGTTGTTGAATCATTTGTTGGGCCCTCGCTGGGCTACTGTGCAGCAGGCCTTGCTGGGCTGCCTGGTGTGCTGGGTCCTGCTGGGCTGCTATGGATGATGGGCTCTGCTTCGTGGTCAACCTTGGTGCCGGTTGCCACTGGTGTGTATGTTGGGGGATCAAAAAAGGTAGGGTCCAAGGTGGGTTGCTCAGGATAGTCCATGAATCTGAGTTTGATTTGATCCAAGTGTTTCCGGTGAATCAGTCCATTTGAAAGTTTGACCCAAAACACTCTGCTCCCCTCTTTGGCCACGACAGTGCCGGGAAGCCACTTGGGACCTTGTCCATAATTCAATACAAATACAGGATCATTGATTGCAATTTCACGTAACACATTTGCGCTATCATGGTATGTACTTATGTACTTTGTTGAAACCGCCTGCTCGTTACCTGTTCTTGTAGCTCAGGGTGAACTAACGAGACCTTGTCTTAAGTGCTCTTTTCATGAGCAGTTCAGCAGGTGGAATCTCAGTGAGTGAGTGGGGTCTCGTGCGGCAGCTAAGCAAAACTCAGGATAGGCGAGTCTGCAGCGAGCCTTCAGTTATCCTCTTGAAGCCTTGCTTGATGGTTTGCACTGCTCTCTCTGCCTGATCATTTAACGCTGGTTTAAACGGGGCAGATGTGAGATGTTTGATTCCGTTACGGGTCATGAATTCTTTGAACTCAGCACTGGTAAAACATGGCCCGTTGTCGCTCACCAGGACATCGGGTAGGCCGTGTGTGGAAAAATGGCCCACAGGCTTTCAGTAGTTGCAGCGGCCGTGCTAGCCGACATTATCTCACATTCAATCCAATTGGAGTACGCATCTACAACCAGAAGGAACATTTTACCCAAGAACGGGCCTGCATAGTCGATGTGTACCCTAGATCACGGTTTGGAGGGCAAGACCATAAACTTAGTGGCGCCTCCCTGGGTACATTGCTTAACTACGAGCATGTATTACATCTGTGAACACAGGACTCTAAGTCTGCATCGATACTGGGCCACCACACGTGGGATCAGGCTATCGTTTTCATCATTGCGATGCCTGGTTGGGTACTGTGGAGGTCATTGATGAAGGTGTCTCTGCCCTTCTTGGGAACCACGACATGATTGTCCCACAGAAGGCAGTCTTGACATTTCATCTTTACGCCGCTGGAATGGCTTTATCTCTTCCTGCATTTCCACTGGGACACTGGACCAGCTCCCGTGAAGCACACAACTTTTGACTAGGGATAATAAGGAGTTCTGGTTTTGATCTGCTGGGCCGTGACGGGTGATTGCTCACTCTCAAATGCTTCCATGACCATGACTAGATCTGTGGGCTGCGCCATTTCCACCCCCGTGGTGGGGAATGGCAGTCTACTGAGAGCATCGGCGCAGTTTTCCGTGCCTGGCCTGTGGCGGATGGCGTAGTTGTATGCGGACAACGTGAGCGCCCATCTCTGGATGCGGGCCGATGCATTGGTATTTATCCCTTTACTCTCGGAAAACAGGGATATGAGTGGCTTATGGTCAGTTTCCAATTCGAATTTTAGTTCAAACAGGTATTGATGCATTTTCTTTACCCCATAGACACATGCTAACGCTTCTTTTTCAATCATGCTGTAGGCTATCTCAGCCTTAGACAGACTCCTGGATGCATAAGCAACCGGTTGCAGTTTCCTGAAATCATTAGCTTGTTGCAATACACACCCGACGCCATATGACGACGCATCACATGCTATTACAAACGCTTACATGGATCATACAACACAAGCAATTTGTTTGAGCATAACAATTTTCTCGCTTTTACAAAGGCATTTTCTTGACTTTTGCCCCAAACCCATTTGTCCCCTTTTCATAGTAAGACATGCAGTGGTTCGAACAGTGTGCTGAGACCCGGTAAGAAGTTACCAAAGTAGTTCAAGAGTCCCAGAAACGACCGCAGCTCCGTCACGTTCTGTGGCCTCGGTGCATTCTCGATTGCCTCCGTCTTCGAATTGGTGGGCCTGATGCCGTCCACCGCAATCCTCCTTCCCAAGAACTCCACATCAGGCACCAGGAAAACGCACTTCGAGCGTTTTAACCTGAACCCCACGCGGTTGAGTCGACTAAGAACCTCCTCCATGTTCTGCAGATGCTCGGCTGTGTTCTGACCTGTGACCAAGATGTCGTCCTGGAAGACTACAGTGTGCGGGACCAACTTCAGCTGCCGCTGATCGAATTCCAAACGGGCATCTGTTTTGTGCGTGTTGATGCAGGTGAGGCCCATTGATGATTCCTCCAGTTTGCTGCGTCATGTCGACTGAAGTCAAATCCAGCGTCGTGAATGTCTTTCCTCCCGCCAGCGTTGCAAAGTGATCATCGGCCTTTGGTAGTGGGTATTGGTCCAGCAGGGAGAAATGATTGATAGTTACTTTGTAATCGCCACAGATTCTGACAGTGCCGTCTCCCTTGAGGACATGAACGATCGGACTGGCCCACTCGTTGAACTCGATCAGTGAAATGATGCCCTCTCATTGCAGCCGGTCTAGCTCGATCTCTACCCTTTCTCTCATCATGTACGGTACTGCTCTCGTCTCGTGATGGATGGGTCACGCCCCCGGAATTGGGTGGATCTTCATTTTTGCTTTTGCTCCTTGGAAATTCCCAATACCTGGTTCGAACAGTGAAGGGAACTTGTTTAAGACCTGAGCACACGAAGTGTCGTCAGCGGACAGTAGCGCTCGGACGTCGTCCCAGTTCCAGCATATCTTTCCCAGCCAGCTCCTGCCGAGCAATGTGTGACCATCACCCGGTACCACCCAGAGTGGTAGCTTGGGCACCACTCCATTGTAGGAGACTTTTACGGTAGCACTGCCGATTATGGGAATCAGTTCTTTCGTGTAAGTTCTTAGTTTCGTATGAATTGGAGTTAAGACTGGCCTTGAGGCCTTGTTGCACCACAATCTTTCGAAAGTCTTTTTGCCCATGATGGACTGGCTCGCGCCCGTGTCCAGTTCCATTGACACTGGGAGTCCATTTAGTTCAACATTCAGCATTAATAGGAGACAATTCGTGGAAAATGTGTGGACCCCATGTACCTCTGCCTCCTCGGTCTCTCGGTCTGAGGCTCTGGTTTGTCTTGATCCTCCGTGGATCTGTCCTCCTCTGCAACATGGTGGTTTGCAGATTTAACAGGCTTAGCAGCTCGCCTGCACATACGTTGGAGGTGTCCCATTGTTCCACAGCCCTTACAAACATACTCTTTGAATCGGCATGAAAGGAAATGATGATCACCCCACAGCACCAACAAGGCGTTAATGGTCTTGCATTCATCACCCTTGATGGTGGACTCTGAGACATCTGCGGATGTGCAGCTGCAGGCACGTGTGACCTGCCCTGTACGTTGCAATTTGAAAACAACATCACTTTATTCACAGTACTTGTAGCAGCACTTGTGTGCTGAGAGATTTGCTTAGTATTGTCACTGGTGGCAATGAACATCTGGGCTATCGCTATGGCCTTACTCTACAGTCAAAAGTTTGTGAAGTATGGTTTCATGGCAATGCCAAGTACGAAAAAGTCTCTGAGCATGTACTCCAAATGTCCTTCAAATTCACAATGTCCTGCAAGGCGTCTTGGCTCGGCGACATAACTCGTCACTTTATGACCTTCAGACCTTTTGTAGGTATAGGACCGATACCTCGCCATCAGAACGCTTTCCTTCAGGTTCAAATGCACTCGGACCAGTGTGCACAAATCATCGTACGATTTCTCCGTGGGTTTCGCTGGAGTGAGCAGATTCTTCATGAGGCCATACGTTGGTGTCCCACAGACATGAGGAGGATTGCCCTTCATTTGGCAGCGTTGTCTTCCCCATCTAGCTCGTTGGCCACGAAGTATTGGTCAAGTCGCTCCACAAAGGTTTCCCAATCATCTCCCTCTAAGAATTTCTCCAGGATGCCCACTGTTCTTTGCATCTTTGGGTTCGCTATCTGTATCTCATCGCCAGTTGTTATGTATGGAGAAAGAGTCAGACTGAACACTGTGAGCTCAAAGTAAAGTGTGACCTTAGTCTTTTATTGCAGGTCTCCAGAGTGCCTCTCCAACCTGTGAGGCCTCCTTAAATACCTTTGCTCCCAAGGACTTATGGGATCCCTTGGGACACCAGGGGATGAGCCCTCTGGTGGCTGTACAGAGTAAATACAAGTTTACATATATAACAATAATCCTAAATGTTTCCAACTATATTTTGCAAGGCTGCTCTTCCCACATAATCCATCGATATGACAACAGCACCATACGCTCCCCCAATGCTCAAAGTGCTTATCCAATGAATAGCTAAGCCATAGAGATCAGCAAGGTTCCAGATTCAATTCCTCATTTTTGTTATCATCATCATAGGCAGTCCCTCGGAATCGAGGAAGACTTGCTTCCACTCTAAAAATGAATCCTTCAGAGGCTGAACAGTCCAATACGAGAACCACAGTCCCTGTCACAGGGTTCAATTTTCCCCAGTATTTGCATCGTTTTTTTTTGGAGTCGGCTGCTTTTCCTGGCCCAACTTAAAAATCCCCAGTTTCCCCAATCAATTTGCACCAGCGTAACTCAGTTCGTTACTTTTTTTTTTGGTATGTTTTTTTTTTCTCAAAAGGCACCTACGCCAATTCTGGCCATTTAGGCAACTTTGGCCAGCTAATAGTTACTCCATTTCTACTTAGGCCAGTGTATGTGGCCTCTCGAGAAAACCCTTGCGGAGAGTTAAAGAAATCGACGCAGGTAAGGAAATCGGCGCAGGTAAGTGCAGCAGATGCCCGGACAGCAGCAGCAGGAAAGGTAAGAGAGAGGTGGGGGAGGAATAGAGAGGTGGGGGGAGGGAGAGGGGTTGGGGAGAAGCCTTTCAGGTGTAGTTAGGTGCAGGGACCGGGAGGGAGGAGACCACTCAGCCTGGGTTAGGGGCTGGGAAGCGGACCGGGAGGCCACTTGGTCTGGGCTAGGGGCGGGAGAGCGGACCGGCAAGCCCTTCGGCCAGATACAGAGAGAGAGAGAGAGAGAGAGAGAGAGATTGGAGAATCGAACCGGTGGGGATCGAGAATGGGTCCGGACCGGCAAGCCCTTCAGGGAGGGTTGGAGGTAAGTTGCTGTTATGTGTTTTTCAATGCTTTTAATGTGTTGGGAGCTGGCTGCATGCTTCACTTTGCAGCCTCAGCTCGCATTGTGTCCCTGGTTACCATGGCAGCCCGATCTTTTTGGCACAGATCAAGGCTCCACCCCAAAAACTAAAGGTCAGGCTACGCCAGGCCAAAATGAAGAAATCCAATGGGGAAACTTTAGAATTTTTTTTTTTGCCATACTTGAGCTCCAAAAAATCGGGCGTAACTCTTCAAGTACTCCAGAAAAATGCTTTGGTGAAAATTGAGCCCACAGATGGGACAGATAGCTGTTGAGGGAAAGGGTGGGTGGGACAGGTTTGCCACACGCTCTTTCCACTGCCTCTGCTTGATTTTTGCATGCTCTCGGCGATGCTCAGTGCCCTCCTGTATGCACTTCCTCCACTTAGGGTGGTCTTTAGCCAGAGACTCCCAGGTGTCGATGGGGATGTTGCACTTTTTCAGGGAGGCTCTAAGGGTGTCCTTGTAACATTTACTCTGCCCACCTTTGGCTCGTTTGCCGTGAAGGAGTTCCAAGTAGAGCGCTTGCTTTGGGAGTCTCGTGTCTGGCATACGAACAATGTGGCCTGCCTAGCGGAGCTGATCAAGTGTGGTCAGTGCTTCAATGCTGGGGACGCTAACGTTGGTGCGTCTGTCCTCCCTGGTGTTTTGTAGGATCTTGCGGAGACATTGTTGGTGGTATTTCTCCAGCGACTTGAGGTGTCTACTGTACATGGTCCATGCCTCTGAGCCGTACAGGAGGGCGGGTATTACTACAGCCCTGTAGACCATGAGCTTGGTGGTAGATTTGAGGGCCTGGTCTTCAAACACACTTTTTCTCAGGCGGCCGAAGGCTGCACCTGGCGCACCGGTGTTGAATCGTGCCATCAATGTCTGCTCTTGTTGATAAGAGGCTCCCGAGGTATGGGAAATGGTCCACGTTGTCCAAGGCCGTGCTGTGGCTCTTGATGGCTGGGGGGCAGTGCTGTGCGGCGAGGAAAGGTTGGTGGAGGACCTTTGTCTTACGGATATTTAGCGTAAGGCCCATGCTTTCGTACACTTCAGTAAATATGTTGACTATGACTTGGAGTTCGGCCTCTGTATGTGTGCAGACGCAGGCGTCGTCCGCGTACTGTAGCTTGATGACAGAGGTTGAGGTGGTCTTGGACCTGGCCTGGTGACGACAAAGTTTGTACAGGTTCCCACTGGTTCTGTAGTTTAGTTCTACTCCAGCGGGGAGCTTGTTGACTGTGAGGTGGAGCATGGCAGTGAGGAAGATTGAGAAGAGGGTTGGGGCGATGACACAGCCCTGTTTGACCCCAGTCCGGACGTGGATTGGGTCTGTGGTGGATCCGTTTTTGTTAATTTTTGTTAAGTTAGCTGATCTCAGCTGTTGTTAATAAATTAACTCAGATCAAAAAGACTAACTTACTATTATTTTGTAAATGTTTTGACTATAATGTTTGAACATTCGAGATGTAACAGCCTCAGCTCACCTGGACAAGGGAGGAGGAAAATGGACAGGCTCCTGATCACCATCCAGTGACTCCTGCTGGAAGCACATTTGTGTGGATACCAGAGGGCAAAGTCATGTTCAACTGAGATACCCTATGGTTGAATATGCTGCCAACATTCACTATTAATGCTCATATATGAAGAATGGTTACTTGGGGGAGCTACCAAAGGGCACCTGTGAAGCTGATATAAAATCTAAGCAAAATAAGTGCTTGAAATAGAGAGAAAAAAGTGTGATGAGTTATATTATGAATGTAATGTTAGATTTTGCATTAGAAATATTTTTCTGTTCTGCTTGTAGGCAGTGTGACTTTAAAACCTTTTCTTACGCTTAGATTCCATGCATTCCAGAAGGAATGAATTATAATGGACAATCAGGCCAACTCTTGCTGTGAACCAGTCTTCCCTTAATCATTGAATAAATTGGTCAGTTTAATTGGCTAATTGATGTTAACATTAGCAGTCATTGGGGAGAGACTTGGGAACGGGCTATTCTCGACTGTTCCAGCAATCCGTTTGCTCAAAATAAAATACACCACCCTTTTGGAGCATATTCTTAGAATTAGAATTCACGCCTCCTGTCCAAGTAATTAGACTGCTCAATTCTAATAAACTATCTGTAGATTCTATACAAATCAATTCAAAACATTGGACAGGCCGTTTTATAACTTTTCATTGGATTGACACACAGGTTTGCAGGACAGAAAGATAAGCACTGCTTACCTTGTAGTCTGAAGTCTCACTCTGAAGGGGAAATTGCTTTTCCTCATCTTTTATACTACCTCATCCTAGCACCTTGAGGCCCCATTGGCTATATTCCAGTCACAAATCGATTATGTTTGATTATGCTGGTTTATTCCGCTGATTCATGAGAAATGTTATGGTCGGGCTTATGTTAATTATGATAGTTTGTGCATGGAAACTTGGGTGCAATTTCACTTCGGCCAGACGGGTGCAGTGTCGGCGTATTTGGGGTGCAATTTCCTGATTATGCCCATGGAGGAAACTCCAAACCACAAACTGAATATGAACACCTTCATAAATGCCATTTCAGTTTTCAAAGGTCTCTCAAGACTGTATGGCCTTATGACAGTAGCAGTCTGTCATCAAAGTTAGCTTGTTGAAAAGTCAATACATTATCAAAGGGGGTTTAGACATGGTTTCAGCTTTACATAAGTTCCCAGACAAGTTGCACTAAAATAATCAGTAAAACTTCTTCCAATAATGCACTGGTAACACAATTGTGTAAAATCCCATTGTGCACTATGTAAATATAGTTGACCTCTTTACTTTAAATGGGTTAATGACAACATTAAAGTATTTTACAAAGAAATTTGGCCCAAACATTTTAACCAATATGTTATCAGAGGAATTAAAGCCCCAGGAATCTTTCCAGAATATATATACTGAAGTTCCGATAATAAGGTACTTAAAAAATCTCCCCTTATTTCTCCTCACCTGAAGATAGTGACTCATGCTGAGGATTCAGTTCTATGAAGCTATTGTCTCCCTGACAGTAGATGCTTTCATGTATGAACTGCTCGGTGAAGGTGACTGAGCTATTCTACTGGGGGCATCACTTCTGATCCTGACCCTGTCGTCAACTAAGTTCAGCCCACGAACACTTTCCAGAAGAGGATCTCTGGATATTGGTTAGGAGGGGTATTTTTTTTGCTCTCTTACCTTCTGCCCACAATAAGACCGGAATCATCCTGGCCTTGCGAATGCTCTGATTGACAGCGGTGCGGAAGTACGCTCTGAACCCACCTCCTTATCATTTTCTCAAGTGTCGGGTCTGCTTGTGGATCGCAGACCCGACACCAGCAGTGGGCCAGCCAATTAAGATCATTACGAGGCACTTTAAAGGTAATTTAATGAATTTCACCAGGCACTTACAATTTTACCAAGTTTTTAACAAATTTGCCACCCCTCGGGTTTTGCCAGGTAAGTGTGTCGGGTTCTCAGTGACTCTTCATTGCTTTGGCTAGCTGAAAGCTGCAGAAGTGGTATAAAAGCTACCATTTCACAGCTGTTCACTTTCCAATCTCAGAAGCTGAAGCCTTCAGGATTTTAAAGACACTTTTGAGCAGTATGCAGTTTGGAAGAGATTGAAGTGAACTTCTATCCACTGTCACCTTCTTGGAGCAACCTCTCTCACCATTGACAGATTGCTTCTGTCATCTTAGCTTCAGCTGTCATCTAATCCAGCAGCATCGGTGCCCTTGAAAAAATCTCACCTTGGTCCTCAGAATATCACCACAAACAGTACCAACACCAACATCACTAAACACCCCAGCATCATTAACATCAACTATATCCACAATCACCTGATGCTGCACAGGACACAGGGCATCAGCACCTGACCACATTGCTGCCTGGGATGCCAGGGATGGCCTCACAATGGCCACATTTACTTCACTTAATGCTGTATACCCTAACTGCCACATGATGCCCCAGGTTGGCACCGCTCTACACCAGCTCCATAAAGCATCCCTGCAATGCACAAGCCATCCCTTTCACACTTATCACCATTATGCGGGGTACCGTTATGTCTCACCATTCACTACAACTCAGTAAGCCACCTCCAAAGGTGCACACAAATCTGTTCAAGAACACAAAGTATTGAAAATAAAAATTTCAATGTTTGACAACACATTAGCAGAAATTCTACATGAACATTGGCTAAAACACTCAAGTGCCTACCCTTGTATTTTGTTAGTTGGTATACTTGCACTAGGTTGAGGGTGAGTGTGAGGAGTGGCTGGTGAAATGGGGACGTGATAATGTAGATAGAGGCAGAGGGATGGGTGGAGGTACAAGGTAAGTTGGTATGAGTAAGGATATGCAGGAGTAGGGTAGGGAAGGCAGTGATGGGGATGTGATGAGTGGCACAGCATGATGAGGTTGAGTGTGGCTTTGCATAAGAAATAGGAGCAGGAGTAGGCCACCTGGCCCCTCAAGCCTGCTCCGCCGTGTAAGAAAATCTTGGCTGATCTGATCATGGACTCATCTCCACTTCCCTGCCTGCTCCCCATAACCCTTTATTCCCTTATCACTCAAAAATCTGTCTATTTGCGTCTTAAATATATTCAATGACCCAGCCTCCATAGCCCTCTGGGGCAGAGAATTCCATAGATTTACAAGCCTCTCAGAGAAGAAATTCCACCTCGCCTCAGTTTTAAATGGGCAGCCCCTTATTCTGAGACTAGGTCCCCTAGTTTTATTTCCCCTATGAGTGGAAATATCCTCTCTGCATGCACCTTCTCTAGCCCTTTCATTATCTTATATGTTTCGATAAGATCACCTCTCATTCTTCTGAACTCCAATGAGTATAGGCCCAACCTACTCAACCTATCTTTATAAGTCAACTCCCTCATCTCCGGAATCAACCTAGTGAACCTTCTCTGAACAGCCTCCAATGCAAGAATATCCTTCCGTAAATACGGAGACCAAAATTGTATGGAGTACTCCAGGTGTGGCCTCACTAATACCCTGTACAGTTGTAGCAGGATTTATCTGCTTTTATATTCTATGGGCTTTGCAATAAAGACCAACATTCCATTTGCCTTTCTGATTACTTGCTGTACCTGCACACTCATTTATTGTGTTTCATGCACAAGGACCCCCACGTCCCTTTGTACTGCAGCACTTTGCAATTTTTCTCCATTTAAATTATAATTTGCTTTTCTATTATTTCTGCCAAAGCGGATAACCTCACATTTTCCCATTTTATACTCCATCTGCCAAATTTTTGCTCACTCACTTAGCCTGTCTATATCCCTTTGCAGATTTTTTGTGTCCTCCTCACAATTTGCTTTCCCACCCATCTTTGTATCATCAGCAAACTTGATAATATTACACTCGGTCCCTTCATCCAAGTCATTAATATTGATTGTAAATAGTTGAGGCCCCAGCAGCGATCCCTGTGGCACCCCACTAGTTATTGTTTGCCAACCGGAAAATGTAATATTATTTTGTGATCTACTGAGATTATTGAAAGGTTTGCTCCACTGCAGCCAGTTCCTCCTGATGACTGTGCCCTCCTGTGCAATGTGCAACCAGGCTGCGTTGGTGTCCTGGGGAAGTCTCTTCCGCCCATTGGAGCGGAAGAGAATCTACCTACATGCTGTGACTCCCTCCATAAGCATCTGGTGGAAGTCATGGGAGAGTCTGGGTGCAGCCGTGCACCTTTGTGAAATGCTTGTCAGTGTTTGCAGCAACTGAATGATGAAAAACACACTGAACAACTATCAAAAAAAAAATTGGCCATGGTCCCTTTCATGGTGACGCTTCATCAAATGATGTCATCAGATTCGCTTGCTGTTAATTGGCCGGGAACCTCGCAGGGCGGGCTTAACAAGCCCAATCTAGGGAAGCTTGTTGTGAGAGGGTGTGTTGGAGCTGGGAGCGACTTCCCCACATACCACCAATGTCGGCCGCCCCCTACTCGCCACGGTTGGCGAAATCGAGGACTAATTTTCACTCAATTGCTGCCTCGTAAGAATACAAATTTAAAATTGACTTTGGTTTGAGCAATATAGATTATGGGGCAATATTATGGAAGTGTTTATAACTATGAAATAACGGGACATGGTAGGTAGAAGTAGATTTTTCCCCATGGAATAATCTAAAATGAGGGACTATAGATATAGCATTAAATGTAAGAGATTTAGAACAGAGGGCAAAGAAACTTCTTCACACAGAGAGTTGTGAGGCTGTGGAATTAAATTCTAAGGGTAGTAGTCGAGGCAGATAATATATCAACATTTAAGATTAGATCGGCTAGGTGGATGAAGGACAAGAGGTTAAAGGGATATGAGAACAGGGTGGGTTAATGAATTAGGACTATTTTCTCATCTGGAGGTTAAATGCTGACTTGGACTAATTGATCAGAAGGCATGTTGCTGTGTTGTAACTTCTATATATTTCCACTTTTTGAATACAGCACTTTTCATTTTTAATGATTTTTATTTCTTTAAAAACATATTCATGCAAGATAACACACTAGATATTGTATAGAGCATACACAGATCTTATCCTGCAGAAATTGTTCAAATAGAACTTAGCAGGCAAGCGATTTTTTGAAGCTATTCATAAATACACAGGCATGCATGCAACTCATTTGAAGAGCCACATGAATGTCAAAACAGTCTATTTACACTTCAAACATAAATCATTCTCTGACTTACTTTCTGGTTATGATTGTACGTCATGAAGGAAACGACGCAAGGAAAGTAAAATCAATGAATATATGGATGGATTCATCTTTGAGATACACTTACAATTTATTTGATGGATGAACAGTTTTGATAATATCTGGTAATTGTCAAATATTTATTGATGATATTCCAGATATGGTTTTGAAATGCATACAGGAATTCACATAAAATCTGCTCTCTTGTGTAGCATCCTATTTAATATCTGGTCATTGCCTATTGGTATGTGTAACCATTTCATTTCATAAATTATAATACTATATGAACATAAAATTAGACATTTGTCTATGTATATTTGTGGGACATGTAGTAAAGGTAATTTCCAGAGAGCTGTTTCTCAGGGAATTAAAATTCTTTTGCATGTTAGAGCTGACCTATGTGCTAAATGTGCATTCATTTTGTCCCATAGTAGGAGCGTAGCCATTGCTAATTTTTCCCATGCTCCTAAAATTCCTCTAGGAATAGAATCATTTTAATGCAACTTAACCTACAGACCTGGCCATAAAGCTTTATTTTTTTTATTTATTAAGTGCTTGTTGAGAAGTTTAATAATGGCTTTAGCTTTATATGTAGTTTCCCAGAGAAGTTATGAGTTAAATGAATAAATAAAATACTTGGGAGTTTTATTTTGCACATTTGACTAAAAGTCCTTTGCGCATTATATTAACAGAGTTGATATGTTCATTTTTTAAATTCAAATCAAACATGCATATTTTCCTTTTGGCTTACATTGCATTAATGGCACCTGCTATAAGGGCAACAGAAAGACACACAATATCCTGGATTTTGCGTTGAGAATAATGGTGAGGCTCTCAGCACTCACCGTTATTAAGAAATAAATTGGAAAGCAACTTCGCGAGTACTTACATGCGCAGTTAAACATGGAAATGTGGAAGTTTCTGACTGAGTTACCTGCTCCTCCACAGGCTGCGTTATAACAGTATGCCAATAGACTTGGCATGGAAATCCATGTAAGGGCATGTAGTTTCCATACTAACCCATTAGTTACTCACTAAGCACGCCAGAAAATGTTAGGGCTGGTGCATTTAAGTATAACTGAATGTTTAACGGCACGAGCCAATCAAATTTTTGCATATGTGCGGTATCTACAATGTAAAAGCTGGTGAGTAGCCTGTGCGGGAACTTTTAGATCATTGCAAGGCTGCAGGCGCACACCTTAGCTGGTAGTCTGGTGATCAGTCATAATTACTGCAAAACAGCTTCCCTGGTCCTGATAATTTAATTTTACAAGTGTGGAGTGTCAGTCTTTCAAAATAAAATTTGTTTCTTACTCTTACTTTCTGTTTCTTCTATCTCTCTCTTAATCCCATCTTTATTTCCCGCTCTTTATTTTGCTTTCTGTAATTAATTTTACAACAAATTAAAGCTAATTTATACTACCTGGTTTAGAATCTGCATGTTGCAAGTAAGGATTCTTCAATCCAATTGGTTGAAGAGCCATGCTGTTGCTTACCCTGCTCACACACGGCACAGAACCCTTATAAAGGGCACCACGATAGAAATGATCTCGAGGAACCGTAAGTTGACACTCAAAAGCCTGGTAAAGTCTGTGGGCAGCTGTTCGTGGAATGAATGGCGAGTGGTGTTCCTTCACCACTGACCACAACATCCTGGCCCGAATACTCAGCAGGAAACCAATCAAGTTCTTCTTTCAACGAATCTTCTAGTTGATTCTTCATATTAAATAGAACATTCCTTTTATATATCTCAGAAAAGAGTTTTTGGGAATTACTGCATTTTGAATATCTGACCATTCTAATTTGAAAACAAATTACCAGTTATATACAAACTGAACCAATCGCAGTTATATACAAACTGAACGACACCTGGGAATCCCTGGCCAAAGACCGCCCTAAGTGAAGGAAGAGCATCCGGGAGGGCAATGAGTACCTCGAGTCTCGTCGTCGAGAGCATGCAGAAAACAAGCGCAGGCAGCGGAAGGAGCGTGCGGCAAACCAGACTCCCTACCCACCCTTTCCTTCAACAACTGTCTGTCCCACCTGTGACAGAGACTGTAATTCCCATATTGGACTGTATAGTTACCTGAGAACTCATTTTTAGAGTGGAAGCAAATCTTCCTCGATTTCTAATCACATGAACTAATCACATAGCAGTGTTTAAGTTGAAATTAATCCTTTCACCAACCTATAGCCAATGAACCTTGCAACACTGTACAACAATAAGCTTGGTAAAGGAATCTGAATGTAAGTTCATTTTTAAATTACTTATGTACTGTGTACTTCTGTTCTTATGATTTAAAGGAACAGCCACTAAATCAAAACTTGGCAAAATATCATATTTTTATCACTGTTCTAATGGGTCAGATGGTCCTGGCTGGTTAAGCAATGGGAAGCTTAGTTGTGCGTTGTGTTGGTAAATAACATGGTTTTACCTGGGCTAAATCCCAGTGCACATGGGGATCCACAAGTCTTGGCTTTTGCGGGGCTGTGCCTAAGCTCCATGGACTGTATTGTGCCCCAATGAAAATAGAGTGTCCACTCCATATTGGGCAAACAGAAACTCTACCACAGATTTCCAGCACCCGCAGTATTTTGCTTTTGTATTAGTGTTTATTAGACCAGGCCCTCAAATCTACCACCAAGCTCATGGTCGACAAGGCTGGAGTAATACCCGCCCTCCTGTATGGCTCAGAGGCATGGACCATGTACAGTAGACACCTCAGGTCGCTGGAGATATATCACCAACGATGTCTCCGCAAGATCCTACAAATCCCCTGGGAGGACAGGTGCACAAACATCAGCATCCTTGTCTAGGCTAACATCCCCAGCATTGAAACACTGATCACAATCCATCAGCTCTAATGGGCAGGCCACATAGTTCGCATGCCAGACACGAGACTCCCAAAACAAGTGCTTTATGCGGAGCTCCTTCACGGCAAATGAGCGAAAGGTGGACAGCGGAAACTCTCAAAGCCTCCCTGATAAAGTGCGACATCCCCACTGACACCTGGGAGTCCCTGGCCAAAGACCGCCCTAAGTGGAGAAAGTACATCCAGGCGGGCGCTGAGCACCTCGAGTCTGGACGCCAAGAGCGTGCAGAAGTCAAGTGCGGGCAGCGGAAAGAGCATGCGGTGAACTGGTCCCACCCACCCCTTCCCTCAATGACTATCTGTCCCAACTGTGACAGAGTCTGTGGCTCTCGTATTGGACTGTTCAGCCACCAAAGAACTCACTTCAGGAGTAGAAGCAAGTCTTCCTCGATTCCAAGGGACTGCCTATGATGATGATGATACGTGTTTAATTCACTGCTACTTCTCTTCTAGGAATGTTCACCTTGAAGAAATTCTGCTCTTCTCTCTGATGGGACTTCTGTTTATCTATTTTACCGTGTTCATTTTCATTGCTGTCTGTTTCCCTTCTCGTGCATGTTGTTCTTTCCTCCCATCCCTCTTTCCCTGCCCCTACACTTGCTTAAAAATCTGTTACATCACTAACTTTTCCCAGTTCAGATGAAAGGTCATCGACCTGAAACGTTAACTCTGTTTCTCTCTCCACAGATGCTGCCTGACCTGCTGAGTATTTCCCGCATTTTCTGTTTTTATTTCAGATTTCCAACATCTGCAGTATTGTGCTTTTGGATTTCTCAATAGTTTGATTTGGAGATGATAATGGGTTTCTGAACAAAAAAAACCACAATTTACCCCCATTTGGAGGTATTTTTGTGCTTATGTTTCCCTTGCTTTTTCATTGCCTCGCTGTAGAAATTTTATTGCTCTTTTCTTCTTTTCAGTGACTCACTGTAAAGCACTCCATAGATTTTCACTTCTTCCCAGCTGCTTACAAGCTATTAAACGCACTAATCGCTTCATTGTGACAGAGTCAGCATGTCTAATTTTTGACTTTAACCTATTGCGCTGACTTGCCCCAACCACTCATATTATTTAGTGCTTTAAAGAAGCTTGATATCATCCAGCTGGGGTAATGTTTCAATTTTTTGCTGTGAGCAGGGTACCTTGCTTATCATCACTGTCTATCAAAAATCCTTTCTCTATAAGGTGAAGAAAAATGTGCATTGAATGAAAAGAACATAAGAACATAAGAAATAGGAACAGGAGTAGACCATTCGGCCCCTCAAGTCCGCCATTCAATAAGATCATTACTGATCTTCTACCTCAACTCCACCTTCCTACACTATCCCCATAATCCCTTGATTCCCTTAGTACCCAAAATCAATGGCTGCAATTTCGCCCACCGAGGCGGGCCCAATGCAGATGAGGTAGGTGACAGGTTGCGACCCCATTCCCGGCTCTATCTCACTCTGTGAAAAGAATTTTCCATTGACGGGGCTTGTTAAGCCCGCACTGCAAGGTTTCCAGCCAATTAAAAGGAAGCGGTTTCCTTAAAGGGACCATGTCCACATTCATTTTGGCCAATTGTGTTATCAGTGTTCTGCAGCATTGAGCTGCTGCAAACACTGACAAGCACTGCACAAAGGTGCACGGCTGTACCCAGGCTCTCCCATGACTCAGCTTGCAGGGAGGGATTCTTCCCTTCCAATGGGCAGAAGAGACCTCCCCACGAAACCACGCAACCTGGTTGCACATTGCACAGGAGGGCACAAGCAGGGATGTCGTTAGGAGGAACTGGCTGCAATGGCGCAAAGCTTTCAATGATTCCCGAAACATTACTTCAAAGCAGAAATCAACCTCATCCTGAGGTGCCTCTCATCACATCCCCATCACTCTGCGGGGGACTAAGGAGTGTCGTCCTCCATTTCAGATGCCCCCAAAAGTTTGTTGCCATCCTTCGACTGCTCCACGGCGACATGCAAGCTGCGATCCTGACCAACGGATCCACCACAGACCCAATCCACGTCCGGACTGAGGTCAAGCAGGGCGGCATCATCGCACCAACCCTCTTCTCGATCTTCCTCGCTGCAATGCTCCATCTCACGCTTAACAAGCTTCCTGCTGGAGTGGAACAAATCTATAGAATCAGTGGGAACCTGTTCAACCTACTTCACCTCCAGGCTAGATCCATGACCGTCCCATCCTCTATCATTGAACGACAGTACACGGACAACGCTTGCGTCTGCACGCATTCAGAGGCTGAACTCCAAGCCTTTGTCAACATCTTCACCAAGGCGTACAAAAGCATGGGCTTTACACTAAACATCAATAAGACAAAGATCCTCCACCAACCTGACCCCGCCAAACATCACTGCCCCCCTGTCATCAAAATCCACGGTGTGGCCTTGGACAACGTGGACCACTTTCCATACCTCGGGAGCCTACTATCAGCAAGGGCAGACTTTGACGACGAGTTCCAACACTGCCTCCAGTGCACCAGCACAGCCTTCAGTCACCTGAGGAAAAGAGTGTTCGAAGATCAGGCCCTCAAATCTGGCACCAAGCTTATAGTCTACAGGGCTGTAGTGATACCTGCCCTCCTGTATGGCTCAGAGATGTGGACCATATACAGTAGACACCTCAAATCTCTAGAGAAATACCACCAAATGATGTCTCAGCAAGATCTTGCAAATCCCCTGGGAGGACAGACGCACAAACATCAGTGTTCTCGAACAGTCCAACATCTCCAGCATCGAGGCACTGACCACGCTCGACCAGCTCCATTGGAGGGGACACATTGTTCACATGCCCGACACAAGATTCCCAAAGCAAGCTCTCTACTTGGAACTCCTACACCGTGGGCGATCCCCAGGTGGGCAGAGGAAACATTTCAAGGACACCTTCAAAGCCTCCTTGATAAAGTACAACATCCCCACCGACACCTGGGAATCCCTGGCCAAAGACCGCCCTAAGTGGAGGAAGGGCATCCGGGAGGGCGCTGAGCACCTCGAGTCTCGTCACCGAGAGCATGCAGAAAACAAGCACAGACAGCGGAAGGAGCATGCAGCAAACCAGGTTCCCCACCCACCATTTCCTTCAACGACTGTCTGTCCCAACTGTGACAGAGACTGTAATTCCCATATTGGACTGTATAGTTACCTGAGAACTCACTTTCAGAGTGGAAGCATGTCGTCCACGATTTCAAGGGACTGCCTATGATGATTTTAGTGTTTGTAAGCACTCTAGTAATGACTCCACGAGATAAGGTATTGCCTTGAACACTTGAACTGTTGTGACCTTAGTCCATTTATTGCAGTTCCTGAATGAGGTTACAGTAAGGTGGGCTCCCTTTTATACCTGGTTACCTGCGGTGTGCAGGTGACCTCTAGGTCACCACCAGTTGCACCCTCTGGTGGTACAGGCATATTGTATACAGTGTAAAGATACGTTAATTGGTCTTATATAAATGTACATTGAGTGTACAGGGTATATACATACACAATATCACTCCCCGCTAAGTCTTGTGCCACTGGCCTTTGCACTGGGTGCTCTGGCCCTCGACTTGAGTGCCCAAAGCCCTTGCACTTTGTCTGTATTTGGGAATGGCTCTCTCCCTGTGGACCCCCAAATCCTTATTGCCACAACATTGGGAAATGGTCAGCAGTGGACGGTTGGAGGTTGAAGTGGGGGTTTGAGTGGATTCTGGGTGTGATCCATGTGTCCATGGCTACATAACCCCATTTCCCCCCCCATACATAGACCATGTGTGTGGCTCGACAAAAAATAGGATTGGTTACATGACTGTTTGGGTTTAGCAGTAGTGGAACAAGTACATTTTGCAGGTAAGGTACATACATGGTATTACAGTCTTTCCCCTGGGGTGTAGTTGCAGGTGGGTGAGGACGCTAGTTCCAGAGTAACCGGACTGTGTCCAGGCTGTCTGATGGTGACGCTGCACCTCCTGCCAGCTGGGTAGGCACGGATCGCTCACTTGGCTGAGTCTCAGGGCCTTTGCCGTTGCCTAGTGCTGGGCAGAGCCACAGGAATGTGTGACCTCCCTGTCCTTCTTTGAGGGCTGGTGGCAGACTGCTGAGGCGGACAAGAACTTACACCCACGCACTTACAGGGAGAAGCGGTCTTATCTGAACTTGTCCAATAACACGTGCCTTAGGAGACTGCGCTTCCAGAAAGACTTTATCAGTGAGATATGCCAGCTCATCAGGGGAGATGTGCAGCCTGCCAGCACCATTAGGACCGCACTGTCCGTTGAGGTCAAGGTCACTGCGGCACTTGCCTTCTACGCATCGGGTTCCTTTCAGGCCACAGCTGGTGACATTTGCGCTATATCTCAGCATGCCATACATTGCTGCATTCGACAGATCACTGAAGCCCTTTATGCATGTAAGATGGACTTTATAAGCTTCCCTATGACCAGGGAAGCACAGACTGAGAGGGCTCTAGGATTCTCCAGGATTGCAAACTTCCCCAAGTTGCAGGGAGCAATAGACTGTACACACATCGCGATGCGGGCACCTTTTCAGGATGCAGAGGTTTTTCGGAACCGAAAGAGATTCCACTCCCTGAATGTGAAACTCATTGTCGATCACCAGCAAATTATACTTGCAGTAAATCCCAATTTTCTGGGCAGCATCCATGATGCTCACATTCTGTGTGAGAGCGCTGTCTCTGACATGTTTACCAGTCAGCCACAAGGTCAATGCTGGATGCTTGGTGACAAAGAATATGGCCTCGTCACCTGGCTGATGATCCCCCTGCGTAACATCCAGACAGAAGCCGAGAAGCGATACAACAAGAGCCACAAAGCCACACGCAATATCGTCAAGAATACCATTGGAGTGATTAAGCAGCGCTTTAGATGCCTGGACCACTCAGGAGGCAAGCTACAATACCACCCTGAGCAGGAAGCTCAAATCGTGATGGTATGTTGCATGTTGCACAACTTGGCTATTAGGAGGGGACAAGAATTGCCAGAAGGGATTGCCGATCCACCTCAGGAGAGGGAGGAAGAGGAGGATAAGAAGGTGGACGCTGACCTTGGGCCAGACAATCAGGCTGATAATGAAACAATGCCCCCGACCCCCTCTAGACCATAGGAAAGAGCCTGTGGTGGCAACATAATTGCAAGACTCTTCTGTCAGCAGCTCATAAATGAGCGCTTTGCTTGGAGTAACATTGGTGGTATTTACAAAGCTGCAAGACTGTTGTGCCTGCAGCTCATACATGAATGGTGTGCATTACCTTGGTGACAGTTAAAGTTTAAGTTGATTCAAGTGACGTTGAATTATCCCCTTTCATGTTAAGGAATCACCAGTGTGTAACGGTGCAGCTATCTGCGCAACAAAGCTATGTGAAATAAAAAACATTTAATGAGAACATTTGTATAAAATCATAATTATAACTGTAAAAAACACCCCACCCCCACCCCACCCCACCCCACAGCAAATTTATAACATTTATATCATTCATTACATGTTTAACATTTCCAACAACACTTCATAAACATAGTACACAAATACAAAAAAACAAGGTACCCCCTCCTCCCTTCCTCCAAACCTCCCAACAAAGTAGCAACAACATAAAAACACTGTGACCAAGACAATACCTGCGGCCATGCACCTCACTTTCCTTTCCGCCTCCACTGCTTCTCCTCCCCACCTTTACCTCCTCCTCTTCCCCTTCTGACTCCAAGCCGCCGAGCCGAGGAACTCCTCAGGTGCTGCTTCATTGGGGGGATGATGGCAGAACCGCTGGTTGGACGGATACGCGAGAGGATGGTCCGAAGGTGAGAATGTGCTCCGAGCCAGAAACAAGATCTTCCTCCTGGCTCTCATGTGTCTTTGGCAATGGGGATGCGGCACCTTGGGGTGCAATACCACACTCCGGGACCACTGGGAGGCCTCTGCCACCAGTGTTCCTGGCTATCACTTCCAGGGCCTCCGCCATCCGCAGCACATACTCACTCATGGTGGCGGACATGCTGGCTGTCTGTTGGGATATGCCCCCCATTGTCTGTAGGATCTGCTGACCTATGTTAACACTCCTCCTGGACAAGTGTACCATGTCCCCGCTCAGATCTGCCGCTCCTGGAGCAGACCTGCTGTGTCGAACCAACCTCCGCATGGTTGGCGCCATCCTTGAGACACCTCGGGTACCCTGCAACAAGGTGCTTGGGCCTGGTACCTCCACGGTGGAGGAGGGAGTGCCCGCAGGAGCACTAGATGTCATGGATGTCGACTGCATTATGGAGCTTGTCGATGCAGGCTCCTCGAAGTCCACACTCTCATCCATGAAGAAGGCACCCTGCAGCTCCATGGGCGAGAATCAGGGCTCCTCAGCACCAGATGCACAATCATCTGGCGACTCTGCCCTGCACCCCCAGCTTCTGGGCTCGGTGGTGTTGCATGTGGACGCGCTGCTGGCTGAGCTACAAAACACAATTGAAGTTATTAGAGGAGAAGGGGGTGCTAGGGTCACAAGGTGATTCCAATGCTACACACAGCATATGCACGGCAAAAGCACCACTGCTATCAGAATGATCACAGACATCACATTTCATGACCATCATCAAATTCTGCATTGCAATGACTCTCATGAGGCCATCATTATTTAGAGAACATTTTTATCAATCATCTATCATATATTATTGGTCAGATATGAGTAGGCGTGGCATCTATTGACTTTACATCACGTAATGATGTATACTTTACTCACGTGGCATCACATCAGGTTCTGCAGCTGCTTGCGTGGCTGACCGGTAGTGGCTCCCTATTAGTGCCAGCACCCGCTCCTCGATGTCGGTGAGCTCGATGATGACTGGTGGCCCGCTACCCGTTCGCCTCTGCTCGGCCCTATCCTTTGAAAGCTTCTTGTGTAAAAGGTAACATCAGCATGACATGGCATGAGATCATTGCGTGAGATCATTGCTAGGTACTGTCACAGAGACTGATACAACACATAACCGACAGATGGAATCATGATTATTATGATAATTATCATTCTTTACCTAAAGACGTACACCATAAATGCAGGCTTTGAGTAAAACATTCCTGATATAATTGCAAGACATCACATCTGATTTTAATCAATCATTACACTTACAATTCAAATTATATAAATATATAAGTACATGTAAATAAATGTAATACTTACTCTGGCGGATCCGACAAGGTCGTTCTAGCGCTTACGGCACTGGTAGCCCTCACGTATCTCATTGGTCGCCAACGAGGCCCCTTGGCTATGTCGGCCCATATCTTCTGGTTGGGGTTTTGGAAATGGGCAATAATCCAGCGATCTCAAAACCCATATTTATCGCCGATGCTGGAAATAACGCCCATTTTTGTGCGATCTGCACAAAAGTGGAAAGTCTAGCCCTATAGCTTAATGACTAGAAAATAACATATTTTTGTTGTCTGCAGAACTGAGTTTGTTGCTGCCAGTGTGCCTTAATCCTCTTCTATAGGTGTTTACCACATTGGCTTCACATTCAGTTTTCTTTGCTCACAGCTGAGCAAAGATTGACCTTTTTGACCTTGGATTGTTTCATCAATCATTGCATCAGTGCACTTATGTTTCTTTTTAGTACAATAATTTGTAGGATTTATTAAAAAATAATCCCCTGACTCTCAATGGACTGATGAAAATTTACCTCAGTTAGAAGTGCATCAGCCTCTCCTGCCTTGTGAGATAATTACCAGGCATCGGTAGTTGCTTTAAGGTATTCACCATGTATTGTACAGCAATCAGTGAAGGGACAAAAATCAATGCTAACATAAAGCCACTTTCTTTACTTACAATACATTTTCTTGTTTACCATACATTGTAAACTACACGTCCTTTTTGTGTATCACAGAAAAGGAGACAAAAAGTTGCCTTCACACCATGTGTGCTGGAGCTGAACTGAAAAGAAAACAAATGTTTAGTAATCTGATTCAGAAACAGATTGTATTCTTGATGTGTTGTGGAAATTGCTTTTGCTACTGATGAAGGAAAGCATGTGTTTTTGGCCTCTAAATTTTTTATAACTGCCATGACATAAGTGATGAATGAAAGTCCCATAGAACTTTAACTTCTTACCTGCTGGTGAAAAACAGATTCTATTAGACTAAAGGTGCTTAAATTGACTCACCAAATATAATTTTTATACAACTGCCATTCAATGTTGTTTATACAAAAATGGAAAAGCATCTGTACACAGTTAGTTATGCGAGATTTAGTTGTATTTCAGAATTGGCACTCAACTCAATCTTTATTTGTATAACCCTAACAGTGACTTGTTCCAATTAAGAAATATAAATATTTGGCAATATTCAAAACTGCATTTGACATAAATTAGAAGCAATATGTATAGCTTCAGTATAAAGAAAGATTGCATCTAGCTGGGACAAAGGAGATTGCTGTAGTTTAGATTTGGAGTCAGTAATAATGCTTCAGTTGGAGATAGAGGTATTGTTTGTTAGAAAAACACTTTTCATTTATTTTGTGTCTTATCACAGCTGCAGATCATCCAAAAATGTTTTATAGCCAATGGATTATTTCTGATGTGCAGTCACAGTTGTTATAAAGGCAGATGCTGTAGCAGATTTTTTTTGCCTGCTTAACGTTCACTTAACACCCATTTTACTGCTGAAATGACGGATAATGCCCACATATCACCCATTTTGACACAAAATGGAAACTGGTGGGCATTTTTCGGAAACTTATCGGCGAGCGTTACTGTCCCCATGTGCTTAACGGCGAGAAAAAAATTACCGCCCGTCCACTTTATTGGGGCAGAATCAGCAGAATGGGCGAATTCAACACCCATAATATCGCCCAACATTACTTTCCATATTAACGCCCGCCCACTGTTTTTTGTCATAAAGAGCATATTTACCCAAACTAGCAGCCATGGAGAACGCCCATCGTCAATTTCACCACCTCGCACACATATCGCCCACAATATCGCTCGCCCAAAAAAACGCCCACAAAAAGTGGAACTAACCGGGGCGAATCACAGCGTTATGGACGCCATGTTGTTAATCACATGTCGCATCCTTTAAAAGGCTGCTGTGCTTCAACCTCGGTGGAGTTCGGTTGTACTCTACAGGTTGGTGGAGTTGATGTGAACGTCTTTAAAAACATCTTGACCACACTGTGACCGATTGGAATTGAAGAGGTGTGTTCGTCGGGACATTCCCTGTTTGTGAGCAATCGGTGGAAAACAGAGAGCTACTGAAATGGGGCCTGTCCTTTCTCACCCTCTCTTGGTGAACAAATACATGCAGCAGACTCGACATCTCCGAAGGAATGCTCCACTGCATTATGTGCCCAATGTAAGAAGTGACAAACGGATGAGGAGGACCAGACGTTACACCCCCCGCAAGTACAAGGAGAAGCATTCTTACCTCGACTTGCCCAACACCTCCTGCCTTCGGAGACTGTGCTTCTACAAAGAGGTTATCACTGAGGTATGCCAGCTGATAAGGGCAGATTTGCAGCCTGCCAGTACCATCAGTACTGCACTGTCCGTCGAGGTCAACGTCACTGCGGCACTGTCGTTCTATGCCTCGAGTTCTTTTCAGGCCACAGCTGGTGACATTTGCAGACTTTCTCAGCATGCCACACATCGCTGCTTTAGACAGGTCACTGAAGCCCTGTACACATGCTGAAGGGACTTGATCAGCTTCCCTATGACCAGGGAGGCACAGAGTGAGAGGGATCTAGGATTCTCCAGAATTGCAAACTTCCCCAAGGTGCAGGGAGCAATAGACTGTATGCACATCACGATGCGGGCACCTTTTCAGGAAGCTGAGGTTTTCAGGAACCCCAAGAGATTCCACTCCCTGAATGTCCAGCTGGTTGTCGACCACCAACAAATTATACTGGCAGTGAATGCTCAATTTCCGGGCAGCATCCATGATGCTCACATCCTGCGTGAGAGCACTGTATCTGACTTGTTTAACAATGAGGTCAATGCTGGATGCTTGGGGACAAAGGATATGGCCTCGCCACCTGGCTGATGACCCCCCTATGTGACACCCACACCGAGGCCGAGAGGCGATACAACAAGAGACACAGAGCAACTTGCAATATCATGGAGAAAACTATTGGAGTGCTGAAGCAGCGCCTTAGATGCCTGGACCACTCAGGAGGCGAGCTCCAATACCACCCTGAGCAAGTAGCTCAATGCGTGGTGGTGTGCTCCATGCTACACAACTTGGCTATCAGTGGGGGACAAGAATTGCCTGATGAGTCTGACAGTCCACCTCACCAGAGAGAGGAAGAGGAGGATGAGGAGGCGGACGCTGACATCGAGCCAGACAATCAGGCTGACGATGAAGCCATGCTCTCGCCCCCCTGTAGACCACATGAAAGGGCCCAGGGTGGCCTGATAGCTGCAAAACCTTACGTCAGGAGCGCATCAATGATCGCTTTGCCTGAAAGAACTTTGGTGTTATTTACAAGGCTAACACACTGCAGGGTGTGCAGGTCAGACATCAATGGTGGGCATCACCTTGGTGACAGTTAAAGTTTAAGCTGATTGAAGTTAATTGTGATTATACCCTTTGATGTTAAGGAATCATCAGCATGTAATGGTGCAACTATCTGAGCCAATGTGATACAAGGTTTTGTTAAATAAAAAACATGTAAACCGATAATTGGTCTGAAATCATCAGTATTTCTATACAAACCAAACCCTTCCCGCCCCCCTCCCCCCACCCCACGCTTCTCCTCCCCACCTCTACCCCTTCCTCTTCCTCTCCTGACTCTAAGCCGCCTGGCCAAGGAGGTCCTCAGGTGATGCTTCATTGGGTCGGGGGGGGGAGGTGGGTGGCGGTGGGGGCACGGGGGGTGACGGCCGAAGCACGGCTTGGACGGATACGGGAGAGGACGGTCCTGAGGTGGGAACGTGCTCTGAGCCATAAGCAAGATGTTGCTGCTGACTCTCATGTGTGGTTGGCAATGGGGGTGCATCACCTTGGGGTGCAGTGCGGCACTCTGGGACCACTGGGAGCCCTCTGCCACCAGTGTTCCTGGCTACCAGCTCCAAGACCTCCTCCATCCCTTCCATGTTATATCTTATTTGTTGGACAAAAACTCGGTGCCAACAATGTTCTTGGTGCTTAGTAGGCTTTTTGCTGCTGGTGAATCTCCCTCGTGCCTCCCACAACAGCCAAACAAGCGCACACCACAGCCACACACGCTTTCAGTTCTTCTGAGCTCCCTCTCTCTCTGTCTCCTCTTCTGCGCATGTCATGATGATCCTTGACCTCCTGAATCGCGGGAATCAAGCGTTGCCATGCCATTGCTAAGGAAGGCCACACTTTACGGCAGAAGGTCAGAAAAAATTAGCGCTACCGCCCATTTGATGTCGCTCATGGTAACGCTCATTTTCAAAAATGTAAACTAGGTGTTTTGAGAATGGGTGAGAAGCCGGCGATATGAAAACCTTTTTTTAATGCCCACGCCAGAAATAATGCCACTTTTTGGGTGATAAGCACAAAAGTGGAGGTTCTAGCCCATAATCTCTAAACTCCCTTACCTCATTCCATCGTCACCTCTCCCACCACTCCTTGTTTTGAGTTCGTTAGGACTAGTTTCTACTACAGCCCTGGTCAAAGTGAACATGATGCAACGTGAATATGGTGCATTGTATCTCTTTTTCCTCCTCAACCTATCCTTTATATTCAATACTGTTGACAAATGCACCTTCCTCCACTATTCTTCTCCATGTTCTTCCTCCTTGGAGCTGCCATTCCTTGATTCCACTCGCACTGGTTCAAAAGTGGTCAGCATATCTCCAGCAAAGGCCTCTTCTCCTGCCTCTGTACAGTCACCTTGGGTGTACCTCAAAGTTTCACCCTTGACTCTCTCCTGTCCTTTGGTTACATGTTGCCCCACCAGCAACATTATATGCAGTCATTGGTTCAGTACCACATTGATTACACTCAGCTCTACCTCTCTGACACCACCATCGATTTCAGAACCAAAACTGAGCTGTCCGATTGCTTGTCTCTTCTATCTCTGGCTCAGCTTTTCTCATTAACTCCTCAGCAGTCTATCAAGCTCCACCCAATATAAACTTCAACTTGTTCAAAACTCTGCTGCACACAACCTGTCTTGCTGACCTACACTGGCTTCCTGTCCCCTAATGCATCCTCATCTTCATATTGTCCCACTGCTTCTCTCATTCTATCTCTGCACCCTTCTCCAGCACTATACCCCATCCATCGCCTTACAGTCTTCCAACTCTGACCTCAAGTATATCCCCACTTCCCTCCACTCAACCCATGGTGGCAGAGCCTTCAGCATCTTGGTTCTACTTTTTTCGAACTAACCTTGCTAACTCTCTCTGCATCTTCAAAATCCTCCTCAATACCTCTCCCTTGGTATTCTTGAAAGATTTGTTGAGGGTGATGATTGGGAAGCCTTCATTGAGCATCTTGAGCAGTACTTCATGGCCAATGAGCTGGATACGGAAGAGACCGCGGTCAAGCGCAGCGCGATTCTCCAAACCGTTTGCGGGTCCACGATATATGGCCTCATCAAAAATCTGCTAGCACCGACGAAACCAACAGAGAAGACATATGAAGAGTTGTGCACGCTGGTTCGGGAACACCTCAAGCTGAAAGAGAATATCTTGATGGCCAGGTATCGCTTTTATACGCACCATCAATCCGAGGGTCAGGACATGGCGAGCTATGTCGCCGACCTAAGATGCCTTGCGAGACCATGTGTATTTGCTGGATTTTTGGGGGAAGTGTAGCGGGATGTTTTCGTGCTTGGAATCGGCCACGAGGTCATTCTTCGCAAACTGCTGTCTGCCGAATCCCTCGATCTGAGCAAGGCCATCACGATAGCCCAGGCTTTCATGTCCACGAACGATAACACTAAACAGATATCTTTGCAGCATCAAAGCTCACCGGCAAGTACTGTGCATAAAATAACACCTTCAGCAGGCAGAACTGTACATGGCAGGGCCTACACGCCTGCAGAGGCCAGACCTAGGATGACTCAGAGTCCACCGTGGGGCGTGAATGCGAATCCATTAGCACCATGTTAGCGCTGAGGGGTAATCATCAAGCCCATCAATGTCGATTCAAGCACTACGTGTGCAAGGGCTGTGGAACAATGGGGCACCTCCAGCGAATGTGCAGATGTGCTGCAACTCACCAGAGTCAGCAGAATATGGCGCGGATCACTCTGAACGAGTAAGAGAGGCAACTCAACCCGAGGCTGAAGAGGAAGTGTATGGGGTACACACCTTCACCACCAAAAGCCCTCCGATAATGTTAAAAGTCAAATTAAACGGCATTCCAGTTTCCATGGAATTGGACATGGGGGTGAGACAGTCAATTATAAGCCAGAAGGCTTTTGAGAAACTGTGGGGCAACAAGGCACAAAGGCCAAAACTAAGCCCGATCCATACCAAGCTGCGCACTTATACCAAAGAGCTCATACCAGTCATGTGGCAGTGCGGCAGTGAAGGTATCGTACAATGGAGCTGTGCATGATTTACCACTATGGATTGTACCAGGCGATGGCCCAACGCTGTTCGGCAGAAGCTGGCTAGGAAAGATCCGATGGAACTGGGACAACATCAAAGCACTGTCTTTGATGGATGATGCCTCGTGCGCCCAAGTGCTAAACAAATTCCCGTCGTTATTTGAACCAGGCATCGGCAACTTCACAGGCGCCGAAGTCCCTGATGCACGGTCCGTTCATCACAAGGCCCAAGCGGTTCCATACACGAAGTGAGAGAAAGTCGAGATAGAGCTGGACAAACTTCAACAAGAGGGGATCATATTGCCAGTCGAGTTCAACGAGTGGGCCAGTCCAATTGTTCCAGTGTTGAAAAGCGATGGGACGGTCAGAATCTGTGGGGACCACAAGGTAACGATAAACCGAGTCTTGTTACAGGACCAGTACCCACTACCCAAAGTGGATGACCTGTTCGCAACGCTAGCAGTGGGGAAGTCATTCACCAAGCTGGATCTAACCTCTGCTTACATGAACCTTCGAAAAAATTGACGTGCATCAACACGCACAGAGGACTCTTCATATACCACAGATGCCCCTTTGGGATTCGCTCGGCTGCGGCCATCTTCCAGAGGAACATGGAGAGTCTGCTGAAATTGGTTCCGAGCACCATGGTGTTTCAAGATGACATCTTGATCACTGGCCGCAACACCACCGAACACTTGCACAACCTGGAAGAGGTTCTGAAGTGACTGGACAGAGTGGGACTCAGGCTGAAATGCTCCAAGTGTGTTTTCCTGGTGCCAGAGGTCAAATTTCTGGGGAGAAAGATTGCGGCGGACGGCATCAGACCCACGGACTCCAAGACGGAGGCCATCAAGAATGCACCAATGCCATAAAATTTGATGGAGCTGCGTTCATTCCTGGGACTCCTCAACTATTTTGGTAACTTTCTACCGGGGTTGAGCGCACTGCTGGAACCTTTGCATTTATTGCTACGCAAGGGTGACGACTGGGTTTGGGGTAAATCTCAAGAGACAGCCTTTAACAAGGCCAGAAACTTGCTATGTTCAAACAAGTTACTTGTATTGTATGACCCATGTAAATGTTTAGTACTCACTTGTGATGCATCTTCTTACGGGGTCGGTTGTGTAGTACAGCAAACCAATGTGTCAGGCAAACAGCAACCGGTTGCATATGCTTCCAGAAGCTTATCTAAGGCTGAAAGAACCTACAGTATGGTTAAGAAAGAAGCATTGGCAAGCATATACGGGGTTAAGAAAATGCACCAATACCTATTTGGTCTCGGTTTGAACTCGAAACCAACCACAAGCCACTCATTTCGTTGTTCTCAGAAAGCAAAGGTATTAACTCCAATGCTTCTTCCCACATCCAAAGATGGGCACTAACATTATCTGCATATGACTATGTAATCCGCCACAGACCAGGCACTGGGAACTGTGCTGATGCCCTCACGTCGGCTACCATTGCCCACAACCGGGGTGGAAATGGCGCAACCCGCAGACTTGCTTCTTGTAATGGATGCTTTTGAGAGTGAGGTGTCACCCGTCACGGCTCGCCAGACCAGGTCACTAGTAAAAAGCTACATCGTCAATGGGAACTGGTCGGCGGTTCCCGGGGAAATGCAAGACGAAATTAAGCCGTTACACCAACGCAAGGATGAAATGTCCATCCATTTGGACTGTCTCCTATGGGGGAATTGTGTAATTTTGCCAAACAAATGCAGAGAAATGTTTATACACGACCTTCACAGTACCCACCCAGGCATAGTCATGATGAAGGCTATCGCCATGTCGCATGTTTGGTGGCCCGGCATTGATTCAGAATTGGAGTCATGCGTACACCAATGTAAAGCTTGCTCACAGTTGAGCAATGCACCAAGGGAGGCCCCACTGAGTCTGTGGTCATAGCCCTCCAAACCGTGGTCCAGGGTCCTTGTAGATTTCGCTGGCCCCTTTCTAGGAAAGATGTTCCGAGTAGCAGTGGACACTTTCTCTAAATGGATTGAATGTATATTAATGTCATCATATACGTCTACTGTCACCATTGAAAGCCTCTGGGCCATGTTTGCCACCCATGGTTTGCCCGACATTCTTGTTAGTGACAATGGACCATATTTTACCAGCTCGGAATTCAACGAGTTCATGACCCACAATGGCATCAAGTATGTCAGGTCTGAGCTGTTTAAGCCCGCATCCAATGGTCAAGCGGAACGGGCAGTCCAAACCATCAAGCAGAGCTTGAAACACGTGACAGATGGTTCCCTGCAGACCTGGTTATCTCGTATTCTGCTCAGTTACCGCACGCGACCCCACTCGCTTACCGGGGTTCCTCCTGCAGAATTGCGAATAAAGAGAGCATTCAAAACCAGACTCTCCTTAGTCCACCCGGATCTCAATGATCATTTAGAAACCTGGCGTCACCGGCATAACGTGTACCACGATCGCGCGGCTGTATTGTGTGACATTGAGGTTAATGACCCTGTGTTTGTTCTTAATTATGGTCATGGTCTCAAATGGGTTGCTGGCAGTGTTAGCCAAGGAGGGGAATAGAGTGTTGGTTGTCAAACTTTTGAATGGACCAACGTGCAAAAAGCACTTGGATCAGACCAAACTGCGGTTCACTGACAACCAAGAATAGTTTGAAGACGTCATTGCCATCAATGATCCAACCAGCAATTGACCTCGCGGTCAACCACGAGGATGAACCCACCATGCCCGACAGTCCGATCAGACCAGCCACACCGCATTGCAGCAATTATCCGACCGACTCACCCATGCCAGGACTTCAACTCAGGCGATCAACCCGGGAACGCAGAGCCCCGGATCGCCTCAACTTGTAAATAATTTGTATCTAAGACTTTGGGGGAATGATGTTATTTATGTAAACATTACCAATGTGTAACACTTGCCACCAGGGGGTGCATCTTTGGGAGACCCAAGGATCACCTGCACACCTTGGGCAAGTAGGTATAAAAGGCAGTCTACCATGCTGCTTCCTCACTCTGGAGTTACATTAAAGAGACCGAGGTCACAACAGTTTGAGCTTACAATATACAGTCTTGTGGAGTTATTCTGAACATAACACTTTTGGTCATCTCTCTTAACTCCTATTATTGCACACTATCTATTTCTCCTCCATGAAATGCCTTGGGAAGGTTACAACATTAAATATATTACATAAGTGCAAGTTGCTGATGCTTGTTATTTAGTTTGTCACTCTGTCATCATTGCTTAAGAGGTTGAATGATGATCAAATTGAGCTGTTTAAAATTATAAAGTGATTGAACAGGGTAGATATAGAGAACTATTTTCTCAGGTGGAGGAATCCAGAATAAGGGGGCATAATAAAATTAGAGCTAGGCCATTTAGGAGTGATATCAGGAAGCACTTTTTCACATTAAGGGTAGTGGAATTTCAGAACTCACTCCCCTAAAAGGCTATGGTTGCTAGGTCAATTGAAACTTTCAAGACTGAAATTGATAGATTTTTGTTAGGTCAGGGAGCAAAACCGGATAAATGGAGTTGAAGTACAGATCAGACATGATCTAATTGCATGGTGGAACAGGCTCAAGGGGCTGAATGGCCGACACCTGTTGCTGTCACCCAGGACACTGAGAGAACTTCCCTGCTTTTCTTCTAATAGTACCATGGGATCTTTTACGCCCACATCTATCCTCATCCAGCTTCCATATATGCCCACTTCCAGAAGGGGCCAATGGATAGAAACTTTGCTCAATGAATTCTGTTGTTTAATTTGAGACATGATAGTTGTTTTGTTTAACACTCAAAAATTATTGCTTGATTTGGAACGGGGATGATGTAGGTTTTGATCTAGGCTGACATTTCAGTGCAATACTGAGGGAGTGCTTCACTGCTGGAGGTGGAGTCTTTTGATGAGACATTAAACAGAGGGAATTTCTGCCCTCTCAGGTGGACGTAAAAGATCCCATGGTATTATTAGAAGAAAAGCAGGGAACTTCTCTCAGTGTCCCCGGTGATATTTATCCCTCAACCATCGTACTAAAAATAGATTATCAATCCCATTTTTGTTTACAGCGCTGTATACAAATTTACTGCTGTATTTCCTTGCATTACAACAGTGACGACACTTTAAAAGTACTTCATTGCTTCTGAAGCACTTTGGGACTTCCTAAGTTTGTGAAAGGCACTGTAAAAATGCAAGTCCTTTCTTTCTTATAATTTAATTTGGGGCATAATGCTCATGGTTGTTTAATCTGGGACAAAGGTAATTGTTGTTGTGAAGCTTAGTTCGTTGACGTTAGTTTGGAACATAGATACAGGACTCAGATGCGGAGCTCGTTGGGGAGGCATTTGAAGAAAGGATGATGGCCATGCACTCCGACAAGATCGGGGCAATAGCAAGGGTGCCTGAGAGCCTGTTGCAAGTGGGAAGGAGCATGGAGACAGCTTTGTACACACCATGGAACCCTCCCACATTGCAGACAGCTTTGTACACACCATGGAACCCATCTTTGCCAGTGTACAGACAATGGTTGACTCCAAGGTTGACCGTGCGGATCCAGACCTCATGAGAAATCTCATGGCTGATGTGCCAGCTTCTATTGAGGCATAGGTGGAAGCAACGCAACGTCTTGGTGCTGCAATAGAGTCGATGGTTGCTCGCGTGGATGCTCAGACTGCTCTCATGCAGTCTCCGCATGATGCCACACAAGTCCTGACTGTTGTCATCGCCTCTGGGTCCATCACGGTCCACCGGGGATCACACGGTGCCACAGCAGCCGACCAATCTGTGCTCTATCAGATTGGTGCGGAGGCTGAGGTGCTGCCTCAGGTTAGTGGAGCAGGAACCTGCTGTCCTCTCTCAGGATGAGAACATTTCTGATCACACCACTGCCACTCCGTCATTGCAACTATCCACAGCTGTCACCCAGCCAGCCCAGACTGCCACCGCCCAGCCTAAGGTGCTTCAGTCTGCAGCCGGGCCTTCCAGTCCCAGAGCTGGTCGAGGGTGTTCTAGAAGGCCACCTGTAGTCTCTGACCCAGAAATACAGCAGCCTTCCACCAGCCATGCTGCAGCACAGGGGAGACACTGCAGCCTAGTAGTAGAGTAGGTTTATGTAAAAGGGGGTATAAGGAAATGCACACGGGTGAATGAGATATGTTATGTTAATGTTACATTTTTTAAACATAAATGTTGATTTTCAACTTTACTGTTTGGTCTTGTCTCTCATTTCAGTGTTGGGCATGTGGTATGGAAGGAAGAGCTCATTGAGGTGTTTATGCGGAGGCACAAAGGAAGCAGTAAGTGGCAAGGCTCTTATTTGAACCGAGATCACATGAGATGCACGGTGTCAGCGCATCCTGCCTGCCGGCTGTTCTTCCTCCTACAGATTCTCATTTTCCTCTTGCAGCTCCTCCTGAGTTGCAATAGCTATGTCTTTGTGAAGCATGCAGCAGACGATGACGAATAGGAACAACCACTCAGGCGAGTACTGCAGGACGACTCCTGCCTGATCAAGGCAGTGGAACCATTCCTTCAGCACGCCGATGGTCTGCTCAATGATGCTCCTGGTGGCACCATGACTGTCATTGTAAGAGTACTGGGTTGGTGCAGTCGTGGAGGGGAGTCATGAGCCAGGTGCATAACGGGTAGCCCTTGTCTCCAAGGAGCCAGCCACAAGCTTCATTAGGTGACTGGAATAGAGCTGGCACACCGGTCTGATGCAGGATGAAGGCATTGTGGCTGCTGCCAAGATAGCGGGCATTAATGGCCATTTGTGCATATGTGGTCGCACACCAACTGCACATTGAGTGAGTGGTATCTTTTTCAGTATTGAAAGATCCCAGGATTGCAGTGCGGAGCCCTCAAGGTGATGTGTGTGCAGTCTATGGCACCCTGCACCATTGGGAAGCCTGCTCCTGACAAAGCCAGTTGATTGCTGCAGCTGCTTCTATCTGGCCATGGGAAATAAGATGTATTCCCTCCTCCTTCTGTAGAGAGCATCTGTGAAGTCACGAATGGAGCAATGGACGGCAAACTGGGAGATGTTCAATACGTCTACAGTGGTTCTCTGGAAAGATCCAGTGTCATAGAAATTGAGGGTGATGGTGATATTCACTGCCATTGAGAGAGCCATCCTCACCCTTGTTTGCGGCTCAAGGTCTGGCTGCAGCAGATGGCACAGCTCCGTCACCACGTCTTTCCTAAATTGCAGCCTCCGTGAAGTGAACATCGGAAAACTGTTGGCAAAAGACCCTGGGTGCTTACATCCTTCTGTTGCCACATCTGTGCATGTGTCTTTCTGTGCCCACATCCTCATGGACCTCATCATGTTGCTTGTGCTGTTCCTGCCCCTCGGCATCATCCTGTTGGTGTGTCTGTGCCTTATGCTCTTGTTCCTTTTGCCTCTCCCTGTCCCTTTCCCCCTGCCTGTGTCTATCCCTCTCCCTTTCTCTGTTTATCTCCTTGATCCTTGGTGTGTGGGCCTCTCCATGGTCCTCTGGATGGGCCTCTCCGAGTGCAGGTCCCTCTCCTAGCGGGAGCCTTTCTCTTTCCCTCTCCTGATGCCTCTGCCTCACTAATTCATGGCACTGTTGTCTTCTGCGAACCAACCTCTGATGTTGAAGGCGGAGGAGGCGGTCCATTACCAACACAGAGCCCATGATTGGCAAAGAATGTTGATGTGTCCAAATGGACCTGACTTAACCAGGGGGAGCTATTGGAGTCAAAGTAAACTGAGGGCCAGCAATCAATGATGACGGTGGCACATTGAAAAAACAAAATAGCTACAAGGTGGAAAATTATTTGGCCGACAAAAAAAAATCTCCAACAGCATGTCTTTATGTATCACTAGTGCTGCAGCTGCCCGACTTGAAATCGACAGCAAAAGCTGTCGCTGGCATCGGCAAGCGTTAGGTAGAGGGGCGTGGGTGAATTTAACTTCCAGGGCGGTCACGAGGCGATGCGCATGGTGATGATGTTTACATCGCCATTCGCGAGCGGCGCCGGTGTGGGGCGCTAAGCCGTTGAGATGGGCAATTCCGAGGTCATTGTGGCTGTCACACCCGCATGCCAGGCAAAGGCGCTAACGCGCCTAGCACAAAGGGGCAATTTCAGCCCCCTTATCTTTATTTATTGCTGTAACCTTAAACCATGTTCCTTGTTAGATATTTGTCCAGCTTTTAAATGCACTCCCTTTTCTTCCTTTTTGGGAACTGCTAGAGTATAGCTCATTGCTTCATGATAGCCTATTCAATCAGCACACACCAACTTCCTCTTTTGAGTATGGAGGGTGGAGGGCATTAGTATTTATTCAGTTTCTGACATAAATAATAGCCTATGTTTAATGTACTAGTGATAGTTATTGTTTAATTTTGGACACAATGAAGGAGTTGTTTAATTTAGGAGATGATAATGGTTCAAGGATATGAATATAAAATTAACAATTAAACAAAACAATAGATTCCCACAGAGCAGTAAGCGTGTAGATTAAAGCCCAGCAGGAATTATATCACACTGAAACTCCTTAAAAAAAACTGCAGAATTATTCATTTGAAAATAGGGTTAATGGGGATAAGGATAATAATATAAATAAACAATCAAATACTCTGCAGGTATTGCTGATTTTAGTCATAGATGATGGTTGTTGTATAGTTTTTGTTAAAGGAGATCTACCAACAATCACTCATTTGTGTTTAAAAATCTGACCTATTTCTAGTTTTAGGAATAAACAGTGATTCACATTTAACTGAGGTTGCCAACCTCTCTGTGTCATTCTTGCTGATCATGAATGTCACTCCTGACACTTAATGGAAGTTGACAGCTCTGCTGATGTTTTTGTTTACTTTGGGACATAATGATGATTATTTAGATGGAGCGCTGAATGGTTATAGCTTTTGTTTCATTTTGGCCATATTGTTTGGGATACTTCTGGCATCTTTTGTTTGGGTATTAGTGGTGGCTGTTTAGTTTGGGGTACAGATGGTGACCATCTTGCTTGGGGTAATGGTGATGGCTGTCATGTTTGGGGGGTTGGTGATAGCTGTTTTGTTTGTAGTAATGATGATGGCTGTAGCTCGGTGTTGAAATTGTGTGATAGTGTAAAGTGGGTAATAGTGACTTCAATGGAAATAAGAATTGCGAGAGATGTAAAATGGGCTGCCGATTAGCTATCACCTGCTTTACACTATCGCACAAAGTAAGAATGACCTCCTTGGAATTTTGTTTAGTGCCAATATTTCATGCTAAATTTTTCCTATGTATGAAATCAGCTTTATAAACATCTAGAATTAGATGCATGTCTCCTCAATTTCGAGCTACCCTTGGACATTACTGGCAAATGTTGATGTATAGAAACCATTTTTAACATATACTGAACCAACATCGCAGTCCTTTGCTTAATGTAAACGCTATAATCTTTTTGAAGAAATAAAGAAAGACTTACATTTAGATAGCGTCTTTCACGACCACTGGATGTCTCAAAGTGTTTTACACCCAATAAAGTACTTTTTGGAGTGCAGTCACTGTTGTAATGTGGGTGGTTGATCCACTGTTCGTAGACCCTTCAGTTTCCATCATTTTGATGTTCTAATTCATTTTCCCTGCATTAGAAGAACATAAGTAAACATGAAACAAGAACAGAATTTCGGCCTAACAAACCCATTAAGACCATATAATATTGTCACTATGATGGAGGCTCCCTGATTATGTTCTATTGGCAGCATAATTTCTTATAGGTTCATCTTTGTAGTTTCTTTTCTGAAATATATAGGCTGGAAATTCATCGCTTTCCGCCCATTTTACCGCTGGAAAATAGTTTAGCGCTGAAATGCCGCCCAAATTAAAAATTCACGCCCATTTACCACCCAAATATCGCCGGCAGTAACTTCATCAGTCATTTACCACCAGCGGTAAACAATACCGCGCCGCCATTTTTTTCAAAGTTATTTTGACGTCATTCAGTGTGCAACGCCAAAATACAGCCCAAAAACACCGCCGGCGGTAAATTCTTCAAATTCACCATTCAGTGTGCAATGCCGAAATACAGCCCAAAAACACCGCCGGCGGTAAATTAATCAAATTCACCATTTTTACCGCCGGACTAAGATACCGTCGAGAAAATTCAGGTCTTACCTAATCGTAACCCAATGGTAAGGATGCCATTTTTAAAAACGAAGGATCTTGAAAGAAGGCTGATTAAGGTTAGTGAGAGCTTTACAGTAAGTTGAGAGTAAGATTTAAAGGGTGTTTGAAGGTATTTGATAGTATTTGAGCACATGGGAGTAAATTTTAAAGGACATTTGTGGTTATTTGAGGACATTTGAGGATACTTGACATTTGAGGACATTTAATTTCTCTGCCAATATTGCTGACTATATGATGCGGAATAGTGCTGGGAGAAGGTTTGTTGAAGAGCTTTATGAGTCTAATCAAAGAGGTCATAGACTTATAAGGAGGAGGAGGCCTTATCCCCAATTCATTTTCAGGGAGAAGCGGTCATATCTGCACCTGTCTGATACACAGTGCATTAGAAGGCTGCGCTTGTGAAAAGAAGTGATCAATGATATATGCCAGCTCATAAAGGCAGACCATCAGGACGGCACTGCCCGTCGAGGTGAAGGTGACTGCGGCACTTGTCTTCTTTGCATCCGGCCCCGTATCAGGCATCAGCTGGGGACATTTGCTGCACACTACTCATCGCTGCAATCGCCAGGCAACTGTACACACGCAGGATGGACTTTATAAACTTCCCAATGACCAGGGAGGCACAGAGTGAGAGGGCTGTGGGTTTTGTACGAATTGCTGGCTTTTCCAAGGTTCAGGCTGCCATTGACTGTATGCTCACTGCCCTGCGAGCACCTTTACAGGAGTTAGAGGTGTACCGAAACCATAAGGGATTACACTCCCTGAACGTGCAGCTCGTCTACGATCATACTCAGCACATCATGGCAGTAAATGCCAATTTTCCAGGGAACATCCATGATGCTTACATCATGCGTGAGAGCACTGTCTCTGACCTGCTTAAGTCTTAGCCGCAAGGTCACAGCTGGATGCTGGGGGACAAAGGATATGGCCTCGCCACCTAGCTCATGACCCCCCTCCGGAACCCTCAGACAGAAGCCGAGCATCGCTACGATAACAGCCATATGGCCACACGGAATATTGTTGAAAAGACAATTGGAGTGCTCAAGCAGCGCTTCCGATACCTGGACCACTCTGGAAGCAGCCTACAATACCACCCTGAGCAGGTCGCTGAGTTCATTGTGGTGTGCTGCATGTTGCACAACTTCGCCATCATTAGACAGAAATTGCCACAGGGGACTGCAGGACCAGCTGAGAAGAGAGCGAAAGAGGAAGAGGAGGAGGATGAGGATGAGAAGGATGAGGAGCCTGGCGATGAACCCATGCCACCCCCGCCACCCACCCCCCCTCCCCCACCACCCACGCCCCACCCCACAGGGGAAACATCATGGAGCTTTCGCGACTGCAAAAGTGTTACATCAGCAGCTCATAAATGAACACTTTACTTGAACAGTGAGAGTTACATTTCACTTTTGCCTGGCCATTGTATGGAACCATGATGACTGTTACTCCTCATTTTTTTAAAGTAAGTGAGACACTGTACAAGAATGGTTAAGTTGAATAAAATGATTTATATAAAATTTGAAAGTCTGTAAAACTTTGAAAAATGTAAAAGTTAATCAATAATTTTTATAAACAACTAATGTGTAAACAGTAAATAAAAATTTGGATCGAACAAGAACAATAATAATAACAGTCACAGTAGCAACAGCAACAGCAACAACCAACAGCCCCCCACCCTCCACCCTGCAGCAATTTTACCTGCAGTCACCACTCCCACCGCCTTTCCCCGCCGATCCTTATCTCCAATTGGTTCTACCCGTTACCCTTATCCTTACCCCTATCCTTACCCATGTTGGGGCCAGGACGTTGTGCAGCAAGGCATCCAGAGCGCTGCTGCTGTTGGGGGATAGACAATGGCAGCGCCATTGTGGATCTACTGGAGAAGCTTGGGGTGTGGAAGATCTGGCTTCTGAGTCAGAAGGTAGATCTGGGTGCCCCTCTTCCTCCTCTTGCTCTTCGTCATCATCCAGCCAATAGTGCCTGAAGGAGGTGGAGGTGGAGGCTCCTGTGGTGGGCTGGAGCACATGCGACTCCTCATGTGCAACTAGAAAATAAAATATGAGTGATTAGCAGCAGGCGAAGGGTCAGGGTGACATGAGTACGGTCACGTAGTGCAGGCTTATCTAGAGGACCACCACTACTGCATTATATGTTGCCGAGAGACACTACATGAAATTAACCTAACCCAAAAACACAGAAACTATATGACATTACATTACATGATCCCAACATTACATTACATTACATTATATTGACATAACATTACACGACCGCAACACAGCCCAGGGATTATGCAGGACTTAACCTCCGCTGTCACCGGATCAGCACCACCACAAGTAGCCGTCCTGTTGTGCGCACACACCAGGGCTGTGGCTTGCTCCTCCAGGTCCGTTAACTCAACCAAATTAGGTGGGCCTACCCCCGTGAGCCGCTGCTCCACACGATTGTTGGAAATTTTCTTTTGCAAAGATGACAATAGCAATGTTTAACTGAATTGCCCATCTGCTCTTACGGCACACACAGATAGCCATCTACGCACTTTTAACATATTATGTGCATTTAATACAGTCCTTTGTTCAATGCAGCTTATTAAGCTGCATATGGTCCATGAGGAACACATCTAAGTGCACAAACATCTTTTAAGATCTCAGAAAGCCATCGTAATAAGTGTTAAACTAATATGACAGGGGGATGGGAACCTATGTAGCGAGACAGAGGGAAATAAAATGGAGGCAGAAGCAAAAGATAGAAAGGAGAATAGTAAAAGTGGAGGGCAGAGAACCCCAAGGCAAAAAACAAAAAGGGCCACATTACAGCAGAATTCTAAAGGGGCAAAGTGTGTTAAAAATACAAGCCTGAAGGCTCTGTGCCTCAACGCGAGGAGTATTCGGAATAAGGTGGATGAATTAACTGCGCAGATAGCAGTTAACGGATATGATGTAATTGGCATCACGGAGACATGCCTCCAAGGTGACCAAGGCTGAGAACTCAACATCCAGGGATATTCAACATTTAGGAAGGATAGACAGAAAGGACAAGGAGGTGGGTGGCATTGCTGGTTAAAGAGGAAATTAATGCAATAGTAAGGAGGGACATTAGCTTGGATGATGTGGAATTGGTATGGGTGAAGCTGCGGAATATCAAAGGGCAGAAAACGCTAGTGGGAGTTGTGTACAGACCACCAAACAGTAGTAGTGAGGTTGGGGACAGGATCAAACAAGAAATAAGGTATGTGTGCAATAAAGGTACAGCAGTTATCATGGGCGGCTTTAATCTACATATTGATTGGGCTAACCAAACTGGTAGTAATGCGGTGGAGGAGGATTTCCTGGAATGTATTAGGGATGGTTTTCTGGACCAATATGTCGAGGAACCAACTAGAGAGCTGGCTATCATCGACTGGGTGATGTGTAATGAGAAGAGACTAATTGGCAATCTTGTTGTGCAAGGCCCCTTGGGGAAGAGTGACCATAATATGGTAGAATTCTTCATTCAGATGAAGAGTGATACAGTTAATTCAGAAACTAGGGTCCTAAACTTAAGGAAAGGTAACTTCGATGGTATGAGACATGAATTACCTAGAATAGACTGGCAAATGATACTTAAAGGATTGACGGTGGATAGGCAATGGAAAAAATTTAAAGATCACATGGATGAACTTCAATAATTGTACATCCCTGTCTGCAGTAAAAATAAAACAGGGAAGGTGGCTCAACCGTGGCTAACAAGGCAATTAAGGATAGTGTTAAATCCAAGGAAGAGGCATATAAGTTGGCCAGAAAAAGCAGCAAACCTGAGGACTGGGAGAAATTTAGAATTCAGCAGAGGAGGACTAAGGGTTTCATTAAGAGGGGGAAAATAGAGTACGAGAGGAAGATTGCCGGGAACATAAAGACTGACTGCAAAAGCTTCTATAGATATGTGAAGAGAAAAAGATGAGTGGAAACAAACGTAGGTCCCTTGAGTCAGATTCAGGTGAATTTATAATGAGGAACAAAGAAATGGCAGACCAATTGAACAAATTCTTTGGTTCTGTCTTCACAAAGGAAGACACAAATAACCTTCCAGATGTACTAGGTGACTGAGGGTCTAGTGAGAAGGAGGAACTGAAGGATATCCTTATTAGACAGGAAATTGTGTTAGGGAAATAGATGGGATTGAAGGCCGATAAATCCCTGGGACCTGATAGTCTGCACCCCAGAGTACTTAAGGAAGTGGCCCTAGAAATAGTGGATGCATTGGTGATCATTTTCCAACAGTCTATCGACTCTGGATCAGTTCCAATGGACTGGAGGGTAGCTAATGTTCGACCACTTTTTTAAAAAGGAGGGAGAGAGAAAATGGATAATTATAGACCGGTTAGCCTGACATCAGTAGTAATGAAAATGTTGGAATCAATTATTAAAGATGAAATAGCAGCACATTTGGAAAGCAGTGACAGGATTTGTCCAAGTCAGCATGGATTTATGAAAGGGAAATCATGCTTGACTAATCTTCTGGAATTTTTTGAGGATGTAACCAGCAGAGTGGACAAGGGAGAACCAGTGGATGTGGTGTATTTGGATTTTCAAAAGGCTTTTGACAAGGTCGCATACAAGAGATTGGTGTGCAAAATCAAAGCACATGGTATTGGGCGTAATGTACTGATGTGGATAGAGAACTGGTTGGCAGACAGGAAACAGAGAGTCGGGATAGACGGGTCCTTTTCAGAATAGCAGGCAGTGACTAGTTGGGTGCCGCAGGACTCAGTGCTGGGACCCCAGCTCTTTACAATATACATTAATGATTTAGATGAAGGAATCAAGTGTAATATCTCTAAGTTTGCAGATGACACTAAGCTGGGTGGCAGTGTGAGCCGTGAGGAGGATGCTAAGAGGCTGTAGGGTGACTTGGACAGGTTAACTGAGTGGGAAAATACATGGCAGATGCAGTATAATGTGGATAAATGTGAGGTTATCCACTTTTGGGGCAAAACCACGAAGGCTGAATATTATATGAATGGCGGCAGATTAGGAAAAGGGGAGGTGCAACAAGACCTGGGTGTCATGGTTCATCAGTCATTGAAAGTTGGCATACAGGTACAGCAGGCGGTGAAGAAGGCAAATGGTATGTTGGCCTTCATAGCTAGGGGATTTGGGTATCGGAGCAGGGAGGTCTTACTGCAGTTGTACAGGGCCTTGGTGAGACCTCACCTGGAATATTGTGTTCAGTTTTGATTTCCTAAGCTGAGGAAGGATGTTCTTGTTATTGAGGGAGTGCAGCGAAGGTTCACCAGACTGATTTCAGGAATGGCTGGGCTGACATATGAGGAGAGACTGGATCAACTGGGCCCTTATACACTGGAGTTTAGAAGGATGCGAGGGGATCTCATAGAAACGTATAAGATTCTGAAGGGACTGGACAGGTTAGATACGGGAAGAATGTTCCTGATGTTGGGAAAGTCCAGAACCAAGGGACACCATCTTAGGATAAGGGGTAGGCCATTTAGGACTGAGATGAGGAGAAACTTCTTCACTCAGAGAGTCGTTAACCTGTGGAATTCCCTGCCGCAGAGAGTTGTTGATACCAGTTCATTGGATATATTCAGGAGGGAGTTAGATATGGCCCTTACGGCGAAAGGGATCAAGGGGTATGGAGAGAAAGCAGGAAAGGGGTACTGAGGTAAATGATCAGCCATGATCTTATTGAATTGTGGTGCAGGCTCGAAGGGCCGAATGGTCTACTCCTGCACCTATTTTCTATGTTTCTATGTTTCATTCATGGCAAATAAGGCATGACACTCAGCCTCCCTACATCAACATGTGTCAGATTTACATTTTAAGTAGTGAGGGAATGCATGATTAAAAATATTACTTACTCTCGCGGTCGAAGCTCGGTTGTTGCATCTCTCTGGCACTGGTTGGCCCCCCAATGCACTTGTGCCACGGAGGACACCGCCTCCAAAATTTCATGCCAGATCCTCTGGGACACGGCCAGGAGTGGTTTCCCAAACCCACCCCTGGTCAATTGACCCCATCTGGCCTCCACCTCACAAAACAGTGCCTCTTGGGCACCCAGGGTAAATCTTGTTGCCCTCCTGCTCCCCCCAACTCTCGTTCTTGCCCTACTTCTTTCTGCATTTTTTTATTGGTGGGATTCAAAACAATAATTCGGTTTGTGTGTGTCTCTCTCAATAATGTGCAGTATTCTTTCTCTATACCCTCATTTTCTATTATTCTCCTCTTGACTATTCTCTCCTCTCTCTTTCTCTCTCTCACTCACTCTCTCGCTGATAAAAATGGACCTTCTGCACATGCGTGGGCGATCCCTGACCCCGAATCACGGGAAAAAAGGACTTTGAGGGAAAAAAATTGCGCATGTGCAGAAGGCCCGTTTCTCCCGGCCTCCAAAAAAACCCCATTCTTCCACAACTATCAATACTGCTATGCTGGATATATACCGCTATTGTCGGTCAACTTTTGACCAAACTGGCAGCCTTCGTTCTTAGCGGTATTCCGGCGGTAATAATGTCATCAATTTCCTTCATATGTTTTTCTTAACAGACATATTCAATTTTGAGAGCATTAACTAACTTGCTGTGGCTGTTAATAGTAAATATGCCATTCACATGGGAGAAATTGATCAGCAAAATGCGATTAAAATCTGTGGCTGGATTTTGTAATTATGATGTTGTTTATTGGCATGAAAATTACCACAATGAGATCACATTGGTATCCAGTTTTGCACAAAGATCAAGTAAAGGTTATGCTGTCACTTCAAAAGCTCAGGCACAGTGCAATCTACAGTGAAACATGTTTTGGTTTGGCTTTTATTTTTGAGCGGCATTTGGTGCAAATCGATTGGACTTAATGTTCATCCAGAATTACTAATGTAACAATCAGCCTGTGAAGCTGCATCAGCACACCCTTCATCTCCTTGCCATTGTGAATCTTTTATGGCGTTTCAATGATTTTCTCCACTCTGTGCCAGGCAATTAAAATTCTAATCACTGCCACAGCCGCTGAGAGAGAAAAAAATCCTTTATTTCTCTGCATTGTAGAAGGTGGTCTCAAGGTGTTCTTTGCTGCCAAGGGAACAAAAGAGAATTAGTCTAAGAATGTAGCATAATATGTAATTCACATTTCGATTTGTTTGGTGGGGGAGGTGCAGAGAGATGAAGTCATGTTACAAATTTGCAGTTGCTGATTGATGACCCAAAGCAATAAGATGTGATTTTGGCTCTAATGCTCTGTTTTTTTTCACACAGTTTCAGAGTTCTCCCTCATCTAATTTCCTCTCACAGCAGCCAGTAGAATGTTTGACACTAGGAAAATGTCTGCCAACGAACTTTAGCGGGAGGCAGTTTTTAATTAACAGGGGCCAGGAAAGGTGATAGCCCAAAGGGGCTTGAAGAAATGAACAAGGGGAGGCTGTTTCAGGCTTTTGCAGCCTCTGAAAAGCCAGCCAGATTACTGTTGTCTGTTCTTATTGAACTTTCTCTGTGTTTTTATTGATCCACTTGTCAGAACCTGACAAAAGGACTGCGGGCTGGCAGTTGTTTGTTCATGATGGCAGTTTGGGTTCAGACTGGTGCAACAGTCAGCCATTGTTGAGCCTACGATTTGGTTAAAAGTTTTTTTTGATCAGGGTGGATTTATTCATGCATGCAAGCTTTCATAAATGAAAGATGACCCATTTTTCTTTTTTGAAAATAGTTTTATGTGAATCATCTTGAAGACTATTTTTTTTATTAAATGGGATGCAGTAATCTTTAAAAAATACAAAAAAATTACAAAATGAATGTATTATGTTGAGCAGATGGAATATCATGGAAATATGTCAAGCAAGATAAAAATGAATTATTTTATCAATTATTTTTCAATCTTACTCAGAACCAAGCTGGTTGATTTATATTCTTTTCCCTCAGCCTGATGCTGTACAATCAGTAGTAGAAAGCTATAGGCTGATGAAAAATTTATTTTGCTGAATAAAATATGCTGTACAGATTAACACCTCTCCAAGCAGCATATATTTCTTACCTCTTTTTGTATTCAGCAAGTGATTAAATAATCATGACAGAGCATTTACAGGAAATAACTGTTTAAACAATGATGAAATGTTTTCTTTTAAAATTCTGTTTGCTGTAGAATTTTATACTGACAGAATTAATTTTCCGCATCAAATATACCCTCATGCCCTATTTTACTAACTCTGCAATGACTGCCTTTCCTTAAGGACCTTTTGACCGATCTGAGTTTGCAGTTCCCCTGTACCTAGTGACACTTTCCCCAGCCACATCCTTCTATTACAAGTGAGAGTGGATTAATATTGATTTTTGCCTTTGAAAATTGAAGGTTCTTCTTAACGCCCATAAATTACACTGCATTGATGAAAAAGATAAGAAAATACTTGCTTCTCCTTGTTCTTAAATAGAAATGCTTATCTTTTGATGCTCCGTGCTATGATTCACAATCTACCTCACTGTCCATCCTCACTTAATATGTAAGGGTAAAAGGTAATCAAAAACTCTCATAGGCTGGCTGATTATTGATATTGTTAGAGTCATGACAAGAAAATAGCAAAAACACAAATTTCAAACAGTAGTAAAATTCAGTCATTTTATTTCTCTATAAATTGTGATTGGTTACAAATGTGCAGAACGTTACAGCAATAATTGAGGGTAATACATTTTTGATTACTTTGGAGCAAATAGAATAGCTTCTCGTAGTCCCACATTACGTCATTCATTTTGTATCTTAATTAACCTCTAATGGATATGTCTGTGTACTCTTCTGTCAAACTAAGGATAAGCTGGAGCGTTGAAGGCCAAGATCAAAGTTCAACACTGTCAGTAGTCTAGTTGATCCTCAGTATGTCAAGGTACAACATACGTAGGCCATTATTGTTATCAATCATATATTGAAGCGTCAGTGACATCATTTCACATTCATTACTTTTACTAAATATTGTGCTAGTGATAAGGTTTCTACTCTCCTTGCCTGTGGCTGAATGTAGTGTGGCATCATAAAAGAAATATCTCATAAATAGACACTCCATAAAGAGCCCACAGCTGAAAGAATCATTAGTCCCTATACATTTGCAAATAAGGGGCTTAACACCTGTTTGAGGGCCCCACTACAAGATTGGTTTGCCCAGAGGCAAACAGGCAAAACCTTCTTGTTTGAAGAACCAGGAAGGGGGGTGATTGGGTCCAGAGTGCAGGTAGCAGTGGTCGGGGTAGGGTAGTGATGCTGATTGGTTGGGGGAGCAGTGGTGAATGGGGGAGGTGGAGTGGCTGGCAGTGGTGTGCATTCTTTGAATGTAGGGTCAGGAGGAGCACTCCGACTCCTTCGAGCTCCACATTCAGGTAAGTATATTTTTAAAACATACTTTGTTGGTTGTGGCCTAAGAAGCATTCCCTTTAAGGATTGCCTGTTATGCCACATGTAGACCTTGTTTGCCTCTGGGCAAACCAATCCTGTAGTGAGGGCCCCAAACATGTGTTAAGCCTCTTATTTGCATATGTAAAGGGTCGAATGATTCTTTCAGCTGTGGACACTACGTGCCAACTTTTTTGGCCTTTACCACTATGGAGGACAGATCTCTTACAGGTTGTAATGCACATGTGCTTCCTGCCTGCCATATTGGAAGATTACAAGGTTGTTTAGTGAAAAATAAGCACATGCATGGCAGGATTTCTAGGTCCATGATTTTTTCACCTTTATTTTGCCCACGTTTCTCCTAAATATTTCAATTAAAAAATTTTTTTAAATCTCTAACAATAATTGAAATCAGCAGGAATGAAGCTCCACAATTGTAAAAGTTAATTTTCAGTGCCACAAAGGTTGTTCAGCAGTAATACAGATGTATCACACCATTAAAAATTCACTTAGACTGGAATGGACAATCCCTAACTTTTTCTGGCGTGTTTAGTGGTTATCTATCATGCAAGTACAGCAATTTCATCCCCTTCCATGTGATTCTCAGAGAGATACCTGTATAGCGCACCTTCTGGAAGAGCAGGGCAACTCATACAGCAACTTCTTGATTTCCTCATTTAACTCCTCATGCGCAGTTGCCGGGCGTTGTGTCCGATTTACACTTTAATAACGATGAGCGTTGATAGCTTCACCATTAATTTTACCGCAAATTTTAGCCTGTATGTTCTATATGTGCCCAAAAGTTAAAATAATTAACGTAGCTCTAACAGCAGCTGTCATTAGGCGACAATAGAATGTAAATAAAATCCATTAAGATAAGACTTTTGTATGGCAATAGATAGAAGTTATGAAAAATCTACGTAATCATATTAACTAAACTTTGTTTGTAAAATCATCATCATAGGCAAGTCCCTCGGAATCGAGGAAGACTTGCTTCCACTCTAAAAATGAATCATTAGGTGGCTGAACAGTCCAATACGAGAACCACAGTCCCTGTCACAGGTGGGATAGATAGTCGTTGAAGGAAAGGGTGAGTGGGACAGGTTTGCCGCATGCTCTTTCCGCTGCCTGCGCTTAATTTCTGCATGCTCTCGGCGATGAGACTTGAGGTGCTCAGTGCCGTCCCGGATGCACTTCCTCCACTTAGGGCGGTCTTGGGCCAGGGACTCCCAGGTGTCAGTGGGGATGTTGCACTTTAGCAGGGAGGCTTTGAGGGTGTCCTAATAACATTTCCTGTGCCCACCTTTGGCTCGTATGCCGTGAAGGCGTTCTGAGTAGAGCGCTTGCTTTGGGAGTCTCGTGTCTGGCATACCAACAATGTGGCCTGCCCAGCAGAGCTGATCAAGTGTGGTCAGTGTTTCACTGCTAGGGATGTTGGCCTGCTCCAGGATGCTAACGTTGGTGCGTCTGTCCTCCCAAGCGATTTGTAGGATCTTGCGGAGACATTGTTGGTGGTATTTCTCCAGCGACATGAGGTGTCCACTGTACATGGTCCATGTCTCTGAGCCATACAGGAGGGCAGGCATTACTACAGCTCTGTAGACCATGAGCTTGGTGGCAGATTTGAGGGCCTGGTCTTCAAATACTCTATTCCTCAGGCGGCTAAAGGCTGCACTGGAGGCGGTGTTGAATCTCATCGTCAATGTCTGCTCTTGTTGATAAGAGGTGCCCGAGGTATGGGAAATGGTCCACATTGTCCAGGGCCGCGCCGTGGATCTTGATGACTGGGGGGCAGTGCTGTGCGGCGAGGACAGGCTGGTGGAGGACCTTTGTCTTACGGATGTTTAGCATAAGGCCCATGCTTTCGTACGCCTTAGTAAATAGAAACATAGAAACATAGAAAATAGGTGCAGGAGTAGGCCATTCGGCCCTTCTAGCCTGCACCGCCATTCAATGAGTTCATGGCTGAACATGCAACTTCAGTACCCCATTCCTGCTTTCTTGCCATACCCCTTGATCCCCTTAGTAGTAAGGACTACATCTAACTCCTTTTTGAATATATTTAGTGAATTGGCCTCAACAACTTTCTGTGGTAGAGAATTCCACAGGTTCACCACTCTCTGGGTGAAGAAGTTTCTCCTCATCTCGGTCCTAAATGGCTTACCCCTTATCCTTAGACTGTGACCCCTGGTTCTGGACTTCCCCAACATTGGGAACATTCTTCCTGCATCTAACCTGTCTAAACCCATCAGAATTTTAAACGTTTCTATGAGGTCCCCTCTCATTCTTCTGAACTCCACTGAATACAAGCCCAGTTGATCCAGTCTTTCTTGATAGGTCAGTCCCGCCATCCCGGGAATCAGTCTGGTGAACCTTCACTGCACTCCCTCAATAGCAAGAATGTCCTTCCTCAGGTTAGGAGACCAAAACTGTACACAATACTCCAGATGTGGCCTCACCAAGGCCCTGTACAACTGTAGCAACACCTCCCTGCCCCTGTACTCAAATCCCCTCGCTATGAAGGCCAACATGCCATTTGCTTTCTTAACCGCCTGCTGTACCTGCATGCCAACCTTCAATGACTGATGTACCATGACACCCAGGTCTCGTTGCACCTCCGCTTTTCCTAATCTGTCAACATTCAGATAATAGTCTGTCTCTCTGTTTTTACCATTAAAGTGGATAACCTCACATTTATCCACATTATACTTCATCTGCCATGCATTTGCCCACTCACCTAACCTATCCAAGTCGCTCTGCAACCTCATAGCATCCTCCTCGCAGCTCACACTGCCACCCAACTTAGTGTCATCCGCAAATTTGGAGGTAATACATTTAATCCCCTCATCTAAATCATTATTGTACAATGTAAACAGCTGGGGCCCCAGCACAGAACCTTGCGGTACCCCACTAGTCACTGCCTGCCATTCTGAAAAGTCCCCATTTACTCCTACTCTTTGCTTCCTGTCTGACAACCAGTTCTCAATCCATGTCAGCACACTACCCCCAATTCCATGTGCTTTAACTTTGCACATTAATCTCTTGTGTGGGACCTTGTCGAAAGCCTTCTGAAAGTCCAAATATACCACATCAACTGGTTCTCCCTTGTCCACTCTACTGGAAACATCCTCAAAAAATTCCAGAAGATTTGTCAAGCATGATTTCCCTTTCACAAATCCATGCTGACTTGGACCTATCATGTCACCTCTTTCCAAATACGCTGCTATGACATCCTTAATAATTGATTCCATAATTTTACCCACTACCGATGTCAGGCTGACCGGTCTATAATTGCCTGTTTTCTCTCTCCCTCCTTTTTTTAAAAGTGGGGTTACATTGGCTACCCTCCACTCGATAGGAACTGATCCAGAGTCAATGGAATGTTGGAAAATGACTGTCAATGCATCCGTTATTTCCAAGGCCACCTCCTTAAGTACTCTGGGATGCAGTCCATCAGGCCCTGGGGATTTATCGGCCTTCAATCCCATCAATTTCCCCAACACAATTTCCCGACTAATAAGGATTTCCCTCAGTTCCTCCTCCTTACTAGACCCTCTGACCCCTTTTATATCTGGAATGTTGTTTGTGTCCTCTTTAGTGTCCTCCAAAGTACTTGTTCAATTGGTCCGCCATTTCTTTGTTCCCCGTTATGACTTCCCATGATTCTGACTGCAGGGGACCTACGTTTGTCTTTACTAACCTTTTTCTCTTTACATATCTATAGAAACTTTTGCAATCCGTCTTAATGTTGCCTGCAAGCTTCTTCTCGTACTCCATTTTCCCTGCCCTAATCAAACCCTTTGTCCTCCTCTGCTGAGTTCTAAATTTCTCCCAGTCTCCGGGTTCGCTGCTATTTCTGGCCAATTTTGTGTGCCACTTCCTTGGCTTTAATAAGTTGCCTATGACTTGGAGTTTAGCCTCTGTATGTGCAAAAACGCAGGCGTCGTCCGCGTACTGTAGCTCGACGACAGAGATTGGGGTGGTCTTGGACCTGGCCTGGAGATGACGAAGGTTAAACAGCTTCCCACTGGTTCTGAGGTTTAGTTCCACTCCAGCGGAGAGCTTGTTCACTGTGAGCTGGAGCATGGCAGCGAGGAAGATTGAGAAGATGGTTGGGGGCGATGACGCAGCCCTGTTTGGACGTGGATTAGGTCTGTAATGGATTAGTTGGTAAGGATCACGGCCGCATGTCGTCGTGGATATCTAATCAACATTGCCATGCAGGAACAAACAGGAAAATCAAGTTCTGACTATTGCTTTTGTTAGATACTTCTGCTGTCTAATTTGCTAATGGTTCAGATGTGTCCAGTTGAAGATTTATGTCTGCAGTAATGTTAACACCTATTTGCAGCACCTCCAAGGCCACTATATCCTTCCTGAAGTGTGGTGCCCAGAACTGAACACAGTACTCTAAATGGGGTTGAACCAGAGCTTTATATAACTGAAGCATTACTTCCCCACCCCCACCCTTTGTATTCCAGCCCCCTTGAGATGAAGGCTAACATTGTATTAGCCTTTGTAATTATTTTTTGTACCTGTCCACTAGTTTGCATAGGAAAAGCCCTATGCATTCTTTTAAAATCACTTCGCAATGTAACACAGTGTCATAGTATGTTGATGTTCAAACCATGTCACCGGGTGACAGGATATGGATTTGTATTACAATCCCACATGTCCAAGCACCCAATCTCAACTGTGTTGTAAGGGTGAGATGCAGAGCAATGTCAGTTGCTTCTTTACAGGAAGGAAGAGAAAAGCAGAGAGCAGGTCAGTAGGGTTGTCGCAATTCATTACGTCCAAGATCAGACAGGAGGCAGAACATGGGAAGGGAGGAAGTAGCTCTGGATTGAGTTCTGACATTTGCTTTGCACAATATTAATATTGCTAAGATTTAGAAATTCCCAGACAACCCACCCTCAAAGTATTCTGTCAAAACCAGACTGGTGACAAACCTACAGGTCAGGACAGGCTGCTCTACTGCAGGTTACAGCAACATTGGCAGATTGCCTGTGCATGATGTATATAACAGAGGCACCTAAAAGAGAAAAACAGAGCAAGTGTTTCTGTCAAGTTTCAGGATATTTTTTTACCCTTTTTGCACAGAAAGTTTGCAGAAAAAGAGTTGCACTTGAGGGTTGTGTTTTAAAGCAAGGTGTATTCATACAGGTCTTTAAAAAAAAAAGGTGCGGAGACAAAATATGGTTAAAATACTAATGAGCTCGGTTTTGAGTTGTTTTCCTAAAACTGTAAACAGTAAACAATCCGTTATAAAAACAAGAAATGCTGGAATCGCTCAGCAGGTCAGTAGCATCTGTGGGGAGAGAAACAAAGTTAAGTTTCAGGTCAAGCAATCCATTAGCCTGCCTTGACAATCAACAAACAGCTCATATGCATTGTGTTGGGGAGTTCCTGGTTCTGGGCACTCAGCAGCAGCTGTCTGACACAAAGAGATGAAAAACAGAGACATGGGAAGTCAATCAGGTTTTTAAACAGAAAGCTGCAGGGTCATGTTGTCAGGCTCAGAAGTTTAGCATGCAGAAGGGTAGTTAAATGTTATTGGTACTGAAATTCCACAGAGCCACTGATAATACCTTGGGTGCTTCAAGTTTCACCAGAGTGACTTGCTGCCAGGAGCTGCTTTATTTATTCACAGCTATTTCTGGGTGGATCTGTTTGAATGCTTTGCAACAATTCGATTTACAGATAGTTTCTTAAAGCTAGACCTTATTGTCCTCTGCGTCTTCCAAAGCTTCTTGCAGTTTTGAAGCAGTCCTCCTTTAAGAGTAGCCAGCAGTCCTTTACAAGGTACTGGCACTTGATAATATACTCCTAGCCCCTATGACACTGCTATTACATCCAATGTGCATGGGGAGCCCAGGATATTTATTTAAATGAGCTGCCCTTACATTATGATGAGAGAAGAGCAAGAAGGCTGCTCCTGGAACACATTATCAGCCACATGGTCTGTTAAATGAGCCAAGTGAACAATTTTATATAAAGCTTTTGAGTTGCATTAAATATTACTGAGAACTGTTAATTATAAGGATACATTGATTCTTTTAGTCTACTATCAATAATTTCTGCCACTGTGACATTTATTCAATAATTCTAGTACTGCAATGAAGCCTGTTTACAAAACGCTCTGTGATAAGAGCTTCCTATTTATAGGAATGATTAAAAAAGAAGCTCAATCTTTTCCCTAATTAACTCACAAATTCTGCATATAAAAGCTTGTAAGAATGATTCCCTTACGAAACATGTTTCTTGAGAAGGTAGGAACAAGGCTGCACTTTAGATTAAGGGCTCTATTTCAGTTTACTATGAACAAATGCCAAAGTCATTATCCAATGCATACAGGAGTAAATTAGGCCTACATACACTGGTCAGAATCGAGATGTTAAGTCTGGCACAGTGGTTTTAATTCTTGCAGATGAATGGTTGTGTGCAACATGACTTCAGAGGTATGCAAAGAGAAAATGTTCAATGTAAATATGAAAAGCACAGTCCACAAGTAAAGCTGAGTAGGAAGTCAGTGAAACGATAAAACAGCATCTTTGGCATCTAAAATGGCACACGAGCCAAAACAGACTGTCTGAAATTCTGCTGGGAGTGCATCAGCAGCACTAATACATTTGCTCTGCACATTTAGCACTTCCGGCGCACAGAAGGGATTCACTATGGATTTCTGAGGTCCTATTTGCATACTGCTGGTGTGATCTCAGCACGATTTGTGTCACAGTTTTGGAGTGCAGAGGCTGAGAACAAGGGAGGTTGCATTTGCCGGACAGGAGCATAAATGTGCTGGTGCAGCTCCTCTGCATATGCAGTTCCTGTTGTCTGCAAATGTTCCGCTAACTTTACTGTGCATTGTGCTGAGCTGGGCCAGGAATCTATCAATTCCTTGAGGGGGCTGACAGAGCATAGCTTCTTTTATTGAGAAAGCCCTAGAGATCATGCTGAGGGAGGCAATGGTAAGAATCACAGAGAATTATAGAATCATACAGCATAGAAATAGACCATTCGGCCCATTGAAAGAGCAATCTAATTAATCCCATTCACCATTCTTTCCCCATAGGCTTGTATATTTTTCCTTTTCAAGTATTTATCCAATTCCCTTTTGAAAGTTACTATTGAATCTTTCAGGGAGTGCATTCCAGATCATAACAACTTGCTGCGTAACAAAAATTCTCCTCATCTCCCCTCTGGGTCTTTTGCCAATTACCTTAAATCTGTGTCCTCTGCTACCGACCCTCCTGCCAAGAAGTTGTGGCATTTTTGATATGAGGGACACCTTCTTCAGAAAGATGCGCTCAGGCTGCCTTGGAAGAGGTGACCACGTGAGAATTTCTGCACTGAAGAGGCCATCTGAGAAGATGAGGAAAAAATTCAACATCTTAAGCATGTTTGCCAAAATAAGTTTCTGCAGTATTTAACCTTTTCCAATGTTCTCGATAGCGACAATTGTGTACACATACACGTTCTCATCAGTCAGCTGCATACTCACATGGAATGTTTATTGATCTTTAAACTGACTTTTATTTTTCGAGTAGAATTCAACCCAAATTCAAGCATAACATGCCACCTTCCCTGTAAACCTCATTCTCTGACTGATGGAGTGTGGCCCCATGACATACTTCCTCATGTATGCTCTTGTTTGGTGAAGCACAGTGGTCAATTGTATGGCTATAGTAAGCCTCAGGGAACAATCAGCATTTCAGCAATGTCTTCATGAATGCAAAAAAAGGAAGCCTACAATAAAATGGAGAGGCTTACAACTGGAGCTCCAAATGTGAAGCTGTTGGTACACCTTGAAGAACTGGACATAGGGGGCCACCATTCTGCATTTCCAATTAGAGAGAGGTAGTGGACTTGTGGGCTATTACCCATTCCTTGTCTTTCTCTTCACTCACACATTGCCATTTAGTAACTTACCTGGCATGACTTCATTATATTGGTAGCTATTAAAATGTACATGAAGGTCTGGCATGCAGATTTACAATATATGTTTTTTTCCCATTATGTTTCCATATTACTGCCTAAGGACCAGCATCTTGCAGACCTGAATACAGAGGGCCAATCCACTTCTTACCATGCTACATCACTCCCTTCACCTACTGCAAGCATCAGCCGCTCTGGGAAAAGATTCAGGGGTGGGAATTCGGTATCACCCATTGAGAGGCGGTGACACCGGCTGGTCAGTGATTTTACCGCCTGCCGGTAATTACCTCCGCCAACCGCAAAATTCAGTATTAGCATCTGTGGAGAAGATTGGATTGGTAAATTAGACATTACACACCACTCTTGAGGAGCGGTAAAATCCGATCCCTAATCAGCATTTGTAGCTGCCAAACAGATATATTGGCACAATGTGGATTCGATTGAGGTCGTGATATGACACGGCACCGCCTCATGTTATCTTCACTGCTAACTCACTTTTACTAAGAGGAGGAAGATGGCAGAGGCACGAGCTTGTCAGTGTGCTCACCGGTTTTCCGACTCTGCCATGGATGCACTCTTGGATGGTGTGGAGAGGCGATGTGAATTGTTGCGGAGTGAAACTGGCAGGAGGCCACACTCGCAGATGTTCCGAAGATTGTGGAGGGAAGTTGCACAGAGCATGTCTGCGAGAAACACAGTGCTCAATACAGCCACGCAGCGCAGGAAAGAGTTCATCGACTTGACGTGTATCGTGAGGGTGAGTATCTTTTACATGAACCTTAGCATGCCATGCTCTGAGCACAATGTATAGTGTGTGCAGTCTCTCCTCAATCAGTATGTGTCGGGCCCCATGCTCTTCGTGGGTGAGCACAGATGCAAAGTTCCCATTTGCATCCTCAGTCACTCCACGGGCTTGCATGTGCACTTAAACTTCCTGCTCCTGTTGTTGAGATCCTGGTCTTGTTACCTCTTCAGTCTCCAGATGCGTGTGGAAGACAGTTGCCTCACCTTAACTGTTAGGGACTGGCCCTCAAATATCAGCATTGCCATGCCTAATGCGCGCAGCTATTCCAAGTGACATTGACCTGTGAAGTCTCGCCTATAGTGATATCTACTCAACTATGCAAGGCACTTCGGACAGATGGATAGAAGCACACTAACTCAGACGTTCCATTTCGTCTTGCAGGCCAAGCTAGCGCATAACCGGTGCGAACAAATGCAGACCGGATGAGGGACCCTAATGGTGGAGGAGCACATTTTGGCCCTCATGAGTGCACAAGTGGGTGCGGTGGTGGCGGGTGAGGCCGAGCCCCCTCGGGACAGTGACGGTATGTGGAGGACCTTTGCATCCTCGATCAGACCACTTATCCCTGACACCACAATCCCTCCCCACTTTCCATGAGACTGGCATTTCAGAACGTTTTTCCCAGTCCTGGCCCCCTCCCGTGCAGGTAACCACTCTTCTCTGGCTTTGTGCTTTCAGATGATGAACCAGAGGCCCACGAACCTGTACATGAGCTGGCCAGTGCCGGCGATGGTGGAGATGAGGAGGAGGTGGAGGACACCTCTCTCCCAGTTACTGAGGAGCCAGTGGCCTCAGCAAGCGGGAACACCACCTTAGTCGAGGAGCACGTGTCGGGCAGTTGGAGGTGGGTGATGCTCTGGGACCCAATAGCGTGCAACAACGCCGGGGGAAGGGGAAACTCAGGGGCCAGCACCCCGGAGGGTGAGTGCACGCCTGAGTGATGCTCAGCAGCACTCTGATGAGGACCCTGAGCTGAGGTTGTCGCAAGACAATCATTGCGGATGCACAGCGATCCTCAATGCACTTGCTGTGAGGATGGAGGAGTCTGCCTCAACATTTGAACTTGCGACTCAGCTGCCCATCGAGCTCATCTTTGGTAGATACCAATGGATGCTGGAAGCCACAATTGTCCATGGGGTCCCAAACATGATGGGTGATGTGGCTGTAGCCATTGAGCACCAGGCCGAAGCCACGCAAGGCCTGCATTCTGTCATATTGTCAGTGCGTGGAGGCATCAATGCACTCTCTGCTCTGATGCAGACACAGTCTGCCCTGACACAGTCTCACTCTGCTCTGATGCAGAGTCAACTTGATGCCACGCAAGCACTGACTGCTGCCATCATGTCTGGGTTCCCATCAGTCCAACAGGGAGCTAACGGTGCCGAAGCAGGCCAGTCCACAGATTGCTCCGGATGCTGAGGCTCTATCCCAGGGGAATGGCAGCGTGTTGGTCGAGATGGAACGTGATGTCCTCTCTCAGTATGACATAATTCCGTCTCCCACCACTGCCATTCCGCCTTTGCACCTGCCACTGTCTGAAACCATCCAGCCGAGGCTACTGCTGATGTGATGCAGTCCGCAGCCGGGCCTTCCAGGCCCCAAGCTGGTCGGGGACGTCCTGCTAGGCCATCAGTTGTGTCTGCGGCACTGACAGAGCAACTTACATGCAGCCTTGCTGCAGGCACTGAGACACCATTAAGGAGGAGCAGTAGCATAGGAGGGCGAAAAGTGAAGAGGTAGTAAATCACTGCGGAAGTCCCACTAACCAGTGATAGCATCATGGACATATATGTTTACCTTATTGGAATATTAAGGCATGCATATGGTTGGACTTGGCTCTGGGTGATTATGTTTGCAGGGGTATTGTTCATTCATAATTTGCTGCTGATGCTGGCTGAGGGTTCTGCTTGCTTATGGCACACTTTTGTTGTTGATAAAGGTTATGTTGTGAGTTTACATTATTGTATTATTGTGATGCGATTTATATACACGGGCGGTTGGACGGTGGGGCGCGATGATTTCTGCACATCGCCAGGTGAATAGGCTGACCACTCGGCCTGTGTTGCGCCATTTACTGGAATTGCTGCGCGGTGACTCTCTGACCAGCAGCCCTTGCAGCAGCAACAGTGTCAGGCTGCCTCCTCTCTGGCCGATGCTCCTCGTCTTCCTCCTCATTGTCCTCATCCTCCTGAGGTGCAGCTGCCATTCTTGGTGGTAATGGCTCACTCCTCATGACGGCCAGGTTGTGCAGCATGCAGCACACAATGGTGAAAAGTGACACTCTATTAGGGGTGTACTGAAATGTCCCTCCAGAGTGGTCAAGACAGTGGAAAAGCTGCCTTAGAATCGCGATAGTTCTCTTTATTATGTTCCTGGTTGCGGCTTGGCTGTAGTTGTAGCGCTGCTCGTTAGGGGTGGTGGGATTGCAGAAGGGAGTCATGAGCGAAGTGGCGAGACCATATCCTTGGTCGCCGATCAACCAGCTACGACCCTCATGCAGTGGATGGAACAGTCTTGGCACACTGCTCTCCCGCAGGATGAAGGCATCGTGTCAGCTGCCAGTATAGCGTGCATTCACAGCGAGGATCATCTGCCTGTGGTCACACACCAACTGGATGGTGAGGGAGTGGTAGCCCTTGCGATTGCGAAACACCGCTCCATTGTGGGCGGGGTTTGCAATGCCACATGTGTACAATGAACGGTTCCCTGAACCATGGGGAAGCTCGCTATCCTGGCAAAGTCACAGGAGTCTGGTTCTCCCTGGACATGCTGAACTTTATGTATCTATTCATTGGCTGTAGAGAGCATCGGTCGCCTGGCGAATGCAGCAATGTACTGCAAACTGCAAGACATTGCATATATCATCGACAGGAGCCAGGAAGGAGCTGGTAGCGTAGATGTTTAGCGCTACTGTCACTTTCACTGCCCCTGACAGCGAGGTCCTGGTGCCAATTTCAGTTTCGAGGTCTGTGTGCAGGAGGTGGCAGAGCTCCGTGTGCAGCTCTTTGTGGAACCGCAGCCTTCTTATGCACTGCTCCTCAGACATATCAAGGTATGAAGAATGCACACGGTAAACCCTGGGGGGGGTTAAGACCTCCCGCCCCGAAGACTGTGGCCTCTCTATGACCTGGACCCACATGGCCTATATCCCATCGATGTAGCCGGCGCCTTCGAAGTAGTCGCAGCACAACATGGTCTGCCAGCACTGTCCCCATTAAGTTGTCGAAGTTAATAGCGAAATGCTAGTTGCCAATAGATCCAAAATGGAACCCGTCAATGTTGCCGAAATGTTAGTTGTCAAGGTAAGTACTCAGCAACCGCAGCACGCCAACACCTACGCACTCTGCTAGGAGAATACATAGCACTCACCGCGACCTCTGTGCTCCGGTTGCTACTCCTGTTATATACACCGCCCCGGCATTGTAACTGTCACTTGTGAACACCAACTTTTTGTGGCGAATTCCCCACCAGGCAGTAAGTGAGGTGCAAAAACTAAAGATTGTGTAACCGCCGCTAGCAAGGCATTGCATGCATACCGACATCATGATTTCCCTGGCGGTAGTAGGCAAGGTGGTAATTCTTTGCGGCGCTGCAAAGACTCAGCCAAAGTTTGCAGCAGGTGGTGACATTGCTGAACATGGGTGCTAAGCCGTTAGCGCCAAAGTTCCGCCTTTCCGAGGCGCTATCGGCTGGTGGTAACCACCAAATTTTGGAACCTCAGAGTTAGAGCAGGGAGCACTCGGTGAAATATACAGCACGTGAGGAGGAACAAGTAAAGGTGGCAGCAGAGGGGCAGCAGGCAAGAACACAGAAAGTTCCCTCCAGGTTGCCCTCGTGCTGAGTTCCATGATTGGTGCCATCCAGTACCTGCCAATTCATTGAGTCCTTTGAGCGTGTGTAAAGAATTCTGCACAGTATGATGGCTAATATGGAGGAGTCCACTATCCACATAGATATAGTGCTGTTTGACCACTTCACAGAACTGCACTCCACTCGAGAGCATGTGCACTTCTGAGGGATCTGCAGGGGGGCCTCCTTAACTGAGGTCCGAAGTACAACTTGGGCTCTTTAAGGAGCATCATAACCGATGATCTCCATGAGTTGGTTCATGAGATTCTCCATATTGGGGGACTATCTGGACAGGACCTGGGTGCAGAGCTTTTGTGATCTCACAGTGGTTCTGTGACCTGCCTCCAAGCATATGGACAAATATGCTCTGTATACTTCCCTCCAGTCTGGAAAACAACCGTTCACCTCTACTCTCTGCTTTCTGTCCCTTTTCCAATTTCGTATCCACACTGCCACTGTCGCTTTAATCCCATGGGCTTTAATTCTGCTTACAATTCTATTATGTGGTACTTTGTAAAAGGCTTTTTGAAAGCCCATATGCATAACATCAAATGCACTACCCTCATTAACACTCTCCATTATTTCATCAAATAACTCAATCAAATTTATCAAATGTCATTTGCCTTTAACAAATTCATGCTGACTTTTTTTTGTCAGCCAATAATTTTCCAACTGTCAATTAATTTTGTCCCAGATTATTGTTTCTGAAAGTTTCCCCACAATCGACATTAGGCTGACTGGCTTGTGCTTACCAGGTTTATACCTCTGCCCTTATTTAAACAAGAATGTAACATTTCCAATCCTCCAGTCCCTGGCACCAACCCCATATCTAAGGAGGATTGGAAGATTGTGGCCAGAGCCTCCACAATTTCCACCTTAATTCCCACAGTAACCTCGGATCCATCCCACCCGGACTGAGTGACGTTTCTACTTTGAGGACAGCCAACCTTTTAAGTACTTCCTCTTTATCTATTGTATCCTATCCAATATTGCGACTGCCTCCTCCTTTAATGTTACATTGGCAGCATCCTCTTTTCTAGTGAAAACGGATGCAAAGTACTTATTTACTACCTCAGCCATGCCCATGCTTCCACAAGAAGATAAAAGTTCACAGGGTTGGGGGTAATATATTAGTATGGATAGAGGATTGGTTAACTAACAGAAAACAGAGAGTCGGGATAAATGGGTCATTTTCCGGTTGACAAACAGTGACTAGTGGGATGCCGCCAGGATCGGTTCTGGGTCCTCGATTATTTACAATCTATGTTAATGATTTGGATGAAGGGACCGAGTGCAATGTAGCCAAGTTTGCTGATTATCCAAAGATGGGTGGGAAAGCAAATTGTGAGGCGGACACAAAAAATCTGCAAAGGGATATAGACAGACTAAGTGAGTGGGCAAAAATGTGGCAGATGGAGTATAATGTGGGAAAATGTGAGGTTATCCACTTTGGTAGAAATAATAGAAAAGCACATTATTATTTAAATGGAGAAAAATTGCAAAGTGCTGCAGTACAGAGGGACCTGGGGTTACTTGTGCATGAAACATGAAAAGTGAGTACGCAGGTAGAACAAGAAATCAGGAAGGCAAATGAAATGTTGGCCTTTATTGCAATGGGGATAGAGTATCAAAGCAGAGAAGTCCTGCTACAACTGTACAGGGTATTGGGGAGGCCACACCTGGAGTACTGCGTACATTTTTTGTCTCTGTATTTAAGGAAGAATATACTTGCATTGGAGGCTGTTCAGAGAAGGTTCACTAGGTTGATTCCGGAGATGAGGAGGTTGACTTATGAAGATAGGTTGAGTAGATTGGGCCTATACACATTGGAGTTCAGAAGAATGAGAGGTGACCGCATTGAAACTTATAAGATAAAGAGGGGGCTCGACAAAGTGGATGCAGGGAGGATATTTCCACTCATAGGGGAAATAAAACTAGGGGACATAGGGCCCAAATCACCCCATGAGTTGCACCATTTTTTTTGGTGCAACTTGATTTTTCTGGTGTATCTTTTAAGTTGCAAATATGGCCATTTAATTTGCGCCAGTGTAAGTGAGTTAGTTAGGTTTTTTGTTAGGTCAATTTTTTTTTAAAGTGGGTGTTCCCACCCATTTACACCATTTATGCCAATTTGGCCAGAAGCAAGTGCTACTAAACTAACTTAGGGCAGTGTATGTGTCCACTTTTGTCTGCACAGAAAGACCTTACTTACAGTTAAGGAATCGGGTACAAGTAACTATATTTCAAGCCCCACCAAGCACAAAAAATAATAAGCAATTAATTAACCAATAAAATAGAAGCAATCCTGCACCTAAAGCACCAAGACCAAAGTAATAAGCAATCAATAAATAAAAAAAATAGAAGGAACCCTGCACCTAAATAACATTTCAAGCATCACCAAGCACCAAACAAAGCACAAGCAGTAATAACAATTCAATAAAAAATAAAGAAGTGAAGTAAAAAATTAAAGTAACAAATAAAAGTACTGCATCAAATCCTATCTTAAACTGAAGGCTGGCCGTGCTGGAGTCCGTTCGGCCAGGGCAAGGTGTGGGACACCGGCAAGCCCTTCGGCTAGGGCAAGAATTGGGAGAATGCGGCAGGCTGTTCGGGGGGGGGGGGGAAAGAGAAACAGAGAAAACTCGGCAGGCTGGCGCGGTGGGGGGGGGGTGGGTGGGGAGGGGGCAGAGTGAGAATGAACACAGCAGGCTATGGGGGGGAGGGGGGGATGAGAAAGAACGCGGCAGGCTTTGTGGGGGGTGGGGGGAGTGAGAAAGAACGCGGCAGGCTGTGGGGTGGGGGAGAGTGAGAAAGAACGCGGCAGGCTGTGGGAGGAGGGTGGAGGGAGGGAGAAGGCAGAACTCTGCACGCTGTGGGGGGAGAGGGTGCTGACGAGGAGGGATAGAGAATTCACATGACTGAAGGGGGAGGGGGAGAGAACAAAAGACCTGTGGGTTTCTTACCTTGTTTTGGGAGTGAGAAGAGTTGGGCTGTGTGTTGTGTTAATGGAACATGATACAATTTCAATGTAAAAAATATTTTATTGAAAATGTTAGAATGTACATTTTTTTTTATCAAACTGTACTTTAATATGACTCTTTAAGATCACTTAAACACTTTAAAATCACTTATAAACTTGTAAAGTTACAAAAGTTACAAAACAATTTCAATGTGAAAAATCGTACACTTTAAAATCACAAACTTCAAGATCACTTTTTATGTGTGAAATTAAGTAACTTACAAAATGTGAGAACCCTAAGATCACTTATAAGTTGTAAAGTTACAAAACTTACAAAACAATTTCCATTAGAAAAAACTTACACTGTAAGATCACTTAAAAACTTTAAGGTCACTTTAGTCTTGTAAAGTTACATCAACTTACAAAACAATTTACATTTGAAAACAGTTACAAGAGTAAAATCAACAACAACAACAAAAACATCAGCAGCAAAGAAAGGCTGCACCCATCTCAGATCCACATCTCGGTGAATGTGCACTGCTTCATGGGTGGTGGTGGTGGTGGTGGTGGTAGAGCAGGAGGGGTTACGGCTTGGGTCTCTACAGAGACTAGTGCGGGGATTGCCGTGGGAGGTGGCAATGGATTGGCCTGGCTGTGTTCCCTTATTGCAGCAGCTACCTCCCTGATGGCCTGTGCCGTCGTTTCGGCTGCCTCTGAAATACCCTCCCTCTTGTCCCGTGACATTATTGCTATTTCTGCCGTCAGTGTTGTTACCTCATCACCCACCCCACTGACGTTGTTCATGACTGATCGGGTAAACTCATTGGTCTCCATACCCAATGTCATCACCTGAGCCACATCTGTTTCACCCTCCAGCTCAGGACAGTGTGGTACATTTCTCCTTGGCCTCGCCCTGGGCCTGTCTAGTGGAACCCCTCCAGTATGAGGCGCAGGCTGGGAAGGTGTGGCCATGGGTGTTACAGGCTGCATTCCACCAGCATTGGGAGTAGCAGGCTGAGACAGTGGGTCCCTGGGTGTTCCATGCTGCATTCCAGCAGCAGTGGGACCCAGAACCTCGGATGGTGGGGCATTAAGTGTTCCATACTGCATTCTAGCAGCACTGGGAGGCACAGGCTGGGATATTGGGACATTAAGTGTTCCATACTGCATTCCAGCAGCACTGGAACCCGCAACCTCTGGACTTTCGAAAGCATCCAATGTCAGACCAAACCTTAAACCATTATGCAGGGACTGGGACGAGCTGAAACCACAGAATGTCGAACCAGACCCTAAACCACTATGCAGTGACTGGGATGAGCTGAAACCACAGAATGTCGAACCAGACCCTAAACCACTATGCAGGGACTGGGATGAGCTGAAACCACAAAATGTCGAACCAGACACTAAACCACTATGCAGTGACTGGGCCGTGTTCAAACCATGGAATGACGAATCAGAAATCATGGAAGTGCTTGGCAACGCAAGTTCAAGATTCTCCCCTTCATACCTCTTCATACCTCTTCATACCTGTCCCCCACCTACAAAGTTTGTCTGGCTCACCCGCGTCTGACTCTTCTTCTGTATCTTCAGGATTGGCATCAGGTACTGCAAAATATAACAGAACAGTCAAATGGTTAGCAGCAGAGGAGGGGGCAGGATGGGTGGCATGAATAGGCTCACATGTAGCAGGCCAGGCATCAAGTTGATTTGAAGGGCCACGAGTAATTTTCAGTACTTACCCTCTCCCTCGCGTGTGGGCCCAGTTTGTGCAGTACTGATTGCTTTTCTCCAGCTAGGACCCATCAAAGCAGCGACCCTCTGTTCCAAAGGTGTCAATGATGCAGATTTGGCACGCCTCCTCCTGTTCGAGTTCTTTCCCTTTTGTTGTGGGCCAATTTCTTCTGCAAAGAATAAAACTTTAACTTTTTTGAGAGGGTGTTTTTCTGCAGGGTGGGATGTAGACAGATGGTCATATTTACAGATGCAATTCCATTGACAAATGAAAATATTACTTACACGAACTGCTTGACCAAGGTCCTGCCATTTCTTTTTACAATGCCTTCCACTTCTCGTGGTATTCACCACTGCGCAGTAATCTTCTGCAACTTGGTTCCAGCATTATTCATTTTTTGGTTGGCACTTTTACGCAACCTCTGTTGCTCATATCTAGCTCCTGTCATTTTTCCTTGATTATATTCACTAGTACCTCCACTTCGTTGTTGTATATGAATAAAGAGTCTGATTGGATGCTGTGAGCTCAAAGTGTGACCGTAGTCTTTTATTGCAGGTCTCCAGAGTGCCTCTCCAGCCTGAGAGGCCTCCTTAAGTACCTGCACTCCCAAGGGATTGTGGGAGCTCTTGGAACTCCAGGGGATGAGCCCTCTAGTGGCTGTACAAGGTATATAAAGTTTACATACATAGCAACATTCCCTGCTTAAGTCAACAGTGTAACTATTTACAAGGTGAGTCGATCTGGGGCCTTTCTTTTCCTGGTTGATCATCTCAGTGCAAATGCTGGTTTTAGTGAATTGTTTGTTGGGTCCTCACTGGGCTGCTGTGCATCTGGCCTTGCTGGGCTGACTAGTGTGGTGAGTCCTGCTGGGCTGCTGCGGGTGATGGGTTCTGCTTTGTGGCCAACCGCGGTGTCGGTTGCCACTGGTGTGTATGTTGGGGGTCAAAGAGTGTAGGGTCCAAAGTTGGTTGCTCAGGATAGTCTGTGAATCTGAGTTTGATTTGGTCCAAGTGTTTCCGGTGAATGAGTCCATTTGAAAGTTTGACCCGAAACACCCTGCTCCCCTCTTTGGCCACAATAGTGCTGGGAAGCCACTTGGGACCTTGTCCATAATTTAATACAAATACAGGATCATTGATTAAAATTTTGCGTGACACATTTGCGCTATCATAATATGTACTTTGTTGAAGCCGCCTGCTCTCTACCTGTTCATGTAGATTAGGGTGAACTAACGAGAGCTTTGTCTTAAGTGCTCTTTTCATGATCAGTTCAGCTGGTGGAATCCCAGTGAGCGAGTGTGGTCTCGTGCAGTAGCTAAGCAGAACTCGGGATAGGCGAGTCTGCAGTGAGCCTTCAGTTACCCTCTTCAAGCCCAGCTTGATAGTTTGCACTGCTCTCTCTGCCTGACCATTGGATGCTGGTTTGAACGGGGCAGATGTAACATGTTTGATCCCGTTACGGGTATTGACCTCTTTGAACTCGGCACTGCTAAAACATGGCCCGTTGTTGCTCACAAGGATATCAGGTAGTCCGTGCGTGGCAAACATGGCCCGTAGGCTTTCAGTGGTGGCAGCGGACGTGCTTGCCGACATTATCTCACATTCAATCCATTTGGAGTACGCATCTACAAGCACAAGGAACATTTTACCCAAAAACGGGCCTGCATAGTCGACATGGACCCTGGACCACAGTTTGGAGGGCCAAAACCAAGACCATAAGCTTAGTGGCGCCTCCCTGGGTGCATTACTTAACTGCGAGCATGTGTTACATGTGTGCATGCAGGAATCTAAGTCTGCATCGATACCGGGCCACCACGCGTGGGATCTGGCTATCGCTTTCATCATTACGATGCCTGGGTGGATACTGTGGAGGTCACTGATGAAAGTGTCTCTACCCTTTTGGGGACCACTACCCGATTGCCCCACAGAAGACAGTCTGCCTGTATAGACATTTCATCTTTGCGCCGCTGGTATGGCTTTATCTCTTCCTGCAATTCCACTGGGACATTGGACCAGCTCCCATGAAGCACACAATGTTTTACTAGGGACAATAAGGGGTCCTGGCTCATCCAGGTTCTAATCTGTCGGGCTGTGATGGGTGATTGCTCACTCTCAAATGCTTCCATAACCATGACAAAATCTGCGGGCTGTGCCCGTGGTGGGCAATGGCAGCCTACTGAGATCATCGGCACAGTTTTCTGTGCCTGACCTAATATGTCCTTACTATACAGTACAAATGCACACGAGGCCCATACTTGAGAGAAGGTCACTCTGACCAGTAACCTTTATTAGCCAGCACTGAAGTGAAGAAGGTGGGTGGAGCTTCCCCTTTTATACCTGAAAGTCCAGGTTAGGAGTGTCTCCCACAAGTTCACCACCTAGTTGTCAGTGTTCTCATGGTGTACAACTTAGGTCAGTTTAGACATGGGTTACAATGACAGTGGAATACATGACATCACCTCCCCCCAAAGTCTTATTGGGATCAGAGGTTAAGTCTCTCTGGTGGTTTACGCTCTCCTGTAGAGCGCCTGAGTTGGGGCTCCGGTTGTTGGGCGCTGGCCTGAGTGTCTGCTGTTTGCGGTGCCTCAGGCCTGTCCGGTCTGCCCACAGTGACTGGGCTCTCCTCCACTTGGTTCCGGTGTTCGGTCACCGGTGGTGGAGTGAACTCTACATCGTATTCTTCCTCTGCTTCTATGGGGTTGCTGAACCTCCTTTTTGTTTGATCCACGTGTTTGCAGCAGATTTCCCATTGGTAAGTTTAACTACCAGAATCCTATTCCCCTCTTCAGCAATCTCAGTGCCTGCAAGCCATTTGAGCGTAGTTGAGGACAAAGACAGGGTCAGTGACATCAATACATCGCGCCCTCGCATTCCTGTCATGGTAGTCACATTATGACCGGCGCCTGCTCTCAACAATTTCTTTCATGGTGGGGTGTATAAGGGATAACCTGGTTTTGAGCATCCTTTTCATTAGCAGCTCTGCGGTGGGACCTCTGTGAGCGAGTGTGGTCGGGATCTATTGGCCAACAGGAGACATGATAAGCGGCTTTGAAGGGAACCCCCTTGGATTCTGAGCATCCCCTGTTTGATTATCTGCACTGCTCGTTCCACCTGGCCGTTTGAGGTCGGCTTGAACGGTGCAGTTCTGACATGGTTGATACCATTTAGTAAACAATCGGCCTGAATCGAGAGTTCATCCTTGAGCCTGTGAAGTGGTTTAAATTCCTCAGGGCATGCCCTGTACGTGGCTGCACAGTTCCCATTCAGGACACATTTCTTGACTAAAGACAGTAGCGGGACTCTATTTGTCCAGACTTTGATCTGACGGGCTGTCACGGGTGAGCCTTCGCTTTCGAAAGCTTCAACAGCCATGACCATCTCAGCAGCATGCTCGGTTGCCCCCTCGGTGGTGGCTAGTGGGAGCCTGCTGAGTGCATCAGTGCAGTTTTCAGTGCCCGGTCTGTGCCGAATTGTATAGTCATAGGCGGCTAACGTGAGTGCCCACCTCTGTATGCGGGACGACGCATTTGCATTTATGGCCTTGTTGTCGGCCAAAAGGGACGTTAGGGGTTTGTGATCTGTCTCCAGCTCAAATTTCCTGCCAAACAGGTACTGGTGCATTTTTTTTTTCTGCATATACATAGAAACATAGAAACATAGAAAATAGGTGCAGGAGCAGACCATTCAGCCCTTCTAGCCTGCACCGCCATTCAATGAGTTCATGGCTGAACATGAAACTTCAGTACCCCCTTCCTGCTTTCTCGCCATAACCCTTGATCCCCCGAGTAGTAAGGACTTCATCTAACTCCCTTTTGAATATATTTAGTGAATTGGCCTCAACTACTTTCTGTGGTAGAGAATTCCACAGGTTCACCACTCTCTGGGTGAAGAAGTTTCTCCTCATCTCGGTCCTAAATGGCTTACCCCTTATCCTCAGACTGTGACCCCTGGTTCTGGACTTCCCCAACATTGGGAACATTCTTTCTGCATCTAACCTGTCTAAACCCGTCAGAATTTTAAACGTTTCTATGAGGTCCCCTCTCATTCTTCTGAACTCCAGTGAATACAAGCCCAGTTGATCCAATCTTTCTTGATAGGTCAGTCCCGCCATCCCGGGAATCAGTCTGGTGAACCTTCGCTGCACTCCCTCAATAGCAAGAATGTCCTTCCTCAAGTTAGGAGACCAAAACTGTACACAATACTCCAGGTGTGGCCTCACCAAGGCCCTGTACAACTGTAGCAACACCTCCCTGCCCCTGTATTCAAATCCCCTCGCTATGAAGGCCAACATGCCATTTGCTTTCTTAACCGCCTGCTGTACCTGCATGCCAACCTTCAATGACTGATGTACCATGACACCCAGGTCTCGTTGCACCTTCCCTTTTCCTAATCTGTCACCATTCAGATAATAGTCTGTCTCTCTGTTTTTACCACCAAAGTGGATAACCTCACATTTATCCACATTATACTTCATCTGCCATGCATTTGCCCACTCACCTAACCTATCCAAGTCACTCTGCAGCCTAATAGCATCCTCCTCGCAGCTCACACTGCCACCCAACTTAGTATCATCCGCAAATTTGGAGATACTGCATTTAATCCCCTCGTCTAAATCATTAATGTACAATGTAAACAGCTGGGGCCCCAGCACAGAACCTTGCGGCACTCCACTAGTCACTGCCTGCCATTCTGAAAAGTATCCATTTACTCCTACTCTTTGCTTCCTGTCTGACAACCAGTTCTCAATCCACGTCAGCACACTACCCCCAATCCCATGTGCTTTAACTTTGCACATTAATCTCTTGTGTGGGACCTTGTCGAAAGCCTTCTGAAAGTCCAAATATACCACATCAACTGGTTCTCCTTTGTCCACTTTACTGGAAACATCCTCAAAAAATTCCAGAAGATTTGTCAAGCATGATTTCCCTTTCACAAATCCATGCTGACTTGGACCTATCATGTCACCATTTTCCAGATGCACTGCTATGACATCCTTAATAATTGATTCCATCATTTTACCCACTACTGAGGTCAGGCTGACCGGTCTATAATTCCCTGTTTTCTCTCTCCCTCCTTTTTTAAAAAGTGGGGTTACATTGGCTACCCTCCACTCCATAGGAACTGATCCAGAGTCAATGGAATGTTGGAAAATGACTGTCAATGCATCCGCTATTTCCAAGGCCACCTCCTTAAGTACTCTAGGATGCAGTCCATCAGGCCCTGGGGATTTATCGGCCTTCAATCCCATCAATTTCCCCAACACAATTTCCCGACTAATAAAGATTTCCCTCAGTTCCCCCTGCTTACTAGACCCTCTGACCCCTTTTATATCCGGAAGGTTGTTTGTATCCTCCTTAGTGAATACCGAACCAAAGTACTTGTTCAATTGGTCCGCCATTTCTTTGTTTCCCGTTATGACTTCCCCTGATTCTGACTGCAGGGGACCTACGTTTGTCTTCACCAACCTTTTTCTCTTTACATACCTATAGAAACTTTTGCAATCCGCCTTAATGTTCCCTGCAAGCTTCTTCTCGTACTCCATTTTCCCTGTCCTAATCAAACCCTTTGTCCTCCTCTGCTGAGTTCTAAATTTCTCCCAGTCCCCAGGTTCGCTGCTATTTCTGGCCAATTTGTATGCCACTTCCTTGGCTTTAATACTATCCCTGATTTCCCTAGATAGCCACGGTTGAGCCACCTTCCCCTTTTTATTTTTACGCCAGACAGGAATGTACAATTGTTGTACTTCATCCATGCGGTCTCTAAATGTCTGCCATTGCCCATCCACAGTCAACCCCCTAAGTCAACCCACAGTCAACCCACATGCAAGCGCTTCTTTTTCTACCATCCCATAGCCCCTTTCTGCCTGGGACAGACTTCTGGAGGCATAAGCTATCAGCTGTAACTGACCCTTGGCATTAAGATGCTGCAACAGCCCCCCCCGACCCCATAGGACGACGCATCGCACATTAAAACAAGTTTCTTACATGCGTCATAAAGCGTTAACAGATCGTTGGAGCATAACAAATTGCGTGCTCTATCAAAAGCCCTTTCCTGGCTGTCCCCCCAGACCCATTCGTGACCTTTGCGTAGGAGCACGTGTTGCGGCTCTAACAGCGTGCTCAATTTGGGAAGAAAGTTACCAAAATAGTTCAGGAGCCTCAGGAGTGAACGGAGCTCCGTCGTGTTACGGGGTCTGTGTGCTCTCTGGATGGCTTCCGTTTTGGATGCAGTAGGTCTGATCCCGTCTGCTGCTGCCCTCATCCCCAGGAATTCTACCTCTGGAGATAGGAAGACGCACTTTGCCTTTTTCAGTCGCAGACCTACCCGGTCCAGTCTGCGTAGCACCTCCTCCAGGTTGTGGAGGTGTTCTTCAGTATCGCAACCCATGATGAGAATGTCGTCTTGAAAAACCACCGTCCTTGGAATTGACTTGAGGAGGCTTTCCATGTTTCGTTGAAAGATCACGGTGGCCGAGCGAATCCCGAACGGACATCTGTTGTACTCAAACAACCCCTTGTGTGTCGTGATGGTGGTCAGCTTCTTTGACTCACTCGCCAGCTCCTGGGTCATGTAAGCTGCGGTCAGGTCCAATATTGAAAAAAGTTTGTCAGCGGATAGCATCGCAAAGAGGTCCTCCGCTCTTGGTAGCGGGTAGTGGTCTTGGAGTGACACCCGATTGATGGTGGCCTTGTAATCATCTGATCAACCTATCCGCCTTGAGCACCGGCGCAATTGGGCTTGCCCAGTAACTGAATTCGACTGGCGAGATGATGCCTTCCCTCAGCAGGTGGTCCAATTCGCCTTCTATTTTTGCCCGCATCACATATGGCACCGCTCTGGCCTTGTGGTGTACTGGCCTGACGTCCGGGTTTATGTGAATCACCACCTTGGTCCCATGAAAGTGACAATGCTGGGTTGAAATAGTGAGTCAAATTTGTCCAGGACCTGTGTGCATGATATTCGCTCCACAGAAGAAATTGCATTGACATCGCCCCATTTCCAGTTCATGACAGCAAGCCAACTCCTCCCCAGCAGTGCGGGACCGTCCCCCGGGACAATCCAGAGTGGCAACCTTTTCTCTGAATCTTTGTGGGTCACGACTACCGTGGTGCTGCCTCGCACCGGAATGAACTCCTTTGTATATGTCCGTAGCTGTGCGTCAATCGGCACTAATTTTGGCCTCCTGGCCTTGGACACCCACAACTTGTTGAACTGTTCAATGCTCATCAAGGGCTGGCTGGCCCCCGTGTCTAGCTCCATTGATACTGGGATGCCATTGAGGAGCACTTTCATCATTATCGGTGGTGTCCTGGTGTATGAACTATATATGTGCTCCACATGAACTCGCTGAACTTCAGCTTCCAGCGATTTCCCCCAGTGTCCATTCGGCCTCGAAGGGCTTACATCGGGCCAGTCCTCCTCGTACACCAACCTGGCTGCAGGCTTCCTGCACATACGCGCCAAGTCACTGCTGACGTTGCATTTCTGCAGATATATTGGTGATACCTGCAAGCTCTGGCTGGGTGTTTGCCTCCACATCTCCAACATGAATCGTTGTTGGAAACAAAAGGTCCATTACTAGTCGATCATCTCTGACTGTCTCTGTAACTGTCCTTAAGCGCACCATTAACACATTTGATGGCCCCTTTACTGGCCGCATTGTCCCTTGCGATGGCATGAATCGCTGTTCAGCTTGTCATTGTCTCTGTTGAATTCCCCCTTTGGGTTCGACTACATGCTCGATCATGTCCAATTGCCCCTGTCTGCCTGGAGAACTGTGTGCCACGTTAACAATGTTGATTCCCTGTCCATTTGCTGCATTTGAACCAAGATTTTTGTTAAACATCATTCTGATCTCTTCCTCCCCTGAGATAAATGTCTGGGCCATAAACGTCGCCGTTTTCAGCATCAATTCTTTGGTCTCAATCAGTTTCCTGAAAACCCCAGCATGCCCGATGCCCTTAATAAAAAAATCTTGCAGCATCTCCGCTCTACATACATCTGGGAACTTACATAGGCTCGCCAGTCACCGGAGGTCTGCCACGAAGTCTGGTACGCTTTGCCCTTCTCGCCGACGGTGTGTGTTAAACCGGTATCTCGCCATGTGCATGCTGCTCGCCAGTTTAAAATGTTCCCCGATCAACTTACTGAGCTCTTCAAAAGTCTTGTCCGCCGGCTTCTCTGGCGCTAGAAGGTCCTTCATCAGGGAGTACAAACCGTCAGGAGATGAGCCCTGCGTTTGTTGGCCAAATCCTGTCCCAGCCATTCCTTCATGATGAAACTTTGCTGTAGTCTCTCAATAAAATCGTCCCAATCATCACCAACACAGTACCTCTCGTCTGTGCTGCTAGTGGCCATGCTCGTGTGGTTTAACTCCCAGTTTCTCATCGCCAAACAAGAAATAAGGGACGTGTGCAATAAAGGTACAACATGGGCGCCTTTAATTTACATATCGATTGGGCTAACCAAGCAGGTAGCAATGCGGTTGAGGAGGATTTCCTGGAGTGTATGAGGGATGGTTTTCTTCAGCAATATGTCGAGAAACCAACTAGAGAGCTGGCCATGCTAGACTGGGTGATGTGTAATAAGCAATCTTGTTGTGCGAGGCCCCTTGGGGAAGAGTGACCATAATATGGTAGAATTCTTTATTAAGATGGAAAGTGACACAGTTAATTCAGAAACTAGGGTTCTAAACTTAAAGAAAGCTAACTTCGATGGCATGAGGCGAGAATAGACTGGCAAATGATACTTAAAGGGTTGACGGTGGATAGGCTATGGCAAACATTTATAGATCACATGGATGAACTTTAGCAGTTGTATATCCCTGTCTGGAGTAAAAATACAACAGGGAAGATGGCTCAACCGTGGCTAACAAGGGAAATTAAGGATTGTGTTAGAGCCAAGAAAAAGGCATAAAAATTGGCCAGTAAAAGCAGCAAACCTGAGGACTGGGAGAAATTTAGAATTTAGCAGAGGAGGACAAAGGGTTTAATTAGGAGGGGAAAAATAGAGTACGAGAGGAAGATTGCCGGGAACATAAAAACAGACTGCAAAAGCTTCGATAAATATGTGAAGAAAAAAAGATTAGTGAAGACAAATGTAGGTCCCTTGCAGTCGGACTCAGGTGAATTAAGAATGGGGAACAAAGAAATGGTAGACCAATTGATTCTTTGGTTCTGTCTTCACGAAGGAAGACACAAATGACCTTGCGGATGTACTAGGGGACCGAGAGTCTAGTGAGGAGGAGGAACTGAAGGATATCCTTATTAGGTGGGAAATTGTGTTGGGGAAATTGATGGGATTGAAGGCCGATAAATCCCCGGGGCCTGATAGTCTGCATCCCAGAGTACTTAAGGAGGTGGCCCTAGAAATAGTGGATGCATTGGTGATCATTTTCCAACAGTATATCGACGCTGGATCAGTTCCTAAGGACTGGAGTGTAGCAAATGTAACACCACTTTTTAAAAAAGGAGCGATCGAGAAAATGGGTAATTATACACCGGTTGGTCTGACATCAGTAGTGGGGAAAATGTTGGAATCAATTATTAAGGATGAAATAGCAGGGCATTTGGAACGCAGTGACAAGATCGGTCCCAGTCAGCATGGATTTGTGAAAGGGAAATCATGCTTGACAAATCTTCTGGAATTTTTTGAGGATGTAACTAGTAGAGTGGACAAGGGAGAACCAGTGGATATGGTGTATTTGGACTTTCAAAAGGCCTTTGACAAGATCCCACATAAGAGATTGGTGTGCAAAATCAAAGCATATGGTATTGGGGGTAATGTACTGGCGTGGATCGAGAATTGGTTGGCAGACAGGAAGCAGAGAGTCGGGATAAACGGGTCCTTTTCGGAATGGCAGGCAGTGACTAGTGGAGTGCTGCAGGGCTCAGTGCTGGGACCCCAGCTCTTTACATTATACATTAATGATTTGGATGAAGGAATTGAGTGAGGGATTCAAATTCCTGGGGCATTGGAACCAGTTCTGGGGGAGGTGGGACCAGTACAAACCGGACGGTCTGCACCTGGGCACGACCGGAACCAATGTCCGAGGGGGAGTGTTTGCTAGTGCTGTTGGGGAGGAGTTAAACTAATATGGCAGGGGGATGGGAACCAATGCAGGGAGACAGAGGGAAACAAAATGGAGACAGAAGCAAAGGACAGAAAGGAGATGAGTAAAAGTGGAGGGCAGAGAAACCCAAGGCAAAAAACAAAAAGGGCCAATGTACAGCAAAATTCTAAAGGGTCAAAATGTAATAAAAAGGCAAGCCTAAAAGCTCGGTGCCTCAATGCGAGGAGTATTCGGAACCCAGGAGAGGGCTCTGAGCTAGTTAGAGTGGGTGAGAGCGCAGATGAACAGGACCCCAAGAAAGAATGCAAAAGGCAGGAGGCAACAGAGCAGAGTAGCACTGGGGTAAGTGTAAACCACAAGGTGATAGGAAGGGACAATATGTATGAAGATAAAGGGGCTGCAGGAGGGGTCAAAACTAAAAATCATGGTTTAAAAGCTAGTATTAAAACACTCTACCTAAATGCACGCAGCATTCGAAATAAATTAAATGAGTTGACGGCACAAATCATTACAAATGGGTATGATTTGGTGGCCATTACAGAAACGTGGTTGCAGGGTGGCCAAGACTGGGAATTAAACATATAGGGGTATCTGACAATTCGGAAGGATAGACAAGAAGGGAAAGGAGGTGGGGTAGCCCTGTTAATAAAAGATGATATCAGGGCAGTTGTGAGAGATGATATTGGCTCTAATGAACAAAATGTTGAATCATTGTGGGTGGAGATTAGAGATAGTAAGGGGAAAAAGTCACTGGTGGGCGTAGTTTATAGGCCCCCAAATAATAACTTCACGGTGGGGCGGACAATAATCAAGGGAATAATAGAGGCATGTGAAAAAGGAATGGCAGTAATCATGGGGGATTTTAACCTACATATCGATTGGTCAAATCAAATCAGGCACGGGGTAACCTGGAGGAGGAATTCATAGAATGCATACGGGATTGTTTCTTAGAACAGTATGTTACAGAACCTACAAGGGAGCAAGCGATCTTAGATCTGGTCTTGTGTATTGAGACAGGAATAATAAACGATCTCCTAGTAAAAGATCCTCTCGGAATGAGTGATCACAGTATGGTTGAATTTGTAATACAGATTGAGGGTGAGGAAGTATTGTCTCAAACGAGCATACTATGCTTAAACAAAGGGGACGACATTGGGATGAGGGCAGAGTTAGCTAAAGTAGACTGGGAACATAGACTAAACGGTGGCACAATTGAGGAACAGTGGAGGACTTTTAAGGAGCTCTTTCATAGTGCTCAACAAAAATATATTCCAGTGAAAAAGAAGGGCGGTCAGAGAAGGGATAACCAGCCATGGATAACCAAGGAAATAAAGGAGAGTATCAAATTAAAAACCAATGCGTATAAGGTGGCCAAGGTTAGTGGGAAACTAGAGGATAAGGAAAATTTTATACGACAGCAAAGTATGACTAAGAAAGCAATAAAGAAAGGAAAGATAGATTACAAAGGTAAACTTGCGCAAAACATAAAAATAGATAGTAAAAGCTTTTACAGATATATAAAATGGAAAAGAGTGACTAAAGTAAATGTTGGTCCTTTAGAAGATGAGAAGGGGGATTTAGTAATGGGAAATGTGGAAATGGCAGAGACCTTAAACAATTATTTTGCTTCGGTCTTCACAGTGGAAGACACAAAATCCATGCCAAAAATTGCTGGTCACGGAAATGTGGGAAGGGAGGACCTTGAGACAATCACTATCACTAGGAGATAGTGCTGGACAGGCTAATGGGCCTCAAGGTAGACAAGTCCCCTGGTCCTGATGAAATGCATCCCTGGGTATTAAAAGAGATGTCGGAAGTTATAGCAGATGCATTGGTTAGAATCTACCAAAATTCTCTGGACTCTGGGGAGGTACCAGTGGATTGGAAAGCAGCTAATGTAACGCCTCTGTTTAAAAAAGGGGGCAGACAAAAGGCAGGTAACTATAGGCCGGTTAGTTTAACATCTGTAGTGGGGAAAATGCTTGAAGCTATCATTAAGGAAGAAATAGCGGGACATCTAGATAGGAATAGTGCAATCAAGCAGACGCAACATGGATTCATGAAGGGGAAATCATGTTTAACTAATTTACTGGAATTCTTTGAGGATATAACGAGCATGGTGGATAGAGGTGTACCGATGGATGTGGTGTATTTAGATTTCCAAAAGGCATTCGATAAGGTGCCACACAAAAGGTTACTGCAGAAGATAAAGGTACGCGGAGTCAGCGAAAATGTATTAGCATGGATGGAGAATTGGGTGGCTAACAGAAAGCAGAGAGTTGGGATAAATGGGTCCTTTTCGGGTTGGAAATCGGTGGTGAGTGGTGTGCCACAGGGATCGATGCTGGGACCACAACTGTTTACAATATACATAGATGACCTGGAGGAGGGGACAGAGTGTAGTGTAACAAAAATTGCAAATGACACAAAGATTAGTGGGAAAGCGGGTTGTGTAGAGGACACAGAGAGGCTGCAAAGAGATTTAGATATGTTAAGCGAATGGGCTAAGGTTTGGCAGATGGAATACAATGTCGGAAAGTGTGAGTTCATCCACCTTCGAAAAAAAAACAGTAAAAGGGAATATTATTTGAATGGGGAGAAATTACAACATGCTTCTGTGCAGAGGGACCTGGGGGTCCTTGTGCATGAATCCCAAAAAGTTAGTTTGCAGGGACAGCAGGTAATCAGGAAGGCGAATGTAATATTGGCCTTCATTGCGAGAGGGATGGAGTACAAAAGCAGGGAGGTCCTGCTGCAACTGTACAGGGTATTGGTGAGGCCGCACCTGGAGTGCTGCATGCAGTTTTGGTCAGCTTACTTAAGGAAGGATATACTAGCTTCGGAAGGGGTACAGAGACGATTCACTAGGCTGATTCCGGAGATGAGGGGGTTAACTTATGATGATAGATTGAGTAGACTGGGTCTTTACTCGTTGGAGTTCAGAAGGACGAGGGGTGATCTTATAGAAACATTTAAAATAATGAAAAGGATAGACAAGATAGAGGCAGAGAGTAGAACTGGGGAGCACAGCCTCAAACTATGGGGGAGCCAATTTAAAACCGAGTTGAGAAGGAATTTCTTCTCCCAGAGGGTTGCGAATCTGGGGAATTCTCTGCCCAGGGAAGCAGTTGAGGCTAGCTTATTGAATGTATTCAAATCACAGATAGATAATTTTTTAACCAATAAGGGAATTAAGGGTTATGGGGAGAGGGCGGGTAAGTGGAGCTGAGTCCACGGCCAGATCAGCCATGATCTTTTTGAATGGCGGAGCAGGCTCGAGGGGCTAGATGGCCTACTCCTGTTCCTAATTCTTATGTTCTTATGTTCTTATAATATCTCCAAGTTTGCAGATGACACTAAACTGGGTGGTGGTGTGAGCTGTGAGGAGGACGCTAAGAGGCTGTGGGGTGACTTGGACAGGTTCGGTGAGTGGACAAATGCATGGCAGATGCAGTATAATGTGGATAAATGTGAGGTTATCCACTTTTGGGGCAAAACCACGAAGGCAGAATATTATCTGAATGGTGGCAGATTAGGAGAAGGGGAGGTGCAATGAGACCTGGGTGTCATGGTTCATCAGTCATTGAAAGTTGGCATGCAGGTACAGCAGGCGGTGAATAAGGCAAATGGCATGTTGGCCTTCATATCTAGGGGATTTGAATATAGGAGCAGGGAGGTCTTACTGCAATTGTACAGGGTCTTGGTGAGGCCTCACCTGAAATATTGTGTTCAGTTTTGGTCTCCTAATCTGAGGGGATCTCATAGAAACATATAAGATTCTGACGGGACGGGACAGGTTAGATGCGAGAAGAATGTCCCTGATGTTGGGGAAGTCCAGAACCAGGGGACACAGTCTTACGATAAGGGATAGGCCATTTAGGACTGAGGAGGAACTTCTTCACTCAGAGAGTTGTTAACCTGTGGAATTCCCTGCTGCAGAGAGTCGTCGATGCCAGTTCATTGGATATATTCAAGAGCGAGTTAGATATGGCCCTTATGGCTAAAGGGATCAAGGGATATGGAGAGAAAGTGGGGAAGGGCTACTGAGGTGAATGATCAGCCATGATCTTATTGAATGGCGGTGCAGGCTCGAAGGGCCGAATGGCCTACTCCTGCACCTATTTTCTATGTTTCTATATCCTTACTCTGCAGTACAAATGCACACGAGGCCCATACTTGAGAGACGGTCACTCTGTGACCAGTCCTTTATTAGCCAGCACTGAAGTGAAGAAGGTGGGTGGAGCTTCCCATTTTTACCTGAAAGTCCAGGTTCGGAGTGTCTCCCACAAGTTCACCACCTAGCTCTCACGGTGTACAACTTCGATCAGTTTCTGCATGGGTTACAATGACATGACCAGTGGAATACATGACATGATCTGTAGCGGATGGCGTAGTTGTATGCGGACAACGTGAGCGCCCATTTCTGGATGCGTGCCGATGCATTCATATTCATGCCCTTACTCTCGGAAAACAGGGATATTAGTGTCTTATGGTCAGTTTCCATTTCAAATTTTAGCCCACACATATATTGATGCATTTTCTTTACCCTACAGTCACACGCAAATGCTTCTTTTTTAATCATGCTGTAGACCCTCTCAGCCTTAGACAGACTCCTGGATGCATAAGCAACCGGTTGCAATTTCCCAGATTCATTAGCTTATTGCAATATACACCCGACACCGTATGACGATGCATCACATGCTAGTACCAAACGCTTACATGGATCATACAACACAAGCAATTTGTTTCAGCATAACAATTTTCTGGCTTTTACAAAGGCATTTTCTTAGCTTTTGCCCCATACCCATTCGTCTCCTTTACACAGTAAGGCGTGCAATAGTTCGAACAGTGTGCTGAGACCCGGTGAGAAGTTACCAAAGTAGAAACGACCGCAGCTCCATCACCTTCTGTGGCCTCGGTGCATTCTCGATTGCCTCCATCTTCGAATCGGTGGGCCTGAGGCCATCCGCCGCGATTCTTCTCCCCAGGAACTCCACTTCAGGCACCAGGAAAATGCACTTCGAACATTTCAACCTGAGCCCCACGTGGTTGAGTCGACTAAGAACCTTCTCCAGGTTCTGCAAATGCTTGACTGTGTCCGGACCTGAAACCAAGATGTCGTCCTGGAAGACCACCATGCACGGGACCGACTTCAGTAAGCTTTCCATGTTTCTCTGGAATATCGCCGCGGCTGATCGAATTCCAAAAGGGCATCTGTTATAAATTAAAAGACCTTTGTGCGTGTTGATGCAGGTGAGGCCCTTTGATGATTCCTCCAGCTCCTGCGTCATGTAGGCCAAGGTCAAGTCCAGCTTCATGAACGTCTTTTCCCCTGCCAGCATAACGAAAAGGTCATCAGCGTTTGGTCGTGGGTATTGATCCTGCAGGAAGAAACAATTGATAGTTACTTTGTAATCACCACAGATTCTGACGGTGCCATCTCGTGGAACAATCGGACTGGCCCAGTCGTTGAATTTGATCGACGAAATGATGCCCTCTCGTTGCAGCCGGTCCAGCTCGATCTCTACCCTTTTTCTCATCATGTACAGTACTGCTCTCGCCTTGTGATGGATGGGTCGCGCCCCGGAATTAGGTGGAACTGCACTTTCACTCCTTGGAACTTCCCGATGCCTGGTTCGAACAGCGAAGGGAACTTGTTTGAGACCTGGGCACATGAAGTGTCATCAGCGGACGAGAGCTTTCGGACATTGTCCTAGCTCCAGCGTAATTTTCCCAGCCAGCTCCTGCCGAGCAGCGTGGGACCATCTCCCGGTACCACCCAGAGTGGTAGCTTGTGCACCGCTCCATCGTAGGAGACCATTACAGTAGCACTGCCGATTACAGGAATCAGTTCCTTTTTGTAAGTTCTCAATTTTGTGTGAATGGGAGTCAAGCCTGGCCTTGAGGCCTTGCTGCACCACAGTTTTTCAAAAGTCTTTCTGCTCATAATGGACTGGCTCGCGCCCGTGTCCAGCTCCATTGACACCGGGAGTCCTTTTAATTCAACATTCAGCATTATCGGGGGACACTTTGTGATCAATGTGTGCACCCCATATACCTCTGCCTCCTCTGTCTGAGGCTCTGCTTCATCGCGATCCACCGTGTATCTGTCCTTCTCTGCAACATGGTGATTTGCAGGATTAACAGGGTTTGCAGCTCGCCTGCACATACGTTGAACGTGTTCCATTGTTCCACAGCCCTTGCAAACGTACCCTTTAAAGCGGCATGAATGGAAACAATGATCACCTCCGCAGCGCCAACAAGATGTTAATGGCCCAACATTCGTCACCCTTGATGGTGGATTCTGAGACATCTGCGGATGTGCAGCTGTAGGCAAATGGGGCCTGCCCTGTACGTTGCAATTTGAAAACAACATCACTTTGTTCACAGTACTTGTAGCAGCACTCGTGTGCTGAGAGATTTGCTTGTCACTGGTGGCAATGAACACCCGGGCTATCGTTATGGCCTTACTCAAGGTTATGCTCTCTACAGTCAAAAGTTTGCGAAGTATCACTTCATGGCCAATGCCAAGTACGAAAAAGTCTCTGAGCATGTGCATCGTTGAAAAGACAATTGGAGTCCTAAAGCCTTCACACCTTTTGTCGGTGTAAAACCGGTACCTTGTCATCAGAACGCTTTCCTTTGGGTTCAGACGCTCCCGGACCAGTGTGCACAAATCATCTTATGATTTCTCTGTGGGGTTCGCTGGAGTAAGCAGATTTTTCATGAGGCCATACGTTGGTGCCTCGCAGACGGTGAGGAGAATCGCCCTTCATTTGGCAGCATTCGCTTCTCCTTCCAGCTCGTTGGCCACGAAGTATTGGTCGAGTCGCTCCACGATGGTTGCCCAATCATTTCCCTCTGAGAATTTCTCCAGGATGCCCACTGTTCTCTGCATCTTTGGGTTCATCATCTGTATCACATCGCCAGTTGTTGTATATGAATTAAGAGTCTAATTGGATACTGTGAACTCAAAGTAAAGCGTGACCTTAGACTTTTATTGCAGGTCTCCAGAGTGTCTCTCCAGCCTGTGAGACCTCCTAAAGTACCTGTGCTCCCAAGGGATTGTAGGATCCCTTGGGACTCCAGGGGATGAGTCCTCTGGTGGCTGCACAAGGTATATACAAGTTTACATACATAACATTCGTGATGCGTGAAATTCCTCATACATGGGGCACGGTGTTGCATTGCTCTACTGAATTGAAACTCAGTGATTTTTAAAAACATAAAGTCCTTATTTTGCTTGCAGCAATGAATTATTCTCATCTATGCAGCACTCCTTGTGGAGGTTTAGCAGCTGATTTCTTGCAGAGTACTCCAAACAGCACTCCTATAGCTTTCAAAGCATCAACCAGGCATCCAAAACTCAGTGAGAGGTTCTCCCTTTAAAAATTGCTGATTGCCAATGTTAATACCCTACTGAGCATGCACGAACGCTGCAACGCGCATGCGTGTGCTGCCGGCACTCACACAGTCACTCAGATTAGGCCCCGCCCCCCTGCCGACTCTGCGTCGCCAGTACGGACTGAGCTCCGCCCCTTTCTGTTCATTGTACGCCACACCAGCTCCACAGATGGCCCGAGAAGCGGCCATGATCGCAGCAAGTCTTTTTGGTGCAGCTTTTAAGGTAAAAAGTCGGCGGAGGACTCAGAGGTGCGCGGAAGAAAACAGAAGGATAAATTTGGGCCCATTGTCTTAGAATAAGGGGTCACCCATTTAAAAATGAGATGAGGAGAAATTTCTTCTTTCTGCGGGTTGTAAATCTATGGAATTCTCTGCCCGAGAGAGCTGTGGAGACTGGGTCATTAAATATATTTAAGGTGGAGATAGACAGATTTTTGAGTGATAAGGGGATAAGGGGTTATGGGGAGCGGGCAGGGAAGTGGAGCCGAGTCCATGATCAGATCAGCCATGATCTTATTGAATGGCAGAGCAGGCTCGAGGGGCCAAATGACCTACTTCTGCTCCTATTTCTTATGTTCTTAAGATCTCCTCTTTAGTCCCTAATCGGTCCCACCCTTCCTTTGGCTCCCTTTTTTACTGTGTATGTTTATAAAAGACTTTTGGGTTCCCTATTATGTTTGCTGCTAATCTATTTTCATAACTCTCTCTTTGCCCCTCTTCTTCCATTTTTTTAGCTCTTTTCTGTACTTTCTGTATTTACAGGACAGTAACCCCCCCCCGCCCCCAATTAAATATCAAAATCTAATAGCTTTACTGATGTTTGTGACACAGAGCAGCAGAAACCCATGAATATCTGAGGTAATGCCAATCTGGGTCATGGTCATTGCTCCTGTTTCACCCTCTGTAGCTGGCACAACCCGAGCAAAGTCTGTCCAGCATAGGAAGAGCCTTTGGGTTAGACTTTCCACTTCACATTGCCCATCTATGGCCCATCTATCGCCCAAAACAGACCTCTATTGCCCATTTTGAGCAAAAAGTGGAAACTAGGCCTGAAACATCGCTGGAAAAACAGGTGCCTAAGTTTCCACTTTGATCGCCGAGATGATCGCCCACACAAGGCCCATCCCAAGTTTCGGCAACTAGCATGCACTTCACTGGGCCGATGCAAGGCCCAAAAAAGTGCTCAGAAATAGTTGGTTTTTACTGGGCTTAAGACAAGGAAATAGGCACTACGGTCACCGTTTTGAGGAAGGATGGAGGCATAGTTGTGAGTTATTTAGAGAATTAATTTAAAGATAATTGTACTCAGAATATTGGAACAGGTAAAGAGTATTATCAAGTTATTTTTGGTAAATAGGTCTTATATATTGAAATTATTTTGTAAGTAGCTTTTACATAGTGAAATTATTTACTGATATCAAACTGACTGGTATACAGTGTAGAGAGTACAGAGAGTGCAGAGTACAGTGATTAGAGAGTAGAGAGTAGAGAGATTACTTAAATTAGTGAAAGCAATTATTGACAGTGATATAGGGCCTATGCTTTCCCTGCCTTTAATTGCAACTGCTCACACACTGGTTACTGAAAGGATCAATGGAAGAGGTGGCAGAGTAATGCGTAGATGGAGACGAAGACAGAGGAGGAGACCGTATAGCCAACGAAGGCACTTGGAAAACCAATCTTACCTGAACTTGTGTGAAAATGCTTGTCTTAGGAGGCTGCGATTCCAGAAGGAGGTCATCGCTGAGATTTGTCAACTGGTCAAGGGTGATCTGCAGCCTTCCAGCACCACCAGAACAGCAGTGTCCGTTGAGGTAAAGGTTACTGCTGCCCTAGCCTTCTACGCATTGGGATCTTTTCAGGCTTCAGCTGGTGACATCTGCCATATCTCTCAGCACGCTACACACTGCTACATTCGACAGGTGACTGAAGCCCTTTGCGCTCGCAAGATGGACTTCATAAACTTCCCAATGACCAGGGAGGCAAAGACCGAGAGGGCTTTGGGTTTCTTGAGAATAGCAGACTTCCTCAAGGTGCAGGTTGCAATAGACTGCACGCACATTGCCCTGAAAGCACTCTTAAAGAACACGGAGGTTTTTTGTAACAGAAAGGGGTTCTACTCACTAAATATTCAGCTTGTTGTCGACCACAATCAAACAATTATGACAGTAAATGCTACATTTCCTGGCTGCATCCATGATGCGCACATCTTACGTGAAAGTGCTATCTCTGACCTGTTTGTCAATCGACCAGAAGGTCACGGTTGGATGTTGGGGTATAAAGGGTATGGCCTTGCCAGTTGGCTGATGACCCCTCTGGGTAATCCCATCACCTAAGCACAGAAACGGTATAATGAAAGTCACATAGCAACTCGCAACATCGTTGAAAAGACAATTGGAGTCCTAAAGCAATGCTCCAGATGCCTGGATCATTCTGGAGGCAGACTACAGTACCACCCTGACCAGGTTGCTGAGTTTATTGTTGTGTGTTGCATGCTGCATAACCTAGCTATAAGGAGAGGACAAGTAATGCCAGATTGGGCTGCAGGTCCACCTCCAGAAGGAGGGGAGACAGAAGAGCCAGCCGGCGAGGATGAAGAGGAGGAAGAGGCGGAAGAGGACACAGACGAGGATATAGGGGAGCACAATCAGCCTGGTGATCTGGCACCGGTCCCACCACACCCCTCCCGAAGACCAGTAGCCAGTGACAGTTACACGGCCGCTAAGCTGTTGCGTCAGCAGCTCATTAATGAACGCTTTGCATGAACTATCATTGTGGATATTCAAATGTTCATTTACAGTTAGGGTTAATCAAAAGTTTCATTTGCGTGGGGTTTCCTTGTTGTCTTGCCTGCACTGGTCTATCATCTGAATTAATGCTTACTTTAAGTAAAGTTGAAGTAAAGTACTGCTATAATAAAAGAACAAATAAGAATGAACAACTGTAAATTTGTTAACTAATGTAACTAAGAGAGAAGGCACAAAATTTGTTGAATTAAAGATTTTTTTTAATTCACAAAGACAACAAACACATTTTTAATAAACTATTTAACAACACCCTCCATCCATGCTCCCCCCACTCCCCGCCCCAACCCACCCTTCCCTCAAATCCCCAAAACGTTAACAATTATAAAAAAAGAAAAAACAGTTCAATAATGAAAAACACTCCCCCCTCCCTACCTGTGGCTACGTTTCCCTCCAGGTCCTGTCCCACCCCGTGTTCGTACCCCACCCGCCCGTTTTGGTCTACGCAGACTGACACGAATGCCTTAGTGGAGGTGACAGAGTGGAAGCAGAAGCCTGAGGCTCCACTTCCGAGTCAGGAGGAACTGTGTCTTCCTTACTCGCTTGCATGCTCTGGGTCTCGCTGCGAGCTGACATGATACCTTGGGGTGCAGCGCCGTGTCCAGCCAGCAACGCGTGCCAGAGGGTATTGGTTGCAGCTGTCTGCTGATGAATGGCCTCCAACGTCTCCCATGCCGTCTGTGCTTGCTCAGAAGACCAGTTGGAGAAGTTCGTGCTGAACTTCAGGTTGCTGCAAACTGGCTCCAGTTTGCGGAGAACTGGCTCCAGTTTGCGGAGAAACCCGCGAAACCCTGGATAAAGTCGCGACCGTCTCCCTGCACAGGGATATCAAGCTCTTTGTCTGGCCCTCCATGGTAGGCGATTGTCACCCCGCTGACTGGACCTCCATGAGGTCGGTGTTTGCAATGTTATGCACCTTGGCATCACCACCTGCACACCGCTTGGTCCCGGTGCATCATCCATCTCAATAGAGATGGCCGCAGGTTGTTCCCCCCCAACAAAAACAATTTTGTCCTCTTCCTCCTCCTCCTCCTGCTCTTGCTGCACAATTGTCATCAGTTCCTCCTCTTCCTCCTGCGAGGTATTTGAAGGCTCAGGAGTAGTGGATGTCTCCACTGACTCTAAAGACACTGGACCTTAAAAAGACGAATTACATTTCTAAACAACTTATAAAGGACATTAATGGTGCTCATTATTAGTAAACATACATATCAATACATATCAATATTTCAATAACTCAAAACATTAAAATACATTTCAATACCCCATATGCACAAGGGTTCACCGGGGCTAACATGACCTCATTCGTAAATCAAGAGTACATCAAAATTCTATATCATATTGCATTGTAATTGCACAATATTACATGCTTAAGTAAGATATTTTTAGTATGTAGTTAGTAAAGTTTGACACATTACACAGTTCACATTACTCACGAGACTCAAGGGTGGGTTCGGCCACACCATGGGTCGTGACCGAATGGCTGTCAGGCCTCACCAAGGCGACCGCAAGCTCCTCGTATTCATTTAGAATCTGCACCGTAGCAGAGCCGCCGCCCGTCCTCCTTTGCTCGGAGCAGTTGATAGATATCTTCTTATGTAAATGATAAGATAACTTTCCATGATATAAGCTAATGGACTTGGTAATAAATATTTAAGACTGACAGATTTAAATGTTCGATTAAAAATTAGCATTGCATATGCAATGCAACTTAGTGTTAGGGTGCATAAATTAATTCATAATTTAATTAATTTATTCTATAACGAAATGACATTGAAGATTCTAAATAAAATTTCCATACATCATTTAAATATTACCTATGTATAATTTTAAATATAAAATGCAAGTTACTCTGGCTGCTGCCAGCAGGCTGTTCCATCTTTTACGGCACTGGTCTGGTGTGCGCACTTCGTTGGATGCCGATGTGACCACATCGGCAATCTCACCCCAGATTCTCCTATATGCACGGGGTGGAGGTTTCCCATGCCCACCCCGTGTCAAGTCCTCCCACCTTCCACTGACAATATTAACGAGGGCCTCATTGGCCTCCTCGCTAAAGGATTTAGCTCTTTTCCTCTCGCTATCTCCCTCCATTTTGATTTTAGGTATATATTTCAATATTTCAAGATTGTAACAACAAAAATATATTTCAATATTGTTACAACAAATATAATATAATTATTTCCAATTCAAAAAAATAAGCCTAAGATATTAAAGATTACTTATTTTTAGATTCAAATTCTCAATGCACTATAACCAACCACAAAAGCCTCCTCTCTTCCTTCCTTTCTCTCTCTCTGACCCTCCCTGTGCTTCTGAGCATGTGTGATGACCCCTGACCTCTCAAAACGCGGCAAAGAAAATCAACCACAAAAAAATCCCACACATGCGCAGAATAGCGTTGCTAGGGAAGCTTTTTGTTCTTCTTTGACTTCCATTTTCGGTGGGTGATCATGAGTTCACTGAAAAATCACATTGCCCATTTGACATCGCCAGTGTAAGGCCGAGTGGAAAATCACAAAAAAAAAAATGGGCCCTGTGCCGGCGATCAGCAAGGCCGAGACGTCCCACATCGCTGGAACATGGCCCATTTTTTGGGGCCTTAGCCACCTAGTGGAAAGTCTAGCCCTTAGTTTATATCATTTTGATAACATTTTTGAAGGGGAAGTATAGCCTCCTAATTTACCATTTGCAGAATGCTAAATGCTTTAACTTGTCTCTCACTCATCACTAATGTATTTTTTATTCCTGTTCCATCAATGGTCTACTTATAAAAGGACTGCCAGGTGTAGCATGTATTACTTTACTTTATTAACTCGGTTGTAAGAGGATCTTTAAATAATCTCCATACACTGCTCTCCCACATTTATTGTCTCACTGTCTGCAATTGCCTCCCTAAACACCTTTGCTTCTCTAGTTATCCCTCTTCCTTTAAGACACTACTTAAAAATCACCACTTTGACCAAGCTTTTGTCACCTAACCTAATCTCTTCTTCTTTGGTTCGAAGTTTGTTTAATTCATGTCCCTGAGAAAAGCATTGGAATGTTTTTCTATGTTTAAGAATATTATAAATCATTTTTATTGTTTCTGTTCATCTCATACTGGTCTTGCTACAGGCTTTTTGGAAGCTGTTTTCTGAGAACAAATGTTGAGGAAGGATGGCGGGGGATGGCTGGAAACAGGCCTGCATCATGATACATGCAATGTTCTTGAGAACTCATGCTGAGCTCTGGCGCTGTATCCATGTGTTTGCGCCCCATTATGATATTTGCAAGACCTGATAAACATCCTCATGCTCTGAACCCGCTCAGCACAGGCTAGAAGAGGAAGTAGGAATATAAAAATCTTGGGTTTGCACTGCCATCAGTTTTCTGTAGGTCAGGTCAGTTATGTTTAAGATTGCACATCATCATCTGTTACATTCCATTAAGGAAAAAGCATCTTAAATCTTGCAGATCACTATTTCACAGGTTCGTTTTAAGTTAATTGATCTCAGCAGTGCAGCAGTTTAGGTGCTTCAGATAACCTCAATGCCCGGAGCTAGGAAGGGGGAAATAATGGGCTTTAAATTGCGGCCCCTCGGGTGCGTACGAGGTGTGCCGCACATGTAAGGGTTGCGCAAATTCCGGGTTTAGGTACGCCTTAACCGGAACTTGCGATCTGTCACGATTTCCCTTGACAGATCCTCCACATCCCCAAGAGAAGGGCCTCTGTGGGTGGAGAGTTGGGCTATCTACCCAACTCCTGCCCAGCGAATGTCCTTCAAATCCTTACGCCTGGTAAAGGCAGGCCTTACGCCTGCTTTTACCAGCATAAGAGTTTTATAAGATAGAAAAATAAATAATTATCACTAATTTTTATATTAAAAACCCTACCCATTCAGGTAAGTTTATTTTTTATCCCTGTTAAAACATATTAAAAACAAATTCAGAAAAATTAATTTTGGTATAAAATATTTAATTAAATTCAATTTCAATTAATTTTAAATATTTAATGTGTTTTTAACATTTATTAAATGCATTTTTGGGGGTATCCCCATTCATAGTTATAAGAACATAAGAAATAGGAGCAGGAGTAGGCCATATCGCCCCTCGAACCTGCTCCGCCATTTAATAAGATCATGGCTGATCTGATCATGGACTCAGCTCCAATTCCCCGCCCGCTCCCCATAACCCCTTATTCCCTTATCGTTTAAGAAACTGTCTATTTCTGTCTTAAATTTATTCAATGTCCCAGCTTCCACAGCTCTCTGAGGCAGTGAATTCCACAGATTTACAACCCTCAGAGAAGAAATTTCTCCTCATCTCTGTTTTAAATGGGCGGCCCCTTATTCTAAGATCATGCCCTCTAGTTCCAGTGTCCCCCATCAGTGGAAACATCCTCTCTGCATCCACCTTGTCAAGCCCCCTCATAATCTTATACGTTTCGATAAGATCACCTCTCATTCTTCTGAATTCCAATAAGTAGAGGCCCAATCTACTCAACCATTCCTCACAAATCAATCCCCCTCATCCCCAGAAGTAACCTACTGAACTTTCTCTGAACTGCCCCCAAAGCATTTCCTTATATCCTTTTGTAAATATGGAAACCAAAACTGCACGCAGTATTCCAGGTGTTGTGTTATGGCAGCTCAGTACAAACAGAACTCACCATAACTATCAATGGGAATACCCCATTTTGATAGGTTGGTTCAGCCCATGTGATCCCAATGATGCACATAAAACTGATGGGATATGTGGGCCTCTGCGCCGGGCTGCGCACCAAGGCCTAGGACCAGAAGTTTTCGTACCTCCAGGACCACCAGGTACTTTCGTAAAAAAAATTTGCGGTTGGTGGCATCCGCCCACGGGAAGCCTCCGACTGCAATTTCTGGGCCAATAAGCTGAATCACATGAACGCTCCTGGAGAGTGCACATGTATGGATGCAGGTGAGCACAGATTGGCCTTGACTGTTGTGATATATCCTTACGACATCACTAACAAACACACATAAACAAGATGGCTCTTAACAACAGAAAATCTGTCATCATGTGACTTTGCCACATGACCATGATATTATTTACTAGTAGTTGCAGTACATCAGTAGACCACTAGGTGGGGCAGTAGTCCACTAGGGGGAGCTCTATTACACTTCTCCCTCTTTAATAAAGAAGTAATCATCACAAAATAATCATCATACATAACTTGCATTGTATACACAGCAAAAGATATGGACATATTTTTCCATATTTACAAATCAAACCTAACCACTAGTTTTCTGTTTTGAAGATTATACCTTCACTCTTGATCAGAACTTTCCAAACTTGCTGTCAAACTTAGACTCATTCTGTTGTGTATCTATAAAACATGCACTCCCATGTTCCGCCACAAGCGAGTGCATCCTCTGAAGTCCCAAGGGATCCCAGCGTCTCTTGGGAGCACTGTATATAAGCCGGCCCCTAAGGCCTGTTCTTCACTCTGGAGTGTCTTAATAAAGATTGAGGTCATTGTTACTTTAACTTCCCTGTGTGCGGTCTCATCTGTGTCAGGAACACAACAACTGATGATGAGTACACGAATCCAACGCAAAGATGCAGAAAACTGTGGGCATCCTGGAGAAGTTCTCGGAGGGTGAGGACTGGGAAGCCTATGTCGAATGGCTAGACCAGTACTTTGTAGCCAACAAGCTGGACGGAGAAGGAAGCGCTGCAAAAAGGAGAGCGGTGCTCCTCACAATCTGCGGGGCACCGACCTACAGCCTCATGAAGAATCTTCTGGCTCCAGTGAAACTCACAGATAAGTCATATGAGGAGCTGTGTACACTGGTTCGGGAGCATCTTAACCCGAGGGAGAACATGCTGATGGCGAAGTATCGGTTCTACACGTGCCAACGATCTGAAGTTCAGGAATTGGCAAGCTACGTTGCCGAGCTAAGGTGACTTGCAGGACAATGTGAGTTTGATGGCTACCTGGAGCAAATGCTTCGAGACTTTTTTGTACTGGGCATTGGCCACGTGACCATCCTACGGAAACTTTTGACTGTAGAGACACCGACCCTCAGTAAGCCCATTATGATAGCACAGGCGTTTATGTCCACCAGTGATAACACCAAACAAATCTCTCAGCACACAAGTGCTAGCAATGTTCATAAATTACCTGGAACTGTGTTGGCAAGCAGAAATGTACAGGGCAGAAACCACAAGTCTGCAACTGCCAGCAGGCCTTGGGTGACCCAGATGACTCAGAGTCCGCAACAAAGGAGGAATACAAGGAAATTCACACCTTATTGGTGTTGTGGAGGCTTCCATACAGCCTATTTATGCCGCTTCAAAGGGTATGTTTGCAAGAACTGTGGAAAAATGGGGCACCTCCAACGAGCTTGCTGATGAGCTGCAAGCTCTGCAAAACCTGCTAACCACCACGTGGCAGAGGAAGATCAGTCCATGGTGGATCAAAGCAATTTCAAGCCTCAGAGAGAGGAAGCAGATGCTGAAGTACACGGGGTGCACATATTTTCGACGAAATGCCCACTTATAATGCTAAATGTAAAATTGAATGGCTTACCCATAGCCATGGAACTGGACACTGACGCTAGCCAATCCATCATGAGTAAAAAAATGTTTGAGAGACTGTGGTGCAACAAGGCACTCAGACCAGCCCTGAGCCCCATCCACACGAAACTGAGAATGTACACCAAAGAGCTTATCACTGTCCTGGGCAGCACCATGGTCAAGGTCACCTACGAGGGCACGGTGCATGAACTGCCACTCTGGATTGTCCCGCGCGATGGCCCCACACTGCTTGGAAGGAGCTGGCTGGGCAAAATCCGCTGGAACTGGGATGACATCCAAGCGCTATCACATGTCGATGAGGCCTCATGTACCCAGGTTCTTAATAAATTTCCTTCCCTTTTTGAGCCTGGCACTGGAAACTTGTCCGGGGCGAAGGTGCGGATATACTTGGTCCCAGAGGCACGACCCAGTCACCACAAAGTGCAAGCGGTACCTCACATGTTGAGGGAGAGAGTGGAAATCGAGCTGGACAGGCTGCAGCGCGAGGGCATCATCTTCCCAGTGGAATTCAGCGAGTGGGCCAGCCCGATTGTTCCAGTACTTAAAAGTGATGGCACGGTCAGGATTTGCGGCGATTATAAAGTAACTATTCATCGTTTCTCGCTACAGGACCAATACCCGCTACCTAAGGCAGACGACCTATTTGTGACACTGGCAGGAGGCAAGACGTTCACCAAGCTCGACCTGACTTCGGCCTCCATGATGCAGGAGCTGGAGGAGTCTTCAAAGGGCCTCACCTGCATCAACACGCACAAGGGATTGTTCATCTACAAAAGATGGCCGTTTGGAATTCGGTCGGCTGCAGCGATCTTCCAGAAAAACATGGAGAACCTACTCAAGTCGGTACCACGCATGATGGTCTTTCAGGACGACATATTGGTCACAGGTCAGAACACCGTCGTGCACCAACAAAACCTGGAGGAGGTCCTCCAGCGACTGGATCGCGTAGGGCTGCAGCTGAAGAGGTCGAAATGCATCTTCACGGCAACAGAAGTGGAGATTTTGGGGAGAAAGACCGCGGCGGGTGGCATTCGGCCCACAGGCGCCAAGACAGAGGCTATCAGGAACACGCCCAGGCCACAGAACGTCACAGAGCTGTGGTCGTTCCTGGGATTCCTCAACTATTTTGGTAACTACCGGGGTTAAGCACCCTATTAGAGCCCCTACATGTGTTATTGCATAAGGGTGAGAACTGGGTATGGGGAAAAAAACAAGTAATTGCTTTTGAGAAAGCCAGAAACATTTTATGCTCCAACAAGCTGCTTGTATTGTATAACCCGTGTAAAAGACTTTGTGCTAGCATGTGATGCATCATCGGATGGAGTCGGGTGTGTATTACAACAAACTAACGTTGCGGGGAAGTTGCAACCTGTCGCCTATGCCACCAGGAGCTTGTCTAAGGCTGAGAGAGCCGACAGCATGATTGAGAAAGAGGCATTAGTGTGTGTATTCGGGATAAAGAAAATGCATCAGTACCTGTTTGGCCTCAAATTTGAGTTGGAAACCGATCACAAGCCCCTCATATCCCTGTTCGCTGAAAACAAGAAGATAAATACTAATGCCTCAGCCCGCATACAAAGGTGGGCACTCGCGCTATCAGTGTATAACTGTACCATCCGCCACAGGCCAGGCACCGAGAACTGTGCGGCTGCTCTCAGTTGGCTACCATTGCCCACCACGGGGGTGGAAATGGTGCAGCCTGCAAACTTGTTGATGGTGGCGCAGCCCGCAGAGTTGTTGATGGTCATGGAAGTGTTTGAAAATGATGAATCACCTGTCACGGCCCACCAGATTAGGTTTTGGACCAGCCAAGATCCTCTGCTGTCCCGAGTAAAACGCTGTGTACTGCATGGGAGCTGGGCCAACATCCCTGTTGAAATGCAAGAGCTAATCAAGCCATTCCAGTGGCGAAAGGGCGAGCTGTCCATTCAGGCAGACTGCCTGTTGTGGGGTAACCGCGTAGTGCTACCCAAAAAGGGCAGGGAGACGTTCATCTCGGATCTCCACAGCACATACCCGGGTATAGTAATGATGAAAGCGATAGCCAGATCCCACGTGTGGTGGCCTGGTATCGACTCTGACTTAGAGTCCTGTGTACGGCAATGCAGCGTGTGTGCTCGGTTGAGCAACGCTCCCAGAGAGGCACCACTAAGTTTGTGGTCCTGGCCCTCCAGACTATGGTCGAGGATCCATGTCGACTATGCGGGCCCGTTTCTCGGTAAAATGTTCCTCATAGTGGTGGATGCTTTTTCAAAATGGATTGAATGTGAAATAATGTTGGGAAGCACCGCCACCGCCACCATTGAAAGCCCGAGGGCCATGTTTGCCACCCACGGCCTGCCTGACACACTGGTCAGTGACAACAGGCCATGTTTCACCAGTGCCGAATTTAAAGAATTCATGACACGCAATGGGATCAAACATGTCACCTCGGCCCCGTTTAAACCAGCCTCCAATGGGCAGGCAGAGTGGGCAGTACAAACAATCAAACAGAGCCTTAAACAAGTCACAGAAGGCTCACTCGAAACCTGCCTGTCCCGAGTACTGCTCAGCTACCGCACGAGACCTCACTCACTCACAGGGGTGCCCCCGGCTGAGCTACTCATGAAAAGGACACTTAAAACCAGACTCTTGCTGGTTCACCCCAACCTGCATGATCATGTAGAGAGCAGGCGGCAGCAACAAAATGTAAACGATGGTCGCGCCACTGTGTCACGGGAAATTGATCTGAATGATCCTGTCTATGTGCTAAACTATGGACATGGTCCCAAGTGGATCGCGGGCACGGTGATAGCTAAAGAAGGGAGTAGAGTGTTTGTAGTCAAACTAGACATGGACAAATTTGCAGAAAGCACCTGGACCAAATGAGACTGCGGTTCACAGACTGCCCTGAACAACACACAGCAGCCACCACCTTTTTTGAGCCCACAACACACACCCAAAGGATCAACAACACCAGCCCAGACCAGGAAATCGAACCCATCACGCCCAACAGCCCAGCAAGGCCAGGCTCACCCAGCAGCCCTGCAGGGCCAACAACATGCCAGCCCAGCGAGGGCACAGCCAATACACCAGAACAGACATTTGTACCGAGGCGGTCCACCAGAGAAAGAAAGGCTCCCAACCGCCTCACCTTGTAAATAGTTTTCACTTTGACTTTGAGGGGGGAGTGATGTTGTGTATCTGTAAAGCATGCACTCCTATGTTCCACCACCAGGGAGTGCATCCTCTGAAGTCCCAAGGGGTCCCAGCACCCCTTGGGAGCACTGTATATAAGCCTGCCCCTAAGACCTGTTCCTCACTCTGGAGTGTCTTAATAAAGACTGAGGTCACTGTTACTTTAACGTCCCTGTGTGTAGTCTCATCTGTGTCAGGAACACAACACATTCTAGGCTAAGCCTGAGAAGAGTTTTTCTCCAAGGGCAGCCCTTGATCTACATTTGGACTCTCTACAACTTCAAACTGTTTGTTTGCCCGAAATAATCATAAATAATCAAATCATTCCAACTTTCAATTCCTTCCACATCTGTAGGTAAAATATGATTAAAGTAAACAAACCTAACCCTTCCATGATCAAACATCTTAACCAAATATGTGGAAGGACCACATATCTTTACTATTCTTCCTGGTAACCACTTTAATCATTTATGGTGATGGTTCTTCACTCTCACCTTCTGATTGAATTTCACACTTCTTTTTCTTACTCTACCTCTATCATGATTCTCTTTCTGTCTTAATTGTTTCTCTTCTACTGACGGTGCCATGTTTGACTTTAACAATGTGAACCTGGTTCGCGTGGCTGTCTTTTGAGAAACAACTTTGCTGGTGTTCTACCAGTAGTTGTATGAGGATTATTACAATAAGTAATCAGAAAATGTGCTAATTTGTGGTCCAAAGACAACTGCCGTTTCCTTGGATTTGGATCCAACATTTGCTTGATGAGGGCACGTTTTACAATTTGTACCGTGTGCTCTGCTGCATCATTTGAAGCAAGATGGTACAGTGGAACTTTGGTATGTTTCACACCATTTCTGCTCATGAATTTTGCAAATTCTTCTGAACAAAATTGCAGCCCATTATCAGACACAATTTCTTCTGGGAGGCCACATGAAGAAAACAATCTTCGCAAATTGTCTAGTGTTTTACTTGTTGTTATTTTTCACATCGGAAACACCTCTGTCCAGTTCTAATGACTATCAATCACAATGAACAATTGTTGTCCTTCTAGCTCAGCAAAAGCTACATGTAACCTTTGCTACACCCTGGGAGGCCATTTCCATGGCTGTAATGGTACTGGTGGTGGTTTCTTGCTTACCGATTGACATGCTGTATGGCTTTTATGATTTTGGGGTGTTAATGACGGCGGGGCAGTCCTGATACTGCCTGGAAAAAGTTTACGCCTCAGTCAACAAAACTGGGCAGCTGGGCCCTGTGTGTGGGGCGGAGCGGTAAGGGAGGTGCTACACACCTCTCTTAGGACGCTAGGCTGACTGAGCATGCAAAAATTCCCAGCTAAACAGCTGGCCTCGGAGTGTTCTAAGAGAGGTCTGGGGATAAACCTGAAAAAAACTCCACCAAAAACATTCCTAATACATAGCCCATACCACCACAACATAAATCACAAAAAAAAAATAAAAGAAAAGACAATCTCACTTACCTGAGGTCGACATTACATACCTCAGTGCAGCCGCTACAGCTTGGAACGCACATTTTCACAGGCATTCCCAGCAGGGTGTTCTATGTAGCAGTACGGGGGTCGGGCGGGAGTCAAACGTCAAGCCTGTGTCACATCCAAGGGCATTGCACATTGGCTCGCCTCTTCTGGGTGGCATTGCTCCACACCCCGCTGAAACCATCCTCGAAAACCCAGGCGGGACACTGGAAGCTGGCTGCCCACTCAGAAGTGCTCACCGCCGCTATTTCCATCCTTCCAAGGCAGAAATATTGGCGGCCAGGAGCGGAAAATCCAGCCCAATAAGTTTTATCCCGATAATTGATTCCATTATCAAATACTTCACTAATGGCTTTGTAGGTGCCTGTGTCTATTTGAATATGGGCACCACGTTAGCCTGTTTCCAGCCTACTGGTAGTTCCCCAGTGTCCATTGACTCCCTCATAATGACAGTCAATGCCTCACAAATCTCTCTGATCTCTCTCAGCACTTTGCGATACATACTATTGGTCCCTGGGGATATGTTTGCTTTCAGTCCTTTTAGCATGTCTAGGACTTCCATCACAATCATACTGAAGATTTTGCCTTCGTTATCTGTTTTTGGAGATGGCAAGTTGGTTATGGCTTCCCTTGTGAATACTTTGAGAGGAAGTAATTGCTCAGAATATTTACGATTGGTGATCATCCTCAGTTTCAAACCCATTTGCATCTTTTAACAATTTCTGCTCTTCTCTGGTAGTCTTCTTGTTATTGCAGAACTGCTGCAGAACTACATTTACTGCAGCAGCTATAGTTCCTTCTAGGTCTCTCTTTGCCTCTCTGATCCCCTTTTTGTCTTGTTCCTACATGTTCCTACATTCATCCAGTGAACAGCTTCTTCTTTCTCTCTGCCAGATTTGCAGAGGTTGTTTTTCCTTTGTATTTCACTTTTAATTTGTTTAGTGGAGTTTACTGATCTTAGGTATATATCAAGCCTGTATTATTCCTTTAAATGTATTTAATTTGTCTTCTACTAAGGTGTTGATGAATATCCTCCTCCATTCCATTTACTTTAATTGTTCCCTTATTTATTTGAATTAGCCTGTTTAAAGTTATATGCCTGGCTTGTTAGCTTCGGTGTATTTGAATCCCAGATCATATTAAAGTTGATCATTCTGTGGTTATTGTCTCCGAGTGGCACTACAACTTTTTCTGTGTATTGCCTAGATCCTTTAAGACTACCAGTTTAAAAAATATATATATTCTTGGGATATTGGCATCGCGAGCAAGGCCATCATTTACTGCCCACCCCTAATTTCCCTTGAAAAGGTGGTGGTGAGCTGTTTTCTTGAACCCCTGCAGTCCATGTGGTACAGGTTTTCCCATTAGTGCAGTTAGGGAAGGAGTTTCAGGATATTGATTCAGCAACAATGAAGGAATAGCAACATATGTCCAAGTCAGGATGGTGTATGACTTGGAGGGAAACGTGAAGCTTGTGGTGTTCCCATGTGGTAGGGGTTGCAGCTTTGGGAGGCACTGGAGGTCAAAAAAAGCATTATCTCTCATGGCTTACTTGACACACTGGGTTGTGAACCAGTCATACACTACATTTTTTAGGAATTTTGACTCCAATCCACTTAGGTTTTCCCACTTTATCTTTGGTTGCTTAAAGTTCCCAATAAATAACTTGCCTCGTCTCACAGAGTCTTAACTTTTCATAGGGTAAATTGTTCTTCTTGTACTAGCCTAAAGACCTGTAACATACTTCTACTAATAGTTTTGTACCTACCTCTGGTGGTTCTACAATCTCAGTATTCGCCTCCTCTGTGAAAATTGAGAAAGTACTTATTTAGTATTCCTCTCATTCCTTCACTCTCCACTATCTGCTTGCCTTCCCCACCTCCTCATACGTAGTCTCAGTCTTTCTAATTTATCTTCTTACAGCTTTCTTTTACTTTTTATATCTGTCCTTCCTGACTTCTTATCTGCCCTGTGCCTACTAAATATGTCTTTTATGAATTCAAAATTTGATATAATCTCCCTATTTATCCACAGAATCTCTGCCTTCGAAGCATTTATTTTTTCCTTATTGGAATATGTTTCACTTTTACCCTTTGAATCTTCTGCTTTAATATTTCCCATTGGTGGCTGTGATACTATTTACTAATTCTTCCTTCTATTTAATCTGGCATGGTTCCTCTTATCTTGTTAATAGTCAGGTATCCTTGTCCTCAACATTTCTTTTTTTCTTTTCTATTCTTATACTGAACTTAATTATATTGTTGTCACTGTTTCCCAATCTGCCCTTCAAAGGTTAGTTCAATGTAAAGATATTTTTTTAAAAAGCCAATATTTAACCCAATTGAGATTACATATTTGGCACATCATGGATTGTGTAATATTCATATCTGTCTCTGCTTTGGTTTTCCCATTCCCACCTTGGCAACTCTGCAAAGAAATATTGCCAGGGTTTCTCTACAGCTCAGTGCAGCTGCACACGCTTAACACTTGGTATAATCGGTTGCAGGTGTTGCCAATTTGCTCATGGGAATTGGAATGGAAATTGACTAATCATTAGATTAATAAGGTGCAATAAGTGGTGCAAACACTGACGTAGCCAATGTTGGAGTTCATATTAGAAAAGTTACCCACAAAACTACATTGCCACTTTCAATCAGAAAAATGCTTTTGCATTTGTCCAAATAAAGTTTGATCATTTAATCTCCACGGAAATTCATCTCTTCTCTTATTGGCAAATATGCAGGATGGGACTGATTTATCTATTCACCTTTTATTGTTAAAAATATATTTATGGTATTTATATGATGTGCCTATATTTTGCTCAGTTTTATTAGTCTGGATATTCCTCCTTACAGTAAATCCACCCCCTGCTTTTTGTGTTACTGATGGTAACCAGTAGATTTAATATGTGAAAGACTGCCTGCTGATGCTCTGGAAGTAAGCTAGTCAAGTTTTACCACGCTACAACCCTCCGAGATCTTTGCATTCTTCCAATACTGCCATCTTGCGCAGCCCTGATTTTCAACACTCCACCATTGGTGGCCATGCCTTCAGCCGTCTTGTGCCTAAGCTCTGGAATTCCCTCCCTGAACCGCTCCACCTTTCTACCTCTATTTCCTCCTTTAAGCCATCCTTAAAACCTACCTCTTTGGCCAAGCTTTTGGTTATCACCTTATGGGGCTCGGTGTAAAATTTTGTTTAATAATGCTCCTGTGAAGTGCCTTAGGACAATTTATTATGTTAAAGACGTCATAAAAATGGTGTTGTTGTTGATCATCATCAGTAGGCTGAGTCTGCTTCAGTTATAGAAACATAGAAACATAGAAAATAGGTGCAGGAGTAGGCCATTCGGCCCTTCGAGCCTGCACTACCATTCAATATGATCATGGTTGATCATGCATTTCAGAAGCCCATTCCTGCTTTCTCTCCATACCCCTTAATCCCTTTAGCTGTGAGGGCCAAATCTAACTTCCTCTTGAATATATCTAACGAGCTGGCCCCAACAACTTTCTGTGGTAGAGAATTCCACATGCCCACAACTCTCTGAGTGAAGAAGTTTCTCCTCATCTCAGTCCTAAATGGCTTACCCCTTATCCTTAGACTGTGACCCCTGGTTCTGGACGTCTCCAACATCGGGAACATTCTTCCTGCATCTAACGTGTCCAATCCTGTCAGAATGTTATAAGTTTCTATGAGATCTCCTCTCATTCTACTAAATTCCATTGAATACAAGCCTAGCTGATCCAGTCTTTCTTCATATGTCAGTCCTGTCATCCCGGGAATCAGTCTGGTGATCCTTTGCTGCACTCCCTCAATATCAAGAATGTCCTTCCTCAGATTAGGAGTCCAAAACTGTACACAATATTCAAGGTATGGCCTTACCAAGGCCCTGTACAACTGTAGTAACACCTCCCTGCTCCTATACACAAATCCTCTCGTTATGAAGGCCAACATGCCATTTGCCTTCTTCACCTCCTGCTGCACCTGTATGCCAACCTTCAATGACTGATGTACCATGACACCCAGGTCTCGTTGCATCTCCTCCTTTACCAATCTGTCACCATTCAGATAATAATCAGCCCTCCTGTTTTTACCACCAAAGTGGGTAACCTCACATTTATCCACATTATACCGCATCTGTCATGTATTTGCCCACTCACCTAACCTGTCCAAGTCACTCTGCAGCCTCTTAACATCCTCCTCACAGTTCACACCGCCACCCAGCTTAGTGTCATCTGCAAACGTGGAGATATTACATTCAATTCCTTCATCTAAATCATTAATGTATCAGTGAGCAGTGGGTTGTGAAGAGATACTGTATATAATATATGGCCCTGACTGGGTCCAAGAGTAAGGATATTGCCTTATACATAGGTCATATCCTCCCTCAGGTTTCCCTCATAGTGGAACAAATTCTACCAAGACTGTGCACTCAGAAACAACACTATACCAATGTGTTCTTCCTCCTGTTTCTATCAGCTGTTGCTCTGCTTTTCTTTTTCAGTGCTTTGATATTTAAATGGTAAAATTCCCTCCCTATTACAGACCAGGCAATGACAATTTTGCTATGATTTACATCTCTGAATTGCATTGGGATTTTTTTCTATATTAAAGATACTATAGAAATACATGCTTTTGGTGTGTTGCACATTTGGCAAATACTTACAAGAACAACTTGCATTTCTATAGCTGTATTCAAGTACAGAGAAAACATGTCAGAGCATACAGGACAAAGGGCAAAATGAACAGCAAGAAAGAGGCAATGGATGGGCAAATGCATGGTTGAAGAGAGGGTTTTTTCAAATGGTTTGAAAAGCAGAAGGTGGTAAGGTGCGAAAGTTTTCGAAGATAGTTCCAAAGGGAAGCTAGTGATGTTGGAGCAGAGAGTGAAGAGTAAAGCAGTGTCTGTGGAGTGGAGGGTGTGTGCAGGACTCTGTGCCTGGTGGAGAGCAAGGTGATGATGGAAGGATTTGAAAGTGAGGATCTTGAAACCAGTTTATTGGAGTATGGGGATCCAGCAGAATGCATCTAATAGTGGTTTAACTGTGGCATAAGAACATAAAAGCATAAGAAATAGGAGCAGGAGTAGGCCATATGGCACATCGAACCTGTTCTGCCATTCAATAAGACCATGGCTGATGTTGGGGTAAAAAGAAGGTTTCTCTTCCTCAAGGTGGACTCCCTGATATAAGGAATCGACACCCGGCCTCTCGTATAGCGACCACGGAATCACTCAGATGAAAACTTTGGTTCAACCGGTTTTTATTCAAGCATGCTAGGGAAGCATTCCGATGAACACTTCTCCGATCAGAGTGTTTACAATTACAATTATACAGTTTTTCGAGGTGTGCGACCCTCCTAAAAAAATACCAATTGGCTACTGCTATCAGCGAAGTTACATTGATTCATCAGCCCTCATCAGACTGGCTCCGAGTGGCTCTCCCCCACCTGTCCATCTCCCATCACACGTCACCCTCCCGGAATGCGTTATTCAGTGGTGTCAACTTTGCCTCAGTTCCTCATGACATATGAAGTAACCTTGCTTCCCAGGGTTTGCTATGTTTCTAGACTGTTGAGTTTCCACTGCCTTGGTGGATGTGTTATTCAGTATTGAGTTTATGTTTTCATCTTCTATCAGTCAGTGCTAAGTGTCAATGCATTGTTGGCTATTTATAAGCCCTACAATCTGGACCATGTGTCAGATCAATTCACTACCTTCAGTATCCACTTTAGTGGCTATCTGTGTGTCTGTCTCCCAATTTATCCGTGGCCGTATTTTATCCCCTTACAGCTGATCATCGACCTCAACTCCATTTTCCTGCCCGATCACCATATCCCTTGATTCCCCTAGGCTCCAAAAATCTATCTACCTCAGCCTTGAATATATTCAGAGACTGAGCATTCACAGCCCTCTGGGAGAGGGAATTCCAAAGATTCATATCTGAGTGAAGAAATTCCTCCTCATCACTATCTTAAATGACCTACCCCTTATCCTGAGATTGTGCCCCCTAGTTCTCGACACTCCAGCCAGGGGAAACAACCTATCAGCATCTACCCTGTCAATCCCCTTCAGAATCTAGTATGTTTCTATTAGATCACCACTCATTCTTCTAAACTCCAGAGTGTATAGGCCCATTCTACACAATCTCTCATCATAAGCCCTCTCATCCCAGGAATCAATCTAGTGAACCTTTGTTGCCCAACCTCCAAGGCAAGTATATCCTTCCTTAGATAAGGAGACCAAAACTGTGCACAGTCCTCCAGGTGTGGTCTCACCAAGGCCCTGTACAGTTGCAGCAAGACTTCCATACTCTCCAACCCCCTTGCAATAAAGGACAACATGCCATTTGCCTTCCTTATTGCTTACTATTACCTGCATGCTAGCTTTCTGTGTTTCTTGCACACGACACACATATCTCTCTGAAAACCAATATTTAAAAGTTTCTCACCATTTAAAAAATATTCTGTTTTTCTATTCTTCCTACCAAGTGAATAACCTCACATTTCCCCACATTATACACCATCTGCCACCTTATTGCCCACTCACTTAGTCCATCTATATCCCTTTGCAGATGCTTTGCGTTCTCCTCACAGTTTACAATCCCACCTTACTTTTCACCATCTGCAAACTTGGATACATTACACTCAGTTCATTCATCTAGATCATTAATATAGATTGTAAATAGCTGAGGCCCCAGTACTGATCCTTAGTTACAGCCTGCCAACCTGAAAAAGACCCATTTATCCCTACTCTCTGTTTTCTGTCTGTTAACCAATCCTCTATCCATGCTAATACATTACCTCCAATTCCATGATCCCTTGACTTGTGTAATAACCTTTTATGTGGTACCTTATTGAATGCCTTTTGGAAATCCAAATATACTACATCCATTGGTTCCCCTTTATCTACCCTGCTAGTTACATCCTCAAAAAACTCCAATAAATTTGTCAAGCACGATTTCCCTTTTATAAAACCATGTTGACTTTGCCTAATCATATTTTGATTTTCTAAGTGCCCTGATACTACTTCCTTAACAATGGACTCCAATATTTTCCCGATGACTGATGTCAGGCTAACTGGTTTGTAATTCCCTGTTTTCTCTCTCCCTCATTTCTTGAATAGTTACATTTGCTACTTTCCAATCCACTGGGACTGTTCTAGAATCTAGGGAATTTTAAAAGATCAAAACCAATCCAGCCACTAACTCTGCAGCCACCTCTTTTTAGAACTCTTGGATGTAGGCTGTCAGGTGTCCACTGGTATGCTCACGGCCTTCCGCGTGAGGTAGGCACTGGAGGGACTGGAGTGCATCATCACCCCCGGCAACCGAATTTTAATTTTAACCACATGTCTAAAGTTTAATTTGTTCAAGTTTGTCAGTTTTAGTGCAGTCCTCCTCCAACCCCCCACCCTTTTAGCCAGGGGGCACTTGTATAATTTGTGTTTTTGGTACTCTCAAAAAAAAAGAGGGGCACTTGATTGAAAGTTTTTGGAGTGCGACCCCCCCTTTAACTAGGGGGGCACTTGTTTACAGATACAACAAAAATAGTTGTAGGCTGTCAGGTTCAGCGGATTTGTTGGCTTTTAGTCCCTCTAGTTTCTCTAGTACTTTTTCTCTACTTATATTAATGACATTAAGTGCCTCACCCTCATTAGACCCTTGGTTCCCCACCATTTTAGGTATGCTTTTTGCATCCTCTACTGTGAAGACAGATACAAAATATCTGTTTAACATTTCTGCCATTTTCTTATTCCCCAGAATAATTTCTCCTGCCTCATCCTCTAAGTGACCAATGTTTACTTTTGCTACTCTCTTCCTTTTTACAATCTGTTTTTATATTTCTTGCTAGTTTTCTCTCATAGTCCAATTTTTCCCTTTTTATCAATTTTTTGGTCATCCTTTGCTGGTTTCTGAAACTCGCCCAAACCTCAGGCTTACTATTATTCGTCACAACATTATAAGTTTCTTCTTTCAACCTAATGTTATCTTTAACTTTTTTAGTTAGCCACGGATGGATCACTTTTCCTGTGCAGTTTTTGCTTCTCAATGGAATATATTTTTGTTGAAAATTATGAAATATTTCTTTAAATGCGAGCCACTGCTTATCTACTGCTATACCTATTAATCTATTTTTCCAATCTACCTTAGCCAGCTCGCCCTTCATACCTATGTAATTGGCTTTATTTACGTTTAAGATTCTAGTTTCAGACTCAGGCATGTCATTCTCAAATGTAATGTGAAATTCTATTGTATTATGATCACTCTACCCCAGAGGATCCTTTACTATGAGATTGCTAATTAACCCTGTCTCATTACACAATACAAGATCTAAAATAGCCTGTTCCCTGGTTGGTTCCATGATGTATTGTTCTCGGAAAGTTTCCCAAATGCATTTCATGAACTCGTCCTCCAGACTGCCTTTGCCAATGTGATTTGTCCAGTCTATATGAAGATTCAAGTCCCCCACGATGATTGCATTACCTTTGTTACACGCTCCTACTACTCCTTCTGACCAATGGTATAGCCACTATTAGGGGGCCTATATACTACTCCCACCAATGTTTTCTGTCCCTTGTTATTCCTTATCTCCATCCATACTGATTCTACTTCCTGATCCTCTGAGCCAAGATCCTTTCTCTCTACTGTCCTTATGTCATCCTTTATTATCAGGGCTGCCTCCCCTCCTTTACCCTTCTACCAGCGCGTTTGGGGGTGTCTGAGTAACCCACTCTGGAAAGGCGAGTCTGTGACTATAATATTTTAATGAGGCTTCGATCCTCAGACTTTGGGAGCCATTTGAATTTAATGACAGTGGGAACTGCCAGATCCAGTGGGTGAGTTCTTTTCCAGTCGGTCGAGGAGGCGGGAGTTCGGAGCAGCGCAAGTCCAGGGTGGTCAAGAGGCCTATAAAGGCCAATGGGAGTTGGGCAGTTCGAGCATTTAGTCGAGGAGGCAGGAGCTTGGAGCAGCGCGAGTCTGGGGTCGGCGAGAGGCGTACCGGTGCAGCTGCAGCGGGGACAGAAGGCAAAAAAGTAAAAATAAATCGAAAGGTGACATCACAGCCAAGGGGGTAAGTGATTGGCTGGTGATTGGTAAGTAGTTTTTATTTTTCTTTTCTATATCAGTAGTCCCTGCTGACTATGAGTGCGGGAAGGGTATCCGCCTCCAGCTCCTGACGGACCGCATTGCAGCACTGGAGCTGCGGGTGGATTCATTCTGGAGCATCCACGATGCTGAGAATGACGTGAATAGCATGTTTAGTGAGTTGGTCTTACTGCAGGTAAAGGGTACACAGCTAGATAGAAAACGGAAGACCAACAGGAAGAGCAGTGCAAGGAAGGTAGCGCAGGGGTCCCCTGCGGTCATCCCCCTGCAAAACAGATACACCGCTTTGGGTACTGTTGAGGGGGATGACTCATCAGGGGAAGGCAGCAGCAGCCAGCTTCATGGCACCGCGGCGGGCTCTGTTGCACAGGAGGGCAGGAAAAAGAGTGGGAGAGTTATAGTGATAGGGGATTCGATTGTAAGGGGAATAGATAGGCGTTTCTGTGGCCGCAACCGAGACTCCAGGATGGTATGTTGCCTCCCTGGTGCAAGGGTCAAGGCTGTCTCGGAGCGGGTGCAGAACATTTTGAAAAGGGAGGGTGAACAGCCAGTTGTTGTGGTGCATATAGTTACCAACGATACAGGTAAAAAATGGGATGAGATCCTACGAGATGAATTTAAGGAGCTAGGAGCTAAATTAAAAAGTAGGACCTCAAAAATAGTAATCTCGGGATTGCTACCAGTGCCACGTGTTTGTCAGAGTAGGAATCGCACGATAGCTCAGATGAATAGGTGGCTTGAGCAGTGGTGCAGCAGGGAGAGATTCAAATTCCTGGGGCATTGGAACTGGTTCTGGGAGAGGTGGGACTAGTACAAACCGGCTGGTCTGCACCTGGGCAGGACCGGAACCAATGTCCGAGGGGGAGTGTTTGCTAGTGCTGTTGGGGAGGAGTTAAACTAATATGGCAGGGGGATGGGAACCAATGCAGGGATACAGAGGGAAACAAAATGGAGACAGAAGCAAAAGACAGAAAGGAGATGAGTAAAAGTGGAGGGCAGAGAAACCCAAGGCAAAAAACAAAAAGGGCCACTGTACGGCAAAATTCTAAAGGGTCAAAGTGTAATAAAAAAGCAAGCCTGAAAGCTTGGTGCCTCAATGCGAGGAGTATTCTGAAACCAGGAGAGAGCTCTGAGCTAGTTAGAGTGGGTGAGAGCTCAGATGAACAGGACCCCAAGAAAGAATGCAAAAGGCAGGAGGCAACAGAGCAGAGTAGCACTGGGGTAAGTGTAAACCACAAGGTGATAGGAAGGGACAATATGTATGAATATAAAGGGGCTGCAGGAGGGGTCAAAACTAAAAATCATGGTTTAAAAACTAGTATTAAAACACTCTACCTAAACGCACGTAGCATTCGAAATAAAGTAAATGAGTTGACGTCACAAATCATTACAAATGGGTATGATTTGTGGCCATTACAGAAACGTGGTTGCAGGGTGGCCAAGACTGGGAATTAAACATACAGGGGTATCTGACAATTCGGAAGGATAGACAAGAAGGAAAAGGAGGTGGGGTAGCTCTGTTAATAAAGGATGATATCAGGGCAGTTGTGAGAGATGATATTGGCTCTAATGAACAAAATGTTGAATCATTGTGGGTGGAGATTAGAGATAGTAAGGGGAAAAAGTCACTGGTGGGCATAGTTTATAGGCCTCCAAATAATAACTTCACGGTGGGGCGGATAATAATCAAGGGAATAATGGAGGCATGTGAAAAAGGAACGGTAGTAATCATGGGGGATTTTAACCTACATATCGATTGGTCAAATCAAATCGCACGGGGTAGCCTGGAGGAGGAATTCATCGAATGCATAAGGAATTGTTTCTTAGAACAGTATGTTACAGAACCTACAAGGGAGCAAGCTATCTTAGAGCTGGTCCTGTGTAATGAGTCAGGAATAATAAATGATCTCCTAGTAAAAGATCCTCTCAGAATGAGTGATCACAGTATGGTTGAATTTGTAATACAGATTGAGGATGAGGAAGTAGTGTCTCAAACGAGCGTACTATGCTTAAACAAAGGGGACTACAGTGGGATGAGGGCAGAGTTGGCTAAAGTAGACTGGGAACACAGACTAAACGGTGGCACAATTGAGGAACAGTGGAGGACTTTTAAGGATCTCTTTCATAGTGCTCAAAAAAAATATATTCCAGTGAAAAAGAAGGGCGGTAAGAGAAGGGATAACCAGCCATGGATAACCAAGGAAATAAAGGAGAGTATCAAATTAAAAACCAATGCGTATCAGGTGGCCAAGGCTAGTGGGAAACTAGAAGATTGGGAAAATTTTAAACGACAGCAAAGAATGACTAAGAAAGCAATAAAGAAAGGAAAGATAGATTACGAAAGTAAACTTACGCAAAACATAAAAACAGATAGCAAAGCTTTTACCGATATATAAAAGGAAGAGAGTGACTAAAGTAAATGTTGGTCCCTTAGAAGATGAGAAGGGGGATTTAATAATGGGAAATGTGGAAATGGCTGAGACCTTAAACAATTATGTTGCTTCGGTCTTCACAGTGGAAGACACAAAAACCATGCCAAAAATTGCTGGTCACGGGAATGTGGGAAGGGAGGACCTTGAGATAATCACTATCACTAGGGGGGTAGTGCTGGACAGGCAAATGGGACTCAAGGTAGACAAGTCCCCTGGTCCTGATGAAATGCATCCCAGGGTATTAAAAGAGATGGCGGAAGTTATAGCAGATGCATTCGTTATAATCTACCAAAATTCTCTGGACTCTGGGGAGGTACCAGTGGATTGGAAAGCAGTTAATGTAACGCCTCTGTTTAAAAAAGGGGGCAGACAAAAGGCAGGTAACTATAGGCCGGTTAGTTTAACATCTGTAGTGGGGAAAATGCTTGAAGCTATCATTAAGGAAGAAATAGCGGGACATCTAGATAGGAATAGTGCAATCAAGCAGACGCAACATGGATTCATGAAGGGGAAATCATGTTTAACTAATTTATTGGAATTCTTTGAGGATATAACGAGCATGGTGGATAGAGGTTTACCGATGGATGTGGTGTATTTAGATTTCCAAAAGGCATTCGATAAGGTGCCACACAAAAGGTTACTGCAGAAGATAAAGGTACGTGGAGTTAGAGGAAATGTATTAGCATGGATAGAGAATTGGCTGGCTAACAGAAAGCAGAGAGTTGGGATAAATGGGTCCTTTTCGGGTTGGAAATCGGTGGTTAGTGGTGTGCTGGGACCACAACTGTTTACAATATACATAGATGACCTGGAAGAGGGGACAGAGTGTAGTGTAACAAAATTTGCAGATGACACAAAGATTAGTGGGAAAGCGGGTTGTGTAGAGGCTGCAAAGAGATTTAGATTGGTTAAGCGAATGGGCTAAGGTTTGGCAGATGGAATACAATGTCGGAAAATATGAGGTCATCCACCTGGGAAAAAAGAACAATAAAAGGGAATATTATTTGAATGGGGAGAAATTACAACATGCTGCGGTGCAGAGGGACTTGGGGGTCCTTGTGCATGAATCCCAAAAAGTTAGTTTGCAGGGACAGCAGGTAATCAGGAAGGTGAATGGAATGTTGGCCTTCATTGCGAGAGGGATGGAGTACAAAAGCAGGGAGGTCCTGCTGCAACTGTACAGGGTATTGGTGAGGCCGCACCTGGAGTACTGTGTGTAGTTTTGGTCACCTTACTTAAGGAAGGATATACTAGCCTTGGAGAGGGTACAGAGATGATTCACGAGGCTGATTCCGGAGATGAGGGGGTTACCTTATGATGATAGATTGAGTAGACTGGGTCTTTACTCGTTGGAGTTCAGAAAGATGAGTGGTGATCTCACAGAAACATTTAAAATAATGAAAGAGATAGAGGAGATAGAGGCAGAGAGGTTGTTTCCACTGGTCGGGGAGAATAGAACCAGGGGGCACAGCCTCAAAATAAGGGGGAGCCAATTTAAAACCGAGTTGAGAAGGAATTTCTTCACCCAGAGGGTTGTGAATCTGTGGAATTCTCTGCCCAAGGAAACAGTTGGTGCTAGCTCATTGAATGTATTCAAATCACAGATAGATAGATTTTTAACCAATAAGGGAATTAAGGGTTATGGGGAGCGGGCGGGTAAGTGGAGCTGAGTCCATGGCCAGATCAGCCATGATCTTGTTGAATGGCGGAGCAGGCTCGAGGGGCTAGATGGTCTACTCCTGTTCCTAATTCTTATGTTCTTCTGTTCTTAAAAGGAGTGCCCTTTGCCCCTCAAGCAAATCTTCTGCATTGAATTTTTTCTCTCCAGAATTGGTTGACCCATCCGTGATCTTCAGACCACCGCCCAATCCTCAGACGCCCGTGATCTTCAGACTCTCCATGACCTTCAGACCTATGTTCCCTCAAATTTAATTTTGCGCATGTGAGGTACCTCTTCCAGCTTGTGAACTTATGAGCGGCTTGCGCAGGACCTCCGGGTTGATATGCGGCTGCACTCCAGCAAACCTTAGGGGGAACTTTGCTTCAAAACCCCCCCTCCCCATGATCTTCACACCCCCCGTGACCTCCAGACCACACCCCACCACCGCCGTGATCTTCAGACGCCCCCGTGATCTCTAGACCCCCACGATCTCCAGAATCCCCATGATCTCCAGACATCCCCCGATCTTCACACAGCCCCTCAGTAATCGACAGACACCCCGCGATCTTCACATACCCCCCACACCCTCTGTGACTCCAGAGCCCCCTTAATTTCCAGACCCTCATCCGATCTTCAGACACCCCCCTGCAAACTCCAGACCCCCCTCGCTGCTGTGCTCCGAATTCCCTGCAACGTGCCCCAATCCACTCCCCGGTCTCGAGCTGTGGCCTTCTGCCACTGGTTTTCCCACCTGGCCGCCAACCAGCCTTTCAATCTCGCCGGTTGCTGGCCAGGAAATGGAGGAAAGAAAATGCTAGATGTTCTGCCATTAAATTCCGCAGGTCTTCCACATTCCCTAAATAAAGGGTTTCCTGGCCACAAGCACTCACCCTCGCTCTCTCCCCGCCTCCCCTTAATATTAGAGCTATTACATTTTATTCAGTTTCTCTACTTTTACAGGCAGCTGGTGAATAGAATTATGATTCACGCTAGATTGTCGTATTCTTGCATCACACGTACAAAGAAAGAAGGAAGAAAGGCTTATGTTTATAAAACACTTCATTACAGGGTAGAAATTACTATCCTGAAGAAGTTCTGATTGGAGATGGACAGACTTTTCTGTGACCATGACAAAGCTAAACTATCCCTCCTCGTCCTTCTCAACCTGTCTGCAGCCTTTGACACGGTTGACCACTCCATCCTCCTCCAACACCTCTCCACCATCGTCCAGCAGGGTGGGACTGCACTCGCCTGTTCCATTCTTATCTATCCAATCATAGCCAGAGAATCACCTGCAATGGCTTCTCATCCCACTCTCGCATCATTACCCCTGGTGTCCCCCAAGGACCTATCCTTGGCCCGGTCCTATTTCCTATCTACATGCAACCCATCAACGATATCAGTCAGAAACACAGTGTTAGTTTCCACATGTACACTGATGACAGGCAGCTCTACCTCATCCCCACTTCTCTTGACACCTTCACTGCTTGTCTGATATCCAGTTCTGGATGAGCAAAAATTTCCACATTGAGAAGATGAAAGCCATTGTTTTCGGTCCCCACCACAAACTCCGTTCCCTTGCCACCGATTCCATCTCTCTCCCTAACTTCTGTCTGAGGCTGAACCATACTGTTCGCAACTTTGTTGTCATATTTGATCCTGAAATGAGCTTCCGATCACATTTCTGTGCTTTCACTAACACCGTCTATTTCCAGCTCTGTAACATCATCTGGCTCCACCTCTGCCTCAGCTCAGTTGTTGCTGAAACACTCATCCATGCCTTTTTTACTTCTAGACTTGACTACTCTAATGCATTCCTGAACGGCCTCCCACATTCTACCCTCCATAAATGTGAGGTCATCCAAAACTCTGCTGCCCGTGTCCTAATTCACACCAAGTCCCGTTCACCCATCACTCCTGTGCTCACTGACCTACATTGGCTCGCGATTAAGCAAAGCCTCAATTTTAAAACTCTCATCCTTGTTTTCAAATCCCTCCATGGCCTCACCCCATCTTATCTCTGTAATCTCCTCCAACCCCACGACCTTCCGAGATATCTGCGTTCTTCTAATTCTGTCATCTTGCACAACCATTGGTGGCCGTGCCTTACATAAGAACATAAGAACATAAGAACATAAGAAATAGGAGCAGGAGTAGGCCATACGTCCCCTCGAGCCTGCTCCGCCATTTAATTCTAGTCTCCCCTATCAGTGGAAACATCCTCTCTGCATCCACATTGTCGAGCCTCCTCATAATCTTATATGTTTCGATAAGCTCACCTCTCATTCTGCTGAATTCCAATGAGTAGAGGCCCAACTAGGCCCTTCTGTAGGCCCTAAGCTCTGGAATTCCCTTCCTAAACCGCCATGGCTGATCCAATCATGGACTCAGGTCCACTTTCCTGCCCGCTCCCCATAACCCCTTATTCCCTTATCGGTTAAGAAACTGTCTATCTCCGCCTTAAATATATTCAATGACCCAGCTTCCACAGCTCTCTGAGGCAGCAAATTCCACAGATTTACAACCCTCTGAGAGAAGGAATTCCTCCTCATCTCAGTTTTAAATGGGTGGCCCCTTATTCTAAGATTATGTCCTCTAGTTCTAGTCTCCCCTATCAGTGGAAACATCCTCTCTGCATCCACATTGTCGAGCCTCCTCATAATCTTATATGTTTCGATAAGCTCACCTCTCATTCTGCTGAATTCCAATGAGTAGAGGCCCAACTAGGCCCTTCTGTAGGCCCTAAGCTCTGGAATTCCCTTCCTAAACCTCCCCGCCTCGCTACCTCTTTCTTTCTTTAAGATGCTCCTTAAAACCTATCTCTTTGACCAAAGGTCATAGACCTGAAATATTAATATTTCTCTCTCCACAGAAGCTGCCTGACCTGCTGAGTATTTCTAGCATTTTCTGTTTTTATTTCAGATTTCTAGCATCCGCAGTATTTTGTTTTTGTCTTTGAACAAGCTTTTGATCATCTGCCCTAATATCTCCTTATATGGCTCGGTTAAATTTTGATTTATAGTGCTCCTGTGAAGCGCCTTGGGATGTTTTACTGTGTTAAAGGAACTATATAAATACAAGTTGTTGTTGTCGTTGTTGTTCCACACCCCTCCTACGTCCCAGCAGCAATTTGAGCTGGGGTCTCTGTGCATGTTCCTGGGGTACCCCAGATATTCATCTCAGCTCATCATACATTCCCCGGAGCTGCTCCTGCTCTGCAGGTGTTACTTCACCGGAAGTGCGTGGAATCCTCGCTAATGTACGTAAATGGGGTTTCCACCGCACTTCCAACAAAGTAGTGCTCACGGAGCGGCAGCAGTTCCAAGGAATTTCCTGGCCTTTGAATGTCTAAAATAGATCCACACTTTCGCTCCATTTATTTTTGTGAAAGCCTGATTTCTTAAGTGTGTAATAATGCAGGTAATCTTTATTTAACTGTACAATTTTTTAATCCTTACATACAATGCATGCTTAAACAACAAATGAATGACTTCCAATCTCACCTTTTCCAGTGCTATCTGTTCAACTGACCCATTCAGATAAAAAATGAACGCCTCATTATTCAGTTCTGAGAGCTTAGTCAGCATCATGTCAGCTTTCTGAGTTCTCTAAAATTTCCCAAATGTTCCAATAATGTAAATATGATTGAGTATTTTCAGTAGTTCATTTGTAGTATTTCTATCAAAATCTATTATAAATTTTGGGGATAAGTATATGCAAACTGAGACAAATCAATTCTGCACAAGACAAATCCACATTCCTATCTAAATATAATGTTAAAAATATTGTCACTGCGCACACTTCACATGTGACGATTTTGTCATGTTTGTGTTACACCTGCTGTCATGGTTTTCTCATGCATGCTCTTATGGTTTTGTCTGAGCATTGATTTGTTCATACTCTATTTGTTTGTTACATGAACCCTCACCAGACAGGCATTAGGACCGTGTGGGAGCTATTCACACTACTATAAACATGCTGGTTTTGGGACACCATTTTGGGAGTTGAAACATAGAAACATAGAAAATAGGTGCAGGAGTAGGCCATTCGGCCCTTCGACCCTGCACCACCATTCAATAAGATCATGGCTGATGATTCACCTCAGTACCTCTTTCCTGCTTTCTCTCCATACCCCTTGATCCCTTTAGCCGTAAAGGCCATATCCAACTCCCTCTTGAATATATCTAATGAACTAGCATCAACAACTCTCTGCGGAAGAGAATTCCACAGGTTAACAACTCTCTGAGAAATTTCTCCTCATCTTGGTCCTAAATGGCTTACCCTTTATCCTTAGACTGTGACCCCTGGTTCTGGACTCCCCCAACATCGGGAACATTCTTCCTGCATCTAACCTGTCCAGTCCTGTCAGAATTTAATGTTTCTATGAGATCCCCTCTCATTCTTCTAAACTCCAGTGAATACAGGCCCAGTCGATCCAGACTCTCCTCATATGTCTGATCTGCCATCCCAGGCATCAGTCTGGTGAATCTTTGCTGCACTCCCTCAATAGCAAGAACATCCTTCCTCGGATTAGGAGATCAAAACTGAACACAATATTCCAGGTGAGGTCTCACCAAGGCTCTATACAGCTGCAGCAAGACCTCCCTGCTCCTATACTCAAATCCCCTAGCTATGAAGGCCAACATGCCATTTGCCGTCTTTACCGCCTGCTGCACCTGCATGCCAACCTTCAATGACTGATGTACCATGACACCCAGGTCTTGTTGCACCTTCCCTTTTCCTAATCTGCCGCCATTCAGATAATATTCTGCCTTCAAGTTTTTGCCACCAAAGTGGATAACCTCACATTTATCCACATTATACTGCATCTGCCATGCATTTGCCCACTCACCTAACCTGTCCATGTCACCCTGCAGCCTTTTAGCATCCTCCTCACAACACACACCGCCACCCAGCTTCGTGTCATCTGCAAACTTGGAGATATTACTCTCAATTCCTTCATCTAAATCATTAATGTATATTGTAAATAGCTGGGGTCCCAGCACTGAGCCCTGCGGCACCCCACTAGTAACTGCCTGCCATTCTGAAAAGGACCCGTTTATCCCAACTCTCTGCTTCCTGTCTGCCAACCAGTTCTCTATCCATGTCAATACATTACCCCCAATACCATGCACACCTCTTGTATGGGACCTTGTCAAAAGCCTTTTGAAAGTCCAAATACACCACATCCACTGGCTCTCCCTTGTCCACTTTACTAGTTACATCCTCAAAAAATTCCAGAAGATTTGTCAAGCATGATTTCCCTTTCATAAATCCATGCTGACTTTGACCGATCCTGTCACTGTTTTCCAAATGCGCTGCTATTTCATCTTTAATAATTGATTCCAACATTTTCCCCACTACTGATGTCAGGCTAACCGGTCTATAATTTCCCGTTTTCTCTCCCTCCTTTTTTAAAAAGTGGTGTTACATTAACTACCCTCCAGTCCATAAAAGACACAGTAAGCTACATTACTCCTGTTTCAGTTGTCTGTTTACTTACATGCACAACGTCATTTGGTGACGAGGATGAATCAGATTAACCTCCCTACCCCCCACCCCCCCCGCCTTTTCTCTCCACACCCGGGGACCCTGCAATCCCGTGGCCAAGATGGAGAAAAAGCTTTTCTACGTACAGCATGGCAAGTGGGTGAGACGGTGACAACGTAACACCAGCTCACCGCTGCCTCGGCACCATAGGCCAATGCACCTTTGGTCAAATCAAAGACACGGAGTCCTGCGGCAAAATAGTAAGCGCCATAGAGAAATATTTTGGGCCAAAGAAAAGTATCGATGGAGATAAACATTTCGTCAAAGGGGGCAAAGGAATGGTGAACCAATCAAACAGTATATAATTTCATTAACTGAACTGGCCGCTACGTGTGACTTTGGAGCACTCACAGCGGATCAAATTATTGAGAAATCAACGATTTCCCGCATTCAGGACCACTTGCTAATGGAGGGTGACAAATTGACATTGGACAAGGCAACTCATTTGGCCATCCAAATCGAATCAGTATTTTCCGATTCAAAAGCGATGAGATCCCCAGTTCCCCCTTTGAACCAGACTGCAGCTACAGCCCATGTGCAAGGCGTTCGTCCAAAGCGGAAATCACAGCAGAGACCCAGGACTAATAATAAGCCACTCACTACAGATCGCGGGCCTAACTTCCACTGCTTTAACTGTGGGGACAAATCACACTCAACAAAGAGTCCTAACTGCCCTGTACATGGGAAGAAATGCTCTGCATGGGGTAAAATGAACCATTTTATTATTTTCTGTTGCTCATCGCAGCATATTCAACATGTGGACAACCCTGATAGTGATGAACCCAGTATGGTTTAAATGTTAGTGACATTTTGCACATTGGTTTGGGCAAATTCAAGGACTGTGATGTAAACATTGATGGAACACCCATCTACCTCCTCATTGATCTTGGAACCACAGTCTTCATATTGAGTGAGGCTGTGTACAAATCCCACTTCACACACTATCAACTGCAGCCCGCAACTTCCACTCTGCATGGGTACTCCGACTCCAAAATTGAGGTACTTGGGTTCACATCTGTCCAGATATACTACAAGGACATAACATTGGAGAACTTTTCCTTTTATCTTGCAAAGGGATGAAGTCTCATGAGTGTTGACTTTTTTGACAAGTTTGGGTTCAAAGTTTACGACCCAACCGGCACACCTGTGTAAATGGTAGACTTTGATAAGCAGTATTCCTCAATCTTCGCAGGGCTTGGAGTGCCAACAAAATTCTGCCATCGTCTCCGCGTTGATCCTTCCGTCAAACCGGTTGTGCAGCGACTTCGCTGTCTCCCATTTGCGGTTCGTGACCAAGTATCCGCAGAATTAACCCGACGCGAATCTCAGGGAATCATTGAGAACATCGACTCCTCGCCCTGGATCTCGATCTTAGTCATTGCTTGGCGTAAAAATGGGGAGATCCGCCTGTGCATCGACCTGAAAGAGGTTAACAAGGCCATCATCCCTGAGAAGTATGCTCTTCCTACCATCAACGAACTGTCTTCAGAATTCCACGGCTCAATAGTTTTTACAAAACTCGATATGTGCCGCAGTTATTTGCAAATACTCCTAGCGGACGACAGCAAACTGCTCATGGCATTCACAACACATGATGATCTGTATCAGTATCAACGCATGCCCTACGGACTATCTTTTGCGCCAAGTGCATTTCAGAAGATTGTCACTACTATGCTCGCAGGCATAGAGGGAGCCCTCAATCTGCTTGACGATATTGTTGTCCATGGACGGACAATGGAAGAACATGACCAGAGACTCACGCAGTTATGGCTAGGCTTGCTACACATAACATTACATTTAATGCCGATAAGTGTACATTAGCTGCTGGAGAAATAGACTTTCTGGGTTGCAGAGTCACAGCACAAGGTGTCAAGCCAACGCTTGACAACATTTACGCGATTGAGCGAATACAGCAGGCTACCAACATCAAAGAACTTTCATCATTCTTCGACACTTGCAACTTCTATCTGAAGTTCATCCCACACTACGCACACATTGCCGAACCACTTCGCAAGTTGCTGTGCAAGGATGTTCCTTAGGAATGGACAGATTCCCAACCTCAGGCATTCACCATGCTTAAAGAGAAAATCGCATCCCCCTCCTATCCTCGCGTACTTTGATCCGAATGCCATTACGTACGTCAGGCACCGCATTGACGGCCTGGAACACACAGTAGCATTTGCTTCTCACATGCTCTCATCTGCAGAACATGAATACTCTACAGGGGAATGTGAAGCACTCACTTGCATCTACTCATGTGAATGCTGGCACATCTACCTCTATGGCAGGAAATTTACCCTTCGTATGGATCACTAAGCGCTAACTACGCTACTCGCTCCAACTGGATCTGGGCACAGACCACTACGAATCAACCAATGGTTAGATCGCCTTCTTCAGTATAACTTTGATGTACATCATCATCATTGTTGTACTTATAATAAATGGTGAGACTGAATACTGTGTGTAATGAGCAAGTGTGACCTTAGCTCCTATATTAAAGTTCCAAAGTGCAGGTGCCTTGTGGGTGGCCTGCTTATATACTGTGCTCCCAAGGGATGATGGGATCCCTTGGGACTCCAACAGGTGGGCCCTCTGGTGGTCAGGTGTAATGCAAGTTACAAAGGATTAAATACATAACATCACTCCCCCGTCAAGTAAACAGTACACTTATTTACAAGGTGAAACGATCTGAGACTTTGCGCTCCCTTGTCAATTGTCTCAGTATAAATGCTGGTGTGCGTGGGTTGGTCAGTTCTTCACTGGGCTGTTGGGCAGCCAGCCTTGCCGGGCTGCTGGGGATGATGAGTTTGTTTTTGTGGTCAACCATAATGTCAGTTGCCAGTTGTGTGTGTGTGTTGGAGGGTCAAAGTTGGTGGTGTCCTCTTCGGGTTGTTCGTAGCTGTTGGTGAACCGCAATTTGATTTGGTCTAAATGTTCTCTATGCGTTTGTCCATTGGTCAGTTTGACCTGAAACACCCTACTCCCCTCTTTGTGGCTGTGACCATGCCAGTGAGCCATTTGGGACCATGTCCATAATTGAGCACAAACACAGGATCGTTGATCTCAATATCACGTGACAAATTTGCGCGGTCATGGTACATACTTTGTTGATGCTGCTTGCCTTCCACGTGATCATGGAGATCAGGGTTGCCAAGAAAGAGCCTTGTTTTAAGCACCCTTTTCATGAGCAGCTCAGTTGGGGGAACCCCGGTGAGTGAGTGGGGTCTGGTGTGGTAGCTGAGCAGCACTCGGGACAACTGGGTCTGCAGGGAGCCTTCCGACACACGTTTCAAGCTTTGCTTGATGGTCTGAACTGCCCGTTCTGGCTGGCCGTTGGATGCGGGCTTGAACGGGGCAGATGTGACATGTTTGATCCCATTGCGGGTCATGAATTCCTTGAATTCAGCACTGGTGAAGCACGGCCCATTGTCGCTGACTAGGACATCAGGCAAGCCGTGTGTGGCAAACATGGCTCGTAGGCTTTCAATGGTGGCCGCGGATGTGCTTACAGACATTATTGCACATTCAATCCATTTTGAGTAAGCATCCATGACAACCAAAAACATTTTGCCTAGGAATGGGCCCGCATAGTCTACATGGATCCTCGACCACGGTTTGGAGTGCCACGACCACAAACTTAGCGGTGCCACTCTGGGTGCATTGCTCAACTGAGAGCAAGTGTTGCACTGGCGCACGCATGACTCTAAATCTGAGTCACTGCCAGGCCACCACACGTGAGACCTGGCTATGGCTTTCATCATTACAATGCCTGGGTGGGTGTTGTGCAGTTTGCAAATAAATGTGTCTCTGCCTTTCTTGGACAAGACCACGTGATTGCCCCACAAAAGACAGTCCGCCTGCAGGGACAACTTGTCTTTGCATCGGTGGAGCGGCTTAATTGCTTCCCGCATCTCCACTGGGACACTGGACCAGCTCCCAAGGAGGACACAGTTTTTTTTACCAATGACAGTAAAGGATCCAGGCTGGTCCAGGTCCGGATCTGGTGGGTCGTAACGGGGGACTTCTCGTTCTCAAATGCCTCCATGACCATAAGCAAGTCCGCTGGTTGTGCCATTTCCATCCCAGTGGTGGGCAATGGTTGCCGATTGAGAGCATCTGTGCAGTTCTCTGTGCCTGGTCTGTGGCGGATTACATAGTTGTATGTCGACAGCGTGAGTGCCCATCTTTGGATGTGGGCAGAAGCATTGGTATTAATCCCTTTGCTCTCACAGAACGGTGATATGAGCGGCTTGTGGTCAGTTTCAAGCTCGAACTTGAGGCCAAATAAGTACTGGTGCATTTTTTTTACCCCGTAAACGCACACCAGAGCCTCTTTTTCAATCATGCTGTAGGCCCTTTCGGCCTTGGACAAACTCTTGGATGCATATGCAACCGGTTGCAAAATCCCCGAATCATTAGCCTATTGTAACACACTCCCGGCCCCGTATGGCGACGCATCGCAAGCTAACATTAATCATTTACATGGATTATACAGGACAAGCAGTTTGTTATAACACAATAATTTCTGGCTTTCTTAAAGGCAGCCTCTTGTGAATTCCTCCATACCCAGTCGTCTCTCTTGCGCAGTAGTGCATGTAGGGGTTCTAGCAGGGTGCTTAACCCAGGTCGGAAATTACCAAAATAGTTAAGGAACGACCGCAGCTCCGAAATGTTCTGTGGTTGCGGCGCGTTCTTGATGACCTCCGTCTTGGCGTCGATGGGTTTGATGCCGTCTGCTGCGATTCTCCTTCCTAAGAATTCGACGTCCTGTGCCAGGAAAACATACTTTGAGCGTTTCAACCTGAGCCCCACGTGATCCAACCGACTAAGAACCTTTCTCCAGGTTCTTCAAGTGCTCCATGGTGTCCCGATCTGTAACCAATATATCGTCCTGGAAGACCACTGGAAGGAACTAACTTTAGCAGGCTCTCCATGTTCCGCTGGAAGATTGCGACGGCCGACCGAATCCCGAAAGGGCACCGGTTGTAGATAAACAGACCTTTGTGCGTGTTGATGCAGGTGAGGCCTTTCGAAGATTCCTCCAACTCCTGCGTCATGTAGGCCAAGGTCAGGTCCAGCTTAGTGAATATCTTCCCTCCAGCCAGGGTCGCAAATAGATCATCTGCCTTGGGTAGTGGGTGCTGGTCCTGCAGCGAAAAACGGTTAATCATTACTTTACAGTCCCCGCAAATTCTAACCATACCGTCCTCCTTGAGTGCCGGAACAATTGGACTGGCCCAGTTGTTGAATTCCACCGGCACGCTGATACCTTCACGTTGCAGTCTGTCCAGCTCAATTTCCACTTTTTCACACATCATGTATGGTACCGCCCGAGCCTTGTGGTGGATGGGTCGCGTACCAAGAACCAAATGGATCTGCACTTTCACCCCGAGAAGCTTCCAATGCCTGGTTCGAATAACGATAGGAACTTGCTTTAAACCTGGGTACATGAGGCGTCGTCGACAGACGATAGCGCTCGGATGTTGTCCCAGTTCCAGCGGATTTTCCCCAGCCAGCTTCTGCCAAACAACGTGGGGCCATCCCCTGGTACAATCTACAGTGGGAGTTCGTGTACTGCTCCGCCATAGGAGACTTTGGCTTCTGCACTGCCAATTACAGGGATTAGTTCCTTGGTGTAAGTCCTTAGTATAGTGTGAATGGTGCTGAGCTTGGGCATGTGTACCTTCTTTCCCCACAGCCTGTCGCAGGCCTTTTTACTCATTATGGACTGACTAGCCCCAGTGCCCAGCTCCATAGATACTGGAATGCCGTTCAGTTCAACTTTCAACATTATTGGTGGGCATTTCGTCGTGAATATGTGTACCCCGTACACTTCTGCCTCCTCCGTACGAGTTTCTAACTCAGTCTGATCCGCTGTGGATCGATCTTCCTCTGCGACGTGATGGTTTGCAGGGTTTGCAGCTCACCTGCACATTCATTGGAGGTGTCCCATTGTTCTGCAGCCATTGCACGCATAGTGCTTAAAGCAGCATTGATGGGGCCGATGATCACCTCCACAGCACCAACAGGGTGTCAACTGCGTCGCATTAACAGATGATGGCGGACTCTGAGTCAATTGAGATTGGACCACAGCAGCCAGTGTGTACATTTTGCTGTGTACATTTCTGCTCAAAACCGACGTTACTTTATGCACAGTACCGGCTGAAACTTCTTTGTTCTGCGAAATCTGCTTGGTGTTGTCGCTGGTGGACATAAATGCCTGGCTATCGTGATGGCTTTACCCAGATTCGGAGTTTCTACAGTCAACAGTTTGCGAAGAATTGTCTCATGTCCGACGCCCAGTACAAAAAATCCCTGAGCATTTGTCCTAGGAATCCCTCAAACTTACAATGTCCTGCGAGGCGTCTTAGTTCGGCAACGTAGCTCGCCACTTCCTGGCCCTCCGATCGTTGACACGTGTAGAACCGATATCTCACCATCAAAACGCTTTCCTTAGCGCAACTCTTTGTAGGATTTCTCTGTTGGTTTTGCCGGCAGGAGATTCTTCATGAGGCCATAGGTTGGTGCCCCACAGAGAGTTAGGAGAATCACCCTTCGTTTGGTAGCGTTCTCGTCCCCTTCCAGCTCGTTGGCCACAAAGTATTGGTCGAGTCTCTCCACGAAGGCCTCCCAATCATCCCCTTCTGAGAACTTCTCCAGGATGCCGACTGTTCTTTACATTTTCGTGCGGTTGTTCATTATCTCGTCGCCCATTGTTGTACTTATAATAAATGGTGAGACTGAGTACTGTATGCAATGAGCAAGTGTGACCTTAGCTCTTTTATTAAGGTTCCAGGCTGCAGGTACCTCGTGGGTGGCCTGCTTATAAAGAATGCTGGGATCCCTTGGGACTCCAACAGGTGGGCCCTCTGGTGGTCAGGTGTAATGCAAGTTACAAAGGGTTAAATACATAACAGTTATCATAGGCAGTCACTCAAAACGAGGATGACTTGCTTCCATGCCAAAAAGGGATGAGTGCACAGGTGTTTCAATGAAGGACCTGACATTCTAGGTCCCGAACTGCATGTTGAAGGGTGGAAGATGCCTGTGCATGGATTTATTTAACGTGGGGTGGCTGTTGCACACCACCACACGGGCTTGACAGAGCTAGGTCTTGGTCCAGTGATGAGGGTTATCTAAGACGACTGGAGACCTGCTCTGCTGCACGGACCTAGTGTGCACACATATCGCAGTGTGGGCTGGCCTGTGCTGCCCCTGGGCCCTCACCTCTTCTGGCCCCGAACTCATGCCTCTGCTGGGCCCCGAACTTTGATGTACAGTACATCGCTGACAGTCACAACCACGTAGCTGACATGCTTGACACCTGCTTCGGACTCTGGTGCTGACTTGTTCACAGATGACGACACATATGTCACGTCGATCATCACTCAGTCCATCAGAAACCCTGTCTCCTGCGAAGAACTGAAAACTGAATCACAGCATGATGCTATGCTCCAGCATGTGTGCCACTTCCTCCAGTCTGAGTGGCCTAAGCAAATTCCATAAGAGCAAAAAACCTTGTACAGCGTTCGTGCTGAATTTTCCATTTGCAACGATGGCTGCCTAGCTGGTGGGGATAGAGCAGTAATTCCCAAGTTGCTTCAACAACACGTTCTCTCATTGGCACATGATGGATACCCTGGCATTGACTGCATGAAGCAGAGATGTCGCGATTCAAAATGGTGGCCTGAGATTGACCTTCACATCGAGGAGATTGTCTCACACTGAGAAGCATGCAGTCTGAGCGAAAAGGCCACAAACATCCTGTTATATATGTAAACCTGTAAATACCTTGTGTAACCACCAGAGGGCTCATCCTCTGGAGTCCCAAGGGATCCCACAATCCCTTGGGAGCACAGGCACTTAAGGAGTCCTCACAGGCTGCAGAGGCACTCTGGAGACCTGCAATGAAAGACTACGGTCATACTTTACTCTGAGCACACAGTATCTGGTCAGACTCTTTATTCATACATAACAACTGGCGACAAGATACAGATGATGAATCCAATGATGCAGAGAACAGTGGGCATCCTGGAAAAATTTTTGGAGGGAGATGATTGGGAAACCTTCGTGGAGCGACTCGACCAATACTTTGTGGCCAACAAGTTGGAAGGAGAAACAAACGCTGTGAAATGAAGGGCGATTTTCCTCACCATTTGCGGGGCACCAGGAAGTGGCGAGCTATGTCACCTTGCAGGACATTGCGAATTTGAATGACATTTGGAGCACATGCTCAGGGACTTCTTTGTACTTAGCATTGGCCATGAAGTGATACTTCACAAACCTTTGACTGTAGAGACCCCAACCTTGAGTAAAGCCATAGCAATAGCCCAGGCATTCATTGCCACCAGTGACAATACCAAACAAATCTCTCAGCACACGAGTGCTGCTACAAGTACTGTGAACAAAGTGATGTTGTTTTCAAATTGCAATGTACAGGGCAGACCCTACATACCTGCAGCTGCACGTCCGCAGATGTCTCAGAGTCCACCATCAAGGGTGATGAATGCAAGGCCATTAACACCTTGTTGGTGCTGCGGGGGTGATCATTGTTTCCATTCATGCCGCTTCAAAGGGTACATTTGCAAGGGCTGTGGAACAATGGGACACCTCCAACGTATGCGCAGGCGAGCTGCAAACCCTGTTAATCCTGCAAACCATCATGTTGCAGAGGAGCACAGATCCACGGCGGATCACAATAAACCAGAGCCTCAGACCGAGGAGGCAGAGGTATATGGGGTGCACACATTTACCACAAAGTGTCCCCCGATAATGCTGAAGGTTGAATTACATGGACTTCAAGGTGTCCATGCAGCTGAACATGTGCGTAAGCCAGTCCATTATGAGCAAAAAGACTTTAGATACATTGTGGTGCAGCAAAGCCTCAAGGCCAGTCCTGACTCCCATTCGCACTAAACTGAGAACTTACACAAAGGAACTGATTCCCATAATCGGCAGTGCTACCATAAAGATCTCCTACGATGGAGCGGTGCACAAGCTACCACTCTGGGTGGTACCGGGTGATGGTCCCACGCTGCTCGGCAGGAGCTGGCTGGGAAAGATACGCTGGAACTGGGACGACGTCCGAGTGCTCTCGTCCATTGACGACACTTCGTGTGCCCAAGTCTTAAACAAGTTCCTCTCGCTGTTCGAACCAGGCATCGGGAAGTTCCAAGGAGCAAAAGTGCAGATCCATCTAATTCCGGGGGCGTGACCAATCCACCACAAGGCGAGAGCAGTACCGTACATGATGAGAGAGAGCGTTGAGATCGAGCTGGACCGGCTGCAACGAGAGGGCATCATTTCGCCGATCGAATTCAACGAGTGGGCCAGTCTGATTGTTCCAGTTCTGAAGGGAGACGGCACCATCAGAAGCTGTGGTGATTACAAAGTAACTGTCAATCGTTTCTCACTGCAGGATCAGACGACCTTTTTGCGAGGCTGGACTAGACTTCGGCCTACATGACGCAGGAGCTGGAGGAATCATCGAAGGGCCTCACCTGTATCAACACACACAAAGGTCTCCTCACTTACAACAGATTCCCGTTTGGGATTCAATCAGCCGCGGCGATATTTCAGAGAAACATGGAAAGCTTACTGAAGTCAGTCCCGCGCACTGTGGTCTTTCAGGATGACATCTTGGTTACAGGTCGGAACACAGCCGAGCATCTGCAGAACCTGGAGGAGGTTCTTAGTCGGCTCAACCATGTGGGGCTCACGAAGTGTGTTTTCCTGGCGCCTGAAGTGGAGTTCCTGGGGAGAAGAATCGCGGCAGACGGCATCAGGCCCACCGATTCAAAGACAGAGGCAATCGAGAACGCACCGAGGCCATAGAACGTGACGGAGCTGCGGTCGTTTCTAGGACTCCTGAACTACTTTGGTAACTTCTTACCGGGTCTCAGCACACTGTTAGAACCACTGCATGCCTTACTGTGTAAAGGAGACGAATGGGTATGGGATAAAAGCCAAGAAAATGCTTTTGTAAAACATAGAAAACTGTTATTCTCAAACAAATTGCTTATGCTGTATGATCCATGTAAGCATTTGTTAATAGCATGTGCTGTGTCGTCATATGGTGTCGGGTATGTATTGCAACAAGCCAATGAATCTGGGAAATTGCAAACAGTTGCTTATGCATCCAGAAGTCTGTCTAAGGCTGAGAGGGTCTACAGCATGATTGAAAAAGAAGCGTTAGCATGTGTTTATGAGGTAAAGAAAATGCATCAATATCTGTTTGAGCTCAAATTTGAATTGGAAACTGACCATAAGTCACTGATATCCCTGTTTTCCGAGAGTAAGGGGATAATTATGAATGCATCGGCCCGCATCCAGAGATGGACACTCACGTTGTCCACATACAACTACGCCATCCACTACAGGCCAGGCACAGAAAACTGTGCCGATGCTCTAAGTAGGCTGCCATTGCCCACCACTGGGGTGGAAATGGCACAGCCCACAGATTTAGTCATGGTAATGGAAGCATTCGAGAGTGAGCAATCATCCGTTACCGCCCGACAGATTAGAACCTGGATGAGCAAGGACCCCTTACTGTCCTTAGTAAACAATTGTGTGCTTCACGGGAGCTGGTCCAGTGTCCCAGTAGAAATGCAGGAAGAGATAAAGCCGTACCAGCGGCGCAAAGTGAAATGTCTACACAGGCAAACTGCCTTCTGTGGGGTAATCGGGTAGTGGTACCCAAAAAGGGACACTTTCATCAGTCATTTCCACAGTACTCACACCTAGGCATTGTAATGATGAAAGCGATAGCCAGATCCCACGTCTGGTGGCCCGGTATCGATACGGACTTAGAATCCTGCGTGCACAAATGTAATACATGCTCGCAGTTAAGCAATGCACTCAGGGAGGCACCACTAAGTTTATGGTCTTGGCCCTCCAAACCGTGGTCCAGGGTCCATGTCGACGATGCAGGCCCGTTCTGGGGTAAAATGTTCTTAGTGGTTATAGATGCGTACTCCAAATGGATTGAATGTGAGATAATGTCGGCAAGCACGTCCACTGCCACCACTGAAAGTTTGCGGGCCATGTTTGACACGCACGGCCTGCCTGATGTACTTGTGAGTGACAACGGGCCATGTTTCACCAGTGCTGAGTTCAAAGAGTTCATGACCCGAAATGGGATCAAAGATGTTACATCTGCCCTGTTCAAACCAGCATCCAATGGTCAGGCAGAGAGAGCAGTGCAAACTATCAAGCAGAGCTTGAAGAGAGTAACTGAAGGCTCACTGCAGACTCGCCTATCCCGAGTTCTGCTTAGTTACAGCACGAGACCCCATTCGCTCACTGGGATTCCACCCGCTGAACTCCTCATGAAAAGAGCACTTAAGCCAAGGCTCTCGTTAGTTCACCCTGATCTACATGAACAGGCGGCTTCAACAAAGTACATATCATGTTAGCGCAAATGTGTCATGCAAAATTGAAATCAATGATCTTGTATTTGTGTTTAACTATGGACAAGGTCCCAAGTGGCTTCCCGGCACTGTTGTGGTCAAAGAGGGGAGTAGGGTGTTTCGTGTCAAACTTTCAAATGGACTCATCCACAGGAAACACTTGGACCAAGCCGAACTCAGATTCACGGACTATCCAAAGCAACCCACATTGGAGCCTACATTCTTTGACCCCCCAATATACACACCAGTAGCAACTGACACCGCGGTTGACCACGAAGCAGAACCCAATACCCGCAGCAGCCCAGCAGGACTCACCACACCAGACAGCCCAGCAAGGCCAGCTGCACAGACAAACAAACAACTCACCAAAACGATCATTTGCACCGAGACGATCAACCAGGGAAAGAAAGGTCCCAGATCGACTCACCTTGTAAATAGTTACACTATTGATTTTGGTGGGGAGTGTTGTTATATATGTAAACCTGTAAATACCTTGTGTAACTATGAGAGGGCTCATCCCCTTGAGTCCCAAGGGATCCCACAATCCCTTGAGAGCACCTGTACTTAAGGAGACCCAACAGGCTGGAGAAGCACTCTGGAGACCTGCAATAAAAGACTAAGGTCACACTTTACATTGAGCGCACAGTATCTGGTCAGACTCTTTATTCATACATAACACATCCGACCAGCGCCAATGAAGCCCAATCCATGGCCACAAAGACCATGACAACAACTTCAGTTGGATATCTTCAAACCATTCCCCGCACATACCGTTCCACAAAGCACTTGCTAACAGGGAAGACACCCGCTGAGCTCATGATTGGATGGAATCTTTGCTGGCTACTGGCCATCTGGACATTCTCAAACCCCCAGCCAAACCTAGCGCGAAGATAACTACATTCGCATCCCAGATTTTGGAACGCCAATGGAAAGTGAAGTCGTACACTGACACAAAACAACGTGCTCAAAAGCCCCAACTGAAGAACAGAGATTGGGTCAGAGTTAAGCGCCCAAACAGGAGCCATAAGCTCACATCTTCACTTTCACCTCTGTAATGTCTGTAAGCTTGTAATGTTTGCAGCTCCACACTATGGATGTGGACATATTGTGCACTACAATTGCACAGTTAATAATTAAACAGAACCAGGCAGATTTCTGGAGGCTTCCGAGAGAGCTGCCTGCCATGAAGGAAGCTGTGTGTGCTTGTGCTCTGTGAATATTTCACATTTGGTGACGAGGATGGGATTTTTCAGATGATTTAAAGCTTAAATTTTGTTGGTGAAGGATTCAACCAGCCGACAGAGAGACTTTGGAAGTTTCTGTCTTTGGAAAAAGCGACAAAAACCTGAGGTAAAATACAGCACATGGTGTGAACAGCTAAAGATTAAAATGGCAGGTGTAATCGGACATTTGGGGAAATATAGACACGACCGGGAACGTGTTTAAAGCTTATGTGGATCGGCGTGAAATGTATTTCACTGCAAATAACATAATCGAAGTTCCAGACAATGCAGTCCAGAACCCGGCTGTGTTGGAACGAAAGAAAGCGACCTTTTATCGGTGGCGGGTCCGGCATTGTACGAAACCCTTTTAAATCTGCTTTGGCCTGACGAGCCAAAGGGCACAACGCTTAAAGAGATTTTAACGAAGCTGGAGCAGCACTGCAACCTCAAACCATTAGAAATTGCTGAAAGCTATTGTTTCAGGATTCGGAATCAAAAGGCTGATGTTTGTATCAGTGTTCACATCGTAGCATTAAAAAAGCTATCGATACACTGTAATTTTGGAAACTTTCAAAACCGAGCATTACGGGATCGTTTTGTGGGGTGAAAAATGATGCGATCAGAAGGAAGTTATTGATGACGGATGACTTGACTTTTGAGATTGCTTGTCAGATAGCGAGGTCGATGGGCATGGCCGAACAATATTCCCAAGAATTAAATAATAATGACGGTCATCAGTCAACCGAGGTAAATCACCTGCAGGTTCAAAGTAAAAGACGGTGGGGGCCCAAAGTCTCAGAAACTGGAAATTCTAACAGAGAGTCGAAGTCGTGCTATAGGTGCCTGGGACAACATATTGCTCAAAGTTGTCCATACGTGAAGGCAGAGTGTTTCTTCTGCAGGAAGACTGGGCATCTTGCGAAGGCATGCCGACTGAAGGGTAAACCAGGTTTTAAAGCTATGAGTCCAGCGTTCAAAGCTATGAGTAGAAATCCCAAGAGACTACATAGCATGGAAGAACAACAACAGGAGATGTTAGAGTTACATGTCATCAGGAGCACAAGGTTAACGGACAGCGATTCGGGAAGCATCAAAATCCACATAGATGTTGCGGGATTCAAGATACCAATGGAAATTGACACGGGTACATCCGTGAGTGTAGTACCGGAGTCACTATACCGCGACAAATTGCGTGATTTCCAACTGGAGAAATCCAAGATAGAGCTGTGAGGCTACTCAGGAGAGTACATTTGTGTGGTAGGTCGTATCACCGTACTGGTGAAATATAAAGATCAATTTCAGAACTTGCCTCGAACAGTAGTGAAAGGAGACAAGCCTGCCTTATTAGGAAGAAATTGGTTGAACTCATGAAGCTGGATTGGAGTAAGATTTTCTGTGTGGAAACGAGATTTTAATCAATGGATGAGGTTATCAAGAAGTATCCGAAGGTGTTCTGCGAAACGGGCAGTCCGATCCAAGGCTTCAAGGCGAGTGTCAGGGTACAGAAGGATGCTAGATCGGTTTACTACAAGCCATTTTCTGTACCATATGCACTCAAGGAGAAAGTTGAGCAAGAACTCAAAAGACTAGAGACTGAGAATATTATTTGTAAGATAGATCGATGTAATTGGGCTACACCCATTGTTGTTGTACCTAAGTCCGATGGTAAGGTAAGATTGTGTGGTGATTACAAAGTAACCGTAAACCAGGTTCTAGAGGGTAATGTCCCCAATACATTGCCAAATATAGAAGATTTTTCACAACACTGACTTCTCAAAACTGGATCTTACGAATGCCTACTTACAGCTTGAACTAGATGAGGAGTCCAAGTCATGTTTGACTTCAAATACTCATCTAGGCCTATATCAATATAATAGGCTACTGTTTGGGGTGTCTTCTCAGCTGCCATATTCCAAGGGGTGATGAACCAGATTTTGCAAGGTATTGAAGTAGTATGTTATTTGGATGACATACTAATTTCAGCACCAAATAGGCAAATTCATAACAACATATTGAATGAAGTCCTCAAACAGCTAGAGAAGCACAGAGTACGAGTGTCTGCTCGTAAGTGTGAGTTATTTAAAAACTCAGTGGAGTACTTAGGGTACAGACTAGACAAAGATGGTTCACATCCAATCATGGAAAAATTGGATGCAATTAGAAATGCACCCAGGAATGTCACTGAACTTCGTTCATTCTTGGGTTTTTTGAATTATTATGGGAAGTTCCTTCCAAATTTGGCTACAGTATTACATCCACTGAATAAACTTTTGAAAAAACAGGTCCATTGGAAGTGGTCAAAAGAATGCGATACAGCATTCAAGGAGTGTAAAAGCAAATTGGTAGAGAGCACCATGATAGTTCACTGTGACATATCTAAGGAGATTAAGCTAGCATGTGATGCCTCTCCATATGGAGTTGGGGCAGTGATCTCTCATGTATTACGTCGTGGGGAGGAGAGACCAATTGCTTTTGCTTCATGCACGCTCAGTGCCAGTGAGAGTAATTATGCGCAAATTGAAAGGGAAGTTTTGGCATTAATTTTTGGGGTCAAGAAGTTTCACAAATACTTGTATGGTCGTAAGTTTACCATCGTTACAGAATTTCTGTAACAACAATTCTCCATCCAAAGTCCCCAGTTCCAACATTAGCTGCAGCCCGAATGCAGAGATGGGCTTTGATTTTGTCAGCATATACATATGATATTGAATACAGATGATCAGCTGATCACAGTAATGCTGATGCAATGTCGAGATTGCCTTCCCCATCACAAGTTACACCCGATTGGGAAGAAGTTTTTTATTTTTCATACATTGATGAACTGCCAGTCACAGCTGAAGAGATTGGTAGAGCAACCAAACATGACCCAGTGATGTCAAAGGTGTATGAGTATATTGCAAATGGATGGCCAAACCAAGAAACAGACAAAGATATTCATCTATTCTTCATTTGTAGGAATGAATTATCAGTTGATAAAGATTATATCATGTGGGGTGAAAAGAGTGGTTATACCAAATAAATTCAGGTCCAAATTATTAGGAGACCTCCATGACCAGCACCTGGGAATGTGCTTGACCAAGAGTTTTGCATGTAGTTATTTATGGTGGCCCGGTCTTGATAAAGATATAGAGTACATCGTGAGTCAGTGTACGACATGTCAATCGGTAAGCAAGCAACCATCACCAGTACCATTACAATCATGGAAATGGCCTCCCAGGCTGTTGCAAAGGCTACATATTGATTTTGCTGAGTTAGAAGTACAACAATTGTTCATTGTGATTGATAGCCATTCGAAGTGGGTTGAGGTGTTACCAATGTGGAAAATAACAACAGTAAAACATTGGACATTTTGCGAAAATTATTTCCTTAATTTGGCCTCCCTGAAGAGATTGTTTCAGATAATGGAGCATAATTTCATTCAGAAGAATTTGCACAATTCACGAGCAAAAATGGTGTGAAACATACCAAGATTCCATCATACCATCCTGCTTCGAATGGTGCAGTGGAGCGCACTGTACAAATTGTAAAACGTGCCCTCATAAAACAAATGTTAGATCCAAATCCAAGGAAATGACAATTGTCATTGGATCACAAATTGGCTAAATTTTTGATTACATATTGAAATACTCCTCATACAACTACTGGTAGAACACCAGCAGAGTTGTTTCTCAAACAACAGCCACGAACCAGATTCTCGTTGTTCAAACCAAATTTGGCAAAGTCCGCAGAAGAGACACAATTAAGACAGAAAGAGATTCATGATAGAGGTAGTGTAAAAGAGAGAAGTGTGAAATTAAATCAGAAGGTGAGAGTGAAGAACCATCACCATAAATGGTTAAAATGGTTACCAGGAAGAGTGGTGAAGATATGTGGTACTCGCACATATTTGGTAAAGATGTTTGATAATGGACAGGTTAGGTTTGTTCATATTGATCATATTTTACCTACAGACATGGAAGGAGTTGAAGATGGGAATGATTCAATTATATCTGACTCATCAGATAGTTTTGATATACCAGTAGCAAATCCTAAATCCAATGTACTGGAAACAAATCCAAGAGAGAATCAAAATGAAAGTCTGAGTCCGAGTCAGGAAAACAAAGAGCCTGAAGTTAGAGTGAGTTCAAATAAAAATCAAGGAAATTCCGTGGAGGAAACTGGTCCTCAGGATGAGCCTCGAATGAGTTTAGATTCGACACCATGTTTGGAAGGTTCTGTTCGAGAGCGAAGGTATCCATTACGAAACAGAAAACAAGTGGTAAAGTTAAATTTGTAAATATGGAAAAAAAATAAGTTTATATCCTGTGTTATGTAAAAACATGCAAGTTATGTATGCTGTTTGTTATAATAACTTCTTCATTAAGGAGGGAGAAGTGTAATGTCTGTAAGCGTGTAATGTTTGTAGCTCTACACTATGGATGTGGACGTATTGTGTACTGCAATTGCACAGTTAATAATTAAACAGAACCAGGCAGATTTCTGAAGGCTTCCGAGAGAGCTACCTGCCATGTAGGAAGCTGTGTGTGCTTGTGCTCTGTGAATATATCACAGCCTCCAAAACAGATCAGGTGAAAGTTCAGCCCTCACACCTATGAGCTCAATGATGGAACTTGATGGAACGCTCGTAGACTGATTCCAACTCACAGACCAACAGACCAGCAGGATGGAACAGAGACACATTCTGTTTCCCAACCGAAAACCTCGATCAAACACCACAAGCTCCACACCGGTCTCAGCTATCAGAACATGGCCTGGCTATCTCAAGGACTTTGTCTGTTCATCGACTGTTTTTCAGAAGGGGAGAAATATGTTGTGTTCATACTCTATTTGTTTGTTACACAAACCCTCACGAGACAGGCATTAGGATCCTGAGGGAGCTATTCAAACACTGCTGTAAACATGTTGGTTCATGCTGGTTTTAGGACACCATAAAGGACACAGGACGTTAACTTACTCCTGTTTCATTTAGTCTGTTTAGTTATGTACACAACAAGTAGCACCTTTAAATGTTATACAATAAGACTGTATAATAAGATTTATATACTTACCTTATTGTCCTTCAGAACCTAAATACTGATATGTTCCACAGCACCATCTACATTCTTTTCACTCCCATGGCCTCCCTTTACCCTTGGTGCTGCTATCCATTTCATTGCTGACCCTGAATCAGGGCCAAGTTTAACCTGTTTTCACTCAGTGTCCACATGTACAATCATACATTTAATCTTTCCTGCCCCCACCCTATCACAGACCTTCCCTTTTGTTCTTTCCTCCCCTCCCCCCCTTTCCCTGTCCCTGTATTTGCTTAAAATCTGTTACACTCGAACTCTTTCCAGTTCTGACAAAAGGTTATTAACCTGAAACGTTAACTCTGTTTCTCTCTCCACAGATGCTGTCTGACCCGTTGAGTATTTCCAGCATTTACTATTTTTATTTCAGATTTCCAGCAGCTGCAATATTTTGCATTTGTCCACATGTGCAATGTTTCGCCCAGAGTCACTGGATAGTAATCAGAAGCAGAAAGGCAGGATGATATTGTTATTAAACCATATGTGTTGATAAAGTATTTAGTTTAAGTTAAAGTAAAATATTGTTTCCAATATTTCTTTCTTCCTCTCTTATTTTGCTGAAGTATTGTTTCACAAGTTCACATTATCCTTAGTACTTGCCCAAACCATACATGAGCCTAGACAATGAGTTATCACAGCCAACCTTGCTCCAGTTCTGATCCATCATTAACACATGCACACTTTCCAACAGGTGTTACTGAAAAGCAATCAGGATCCAAACCTGGTCATTCATAAACTTCAACAGCATTTTTAATCATTCATTTTCAAAAGCATAGAACATAAGAACATAAGAATTAGGAACAGGAATAGGCCATCTAGCCCCTCGAGCCTGCTCTGCCATTCAATAGGATCATGGCTGATCTGGCCGTGGACTCAGCTCCACTTACCCGCCCGCTCCCCGTAACCCTTAATTCCCTTATTGGTTAAAAATGTATCTATCTGTGACTTGAATACATTCAATGAGCTAGCCTCAACTGCTTCCTTGGGCAGATAATTCCACAGATTCACAACCCTCTGGGAGAAGAAATTCCTTCTCAACTCAGTTTTAAATTGGCTCCCCCATATTTTGAGGCTGTGCACTTACACTCTCTCCTGATGTATATACACCTTCCTTCTGATCCACCCCATTGCAAAAAGAAAAGTATTTTGGGCATCAAATGTAACAGCTGTTTGTTTCAATTCAGGTAAAACACTGATTTAATAAAACATTCCAAACAAATTAACATCAGAAACAGGATTAAAAAATTATGTCATATTGTATTTCTAACCCCTTCCTTACATACTTCACAGATGAACACTTGACTTTTTCTTTCCCCTAAAACAGGGGCACTGAGGCTAATTGTAGCTCCCCAGCTTTAAGACCAGCAGGAATCATGTTTCGGGATTTTTGAAAATTTCTTGGAGAGGAGCTTTTAAAATGAGTTAAAGTTTACTTCCAATGGCTTAAATTCACAAGGCGGCAAGGTTGGCAGATGTGTAATAGCTTTCAGACAGGGCATCTGAACCAAACATATTGGAGATAATGTAAGATAATTTTGACCATTCATACCAATTGCTGCTGCAACCCTAATCATTTGAATTCAGCAGGAGTGTCAAGGTTTGAGATTCTGTCAGATTTTTTTTCCATGATAAAAATTTGGACATTGTTATGTATGAAGAAAGAGTCTGACTGGATACTGTGAGCTCAAAATAAAGTGTGACCTTAGTCTTTTATTGCAAGTCTCCAGAGTGCCTCTCCAGCCTGTGAGGCCTCCTTAAGTACCTGTGCACCCAAGGGATTGTGAGTTCCCTTGGGACTCCAGGGGATGAGCCCTCTGGTGGCTGTACAAGGTATATACAAATTTACATATAATAACAACACTTCCCCCAAAAGTCAACAGTGTAACTATTTACAAGGTAAGTCGATCTGGTGCCTTTCTTTTCCTGGTTGATCGTCTCGGTGCAAATGCTAGTTTTGGTGAATCATTTGTTGGGCCCTCGCTGGGCTGCTGTGCAGCTGGCCTTGCTAGGCTGCCTGGTGTGGTGAGTCCTGCTGGGCTGCTGCGGGTGTTGGGTTCTGCTTCGTGGCCAATCGTGGTGTCGGTTGCCACAAGTGTGTATGTTGGGGGGGTCAAAGAAGGTAGGGTCCAAAGTGGGTTGCTCAGGATAATCCGTAAATCTAAGTTTGATTTGGTCCAAGTGTTTCCGGTGAATGAGACCATTTCAAATTTTGACCCGAAACACCCTACTCCCCTCCTTAGCCACAATAGTGCTGGGAAGCCACTTGGGACCTTGTCCATAATTCAATACAAATACAGGATCATTGATTTCAATTTCCCGTGACACATTTGCGCTATCATGATATGTACTTTGTTGAAGCCGCCTGCTCTCTACCTGTTCATGTAGATCAGGGTGAACTAACAAGAGTCTTGTCTTAAGTGCCCTTTTCATGAACAGTTCAGCAGGTGGAATCCCAGTGAGCGAGTGGGGTCTCGTGCAGTAGCTAAGCAGGACTCGGGATAGGCGAGTCTGCAGTGAGCCTTCAGTTACCCTCTTCAAGCCCTGCTTGATAGTTTGCACTGCTCTCTCTGCCTGACCATTGGATGCTGGTTTGAACGGGGCAGATGTAACATGTTTGATCCCATTACGGGTCATGAACTCTTTGAACTCGGCACTGGTAAAACATGGCCCTTTGTCACTCATAAGACATCAGATAGTCCGTGCATGGCAAACATGGCCCGCAGGCTTTCAGTGGTGGCAGCGGCCGTGCTTGCCAACATTATCTTACATTCAATCCATTTGGAGTACGCATCTACAACCTTAAGGAATATTTTACCCAATAACGGGCCTGCATAGTCGACATGGACCCTGGACCACGGTTTGGAGGGCCAAGACCATAAACTTAGTGGAGCCTCCCTGGGTGCATTGCTTAACTGCGAGCATGTGTTACATCTGTGCACGCAGGATTCTAAGTCTGCATCGATACCGGGCCACCACACGTGGGATCTGGCTATCGCTTTCATCATTACGATGCCTGGGTGGGTACTGTGAAGATCACTGATGAAGGTGTCTCTGCCCTTCTTGGGGACCACTACCCGACTGCCCCACAGAAGGCAGTCTGCCTGTATAGACATTTCATCTTTGCGCTGCTGGTTCGGCTTTATCTCTTTCTGCATTTCCACTGGGACACTGGACCAGCTCCCGTGAAGCACACAATTTTTTACTCGGGACTGTACGGGGTCCTGGCTTGTCCAGTTTCTAATCTGTCGGGCTATGATGGCTGATTGCTCACTCTCGAATGCTTCCATAACCATGACTAAATCTGCGGGCTGCACCATTTCCACACCCGTGGTGGGCAATGGCAGCCTACTGAGAACATCAGCACAGTTTTCTGTGCCTCGCATGTGGGGGATGGCATAGTTGTGTACGGGCAACATGAGCGTCCATCTCTGTATGCAGGCCGATGCATTCATAATTATCCCCTTACTCTCGGAAAACAGGGATATTAGTGGCTTATGGTCAATTTCCAATTCAAATTTGAGCTCAAACCGATATTGATAAACTTTCTTTACCCCATTGACAAACGCTAATGCTTCTTTTTCAATCATGCTGTAGGCTCTCTCAGCCTTAGACAGACTTCTGGATGCATAAGCAACCGGTTGCAATTTCCCAGATTCATTAGCTTGTTGCAATACACACCCGACGCCATACGACAACGCCTCACATGCTATTACCAAACGCTTACATGGATCATATAACACAAACAATTTGTTTGAGCATAACAATTTTCTAGCTTCTACAAAGGCATTTTCTTGGCTATTGTCCCATACCCATTCGTCTCCTTTACGCAGTAAGGCTTGCAGTGGTTCTAACAGTGTGCTGAGACCCGGTAAGAAGTTACCAAAGTAGTTCAGGAGTCCTAGAAACGACTGCAGCTCTGTCACGTTCTCTGACCTCATTGCGTTCTCGATTGCCTCCATCTTCGAAGCGGTGGGCCTGATGCCATCCGCCGCGATTCTTCTCCACAGGAACTCCACTTCAGGTGCCAAGAAAATGCACTTCGAGCATTTTAACCTGAGCCCCACGCGGTTGAGTCAACTAAGAACCTCCTCCAGGTTCTCCAGATGCTCAACTGTGTCCCGACCTGCAACCAAGATGTCGTTCTGGAAGACCACCATGCGCGGGACTGACTTCAGTAAGCTTTCCATGTTTCTCTGGAATATCGCCGCGGCTGATCGAATTCCAAACGGGCATCTGTTATAAATGAAGAGACCTTTGTGTGTGTTGATGAAGGTGAGGCCCTTCGATGATTCCTCCAGCTCCTATGTCATGTAGGCCGAGGTTAATTCCAGCTTCGTGTAAATCTTTCCTCCCACAAGCGTAACTAAATGGTCGTCAGCCTTTGGTAGTGGGTATTGATCCTGCAGGGAGAAACGATTGATAGTTACTTTGTAATCACCACAGATTCTGACGGTAGTGTCTCCCTTGAGGACTCGAAGAATCGGACTGGCCCACTCGTTGAATTTGATCAGCGAAATGATGCCCTCTCTTTGCAGCCGGTCTAGCTCGATCTCTACCCTTTCTCTCATCATGTGCAGTACTGCTCTCACCTTGGATGCGTCGTACACTTTTGCTCCTTTGAACTTTCCGATGCCTGGTTCGAATAGCGAAGGGAACTTATTTAAGACCAGGGCACACGAAGTGTCGTCAGCGGGCAATAGCGCTCGGGCGTCGTTCCAGTTCCAGTGTATCTTTCCCAGCCAGCTCCTGCCGAGCAGCGTAGGACCATCGCCTGGTATCACCCAGAGTGGTAGCTTGTATACCGCTCCATTGTAGGAGACCTTTACAGTAGTACTGCTGATTATGGGAATCAGTTCCTTTGTGCAAGTTCTCAGTTTCGTGCGAATGGTAGTCAAGACTGGCCTTGAGGCCTTGCTGCACCACAATCTTTCGAAAGTCTTTTTGCTCATAATGGACTGGCTTGCACCCATGTCCAGCTCAATTGACACCGGGAGTCCATTTAATTCAACCTTCAGCATTATCAGGGGACACTTTTTGGTAAATGTGTGCACCCCATATACCTCTGCCTCCTCGCTCTGAGGCTCTGGTTCATCGTGATCCGCCGTGGATCTGTCCTCCTCTGCAATATGTTGGTTTGCAGGATTAACAGGGTTTGCAGCTCGCCTGCACATACGTTGGAGGTGTCCCATTGTTCCACAGCCCTTGCAAACTTACCCTTTGAAGCGGCATGAATGGAAACAATGATCACCCCTGCAGCACCAACAAGGTGTTAATGCCCTTGCATTTATCACCCTTGATAGTGGACTCTGAGACATCTGCGGACATGCAGCTGCAGGCATGTGGGGCCTGCCTTGTATGTTGCAATTTGAAAACAACATTACTTTGTTCACAGTACTTGTAGCTATACTCGTGTGCTGAGAGATTTGCTTAAATATTGTCACTGGTGGCAATAAACATCTGGGCTATCGCTGTGGCCTTACTCAAGGTTGGCGTCTCTACAGTTAAAAGTTTGCGAAGTATCATTTCATGACCAATGCCAAGTACGAAAAAGTCTCTGAGCATGTGCTCCAGATGTCCTTCAAATTTGCAATGTCCTGCAAGGCGTCTTAGTTCGGCGACATAACTCACCACTTCCTGACCTTCAGACCTTTTGTAGATGTAGAACCGGTACCTCAGCATCAGAACGCTTTCGTTTGGGTTCAGATGCTCCCGGACCAGTGTGCACAAATCATTGTACGATTTCTCTGTGGGTTTCGCTGGAGCAAGCAGATTTTTCATGAGGCCATACGTTGGTGCCCCACAGACGGTGAGGAGAATCGCCCTTTGTTTGGCAGCATTCGCTTCTCCTTCCAGCTCGTAGGCCATGAAGTATTGGTCGAGTCGCTCCATGAAGGTTTCCCAATCATCTCCCTCCGAGAATTTCTCCAGGATGCCCACTGTTCTTTGCATCATTGGGTTTATCATCTGTATCTCGTTGCCAGTTGTTATGTATGAGTAAAGAGTCTGACTGGATACTGTGAGCTCAAAGTAAAGTGTGACCATAATCTTTTATTGCCGGTCTCCAGAGTGCCTCTCCAGCCTGTGAGGCCTCCTTAAGTACCTGTGCTCCCAAGGGATTGTGGGATCCCTTGGGACTCCAGGGGATGAGCCCTCTGGTGGCTGTACAAGTTATATACAAGTTTACATATGTAACATACATGAGTAATTTTTAATTATTGTTGGGCAGTTTGCCTGAAGGGGAGTATTTCCCTCGAAAGCCAGGCTGGGTTGGCCTTCCATGAACAGATGAGAGTTGATTTAAATGTAGGATGAGCTGTTGCTTCATACAGATCCCAAACAATGGTCCATTCATTAGCAATGCCTGCTCATTCAGGAGAGGTTCACCACTTTAGTGTTGACACATTTATTTGATCTCTGCATGTCTTTGAAGAGATACATTTTAAGAATCAATACAGGCACCAAAAATCAGTCATTCAAGGCAGAAACTTGGTGAGGTCAGTGATCGCTTTCTGTGCAGGAGTCAAGGTGGCACTCGCTGTCATGACAACCTCCTTCCATTGCGCATGCATTATTCCCATTATGGGCCTTTTTCTCTTGGCGCCAATTCATGGGTCCTCTTTTGTTGAATTATGGAAAAGAACACCTTGAGGGGAAATTTAACTTTGGGGCGATGGTGTAAATCCGTGATATTGGATTGACCGCCCATTATGCACCCCATCCTGTTTTGCTTTCTATTGAAGCCAATGAAGTTTGGCTGATCCGATATCGCCCATTATACACCATTGGCAAAAGTTAAATTGAACTCCCTTAACTGAAGCATCTGTGTAAATTTGGGGGCGTGATGTCCCGAAGAACAACGAGATTGAGACATAAGAACATAAGAAGTAGGCCATTTTGCCCCTCGAGCCTGCTCCGCCATTCAATAAGATCATGGCTGATCTGCAGTGACATTGCAGTGAATGAAATTGTTGTGGCAGAAAATGACTGGCTGACTTCTTTCAGCTGCTTCTCCCATTTAATGCTGCATTTTTCCTCCTCCTGAAGGTTTGCTTCTGTTAAAAGGAACAAATCGCACTGGAATCGCACCCTGAGGCTGGAATTTTGCCAGTGCTCAGAGGGTATGTTTGGAGGTGGGTCCACTGCCAAAATAGAAAAGGTTGGCAGCGGATTGGCAACCCATTGTCAACCCACTTCCACATCAGTTTCCGAAGTGCCAGCTGTGTCTGCGCTTTACAGACCTGACACCAATTTGCGGGGGGAGCCAATTGACATCGTTAAGAGCTTGTTAAATGGTACTTAAACAGCATTTTACCATCTACTAACTATTTTTCCAGATTTTTGATGAATTTCACGGCTCTCGGAGAAGTAGGTCGGGTGTTCCATCACTATCCATTCTGCTGAATAGGTGATAGCTGTCAATGTGGTATAAATATTACCATTTCACAGCTGTTCACTTTCCAATCTTAGAAGCTGAAGCCTTTAGGATTTGGAAGACACTTTTGAGCTTTATGCAGTTTGGAAGTGTTTGGAGTAAACTCTATCCATTGTCACCTCCTTGGAGCAATCTCTCTCACCATTGACAGATCGCTTCTGTCATCTCAAATTCAGCTGCCATCTATTCCATCAGCATCGGTGTCCTTGAAAAAAATCTCACCTTGATCCCCAGAATCCCACCAAGATCATCTCCAACACCAGCATCACCAGGCACACCAGCAACACCAATAACAACACCAACTTTCTCCACAAACACCTGATGCCGCACAGGGCACAGGGCATCAGCACCACATTGCTGCCCAGGATGCCAGGGATGGGCTTACTATGGCCAGATTGACTTCTCTTGATGCTGCACACCCTGGTTGCCACATGATGCACCAGGTTGGCACCACCCCGCACCAATACCATAAAGCATCCTTGCAATGCCCAAGCCATTCCTTTCACACACATCACCATTGCAGGGGGCACCGTTATATCTCACCATTCACTATAACTCACTAAGCCACTTCTAAAGGTGGACATAAATCTGTCCAAGATTGCAAAGTTTTGAAAATAAAGATTTCCATGTTTGACAACACATTAAATGAAACGTTGCATGAACATTGGCTAAAAGTCCCTACTCTTGTGTGTTGTTAGTTGGTATGATTTGGACAAGGTTGAGGGTGAGTGTGAGGGTTGGCTGGTGAGATGGGGATGTAATAATTTAGATAGAGAGGGACGGATGGGTGGAGGTGCAAGGTAAGTTGGTGTAAAGATGTGCAGGAGTAGGGTTGGGAAGGCACAGTGATGGGGATAAGATGAGAGGCGCAGCAGGATGAGGTTAAGTGTGGCTTTGCAGTAACATTTCATGATCTACTGAGATCATTGAAAGGTTTGCGCCACTGCAGCCAGGTTCTCCTAATGACATCCCTGCTTGTGCCCACCAGTGCAATGTGCAACCAGGCTGCATTGGTCTCCTAGGGAGGTCTCTGTAATATTTTGCTTTTCTATCCATTGAAGATATTGCTCATAGAAACATCGAAATTTACAGTGCAGAAGGAGGCCATTTCGGCCCATCGTGTCAGGAGGCGGAGCAGCGAGCAGCGAGAGGGGAGAGGTCTATTAAAGGCCCAGCAGCAGCGAGAGCAGTAGTCGGGAGGCGGAACAGTGAACGGCGAGAGGGGAGAGGTCCATTAAAGACCCAGCTGCAAACTACTGCAGGGAGAAAGTGCAAAAAATAAATAAAGAAATCGAAAGGTGACGTTACAGCCAAGGGAGTAAGTGATTGGCTGGTGATTGGTGAGTAGTTTTTCATTATCTTTATATTTTTCTTTTTCTTATCAGTAAGAAGCCTTTGGCATAGTTGCCAAATTAAATTAACTTAAGGGTTAAGTTATATCACGAGAGCCCAGTCCCATGTCATGCTCCTCCTGTGCTATGTGGGAAATCAGGGATAGTGTCCCTGACGACTATGTATGCAGGAAGTGTATCCAGCTGCAGCTCCTGACAGACCATATTGCGGCACTGGAGAAGCACATGGATTCACTCTGGAGCATCCACGATGCTGAGGATGTCGTAAATAGCATGTTTAGTGAGTTGGTAAAGGTTACAAAGGCAGATAGGGAATGGGTGACCATCAAGCAGAACAGGAATAGGAAGGCAGTGCAGGAGTCCCATGTGGTCAGCTCCGTCCAAAACAGATATACCGTTTTGGATACTGTTGGGGGAGATGGCTCATCAGGGGAAGGCAGCAGCAGCCAAGTTCATGGCACCGTGAGTGGCTCTGTTGCACAGGAGAGCAGGAAAAAGAATGGGAGCGCGATAGTGGTAGGGGATTCTATTGTAAGGGGAATAGATAGGCATTTATGCGGTCACAACCGAGACTCCAGGATGGTATGTTGCCTCCCTGGTGCGAGGATCAAGGATGTCTTGGAGCAGCTGCAGGGCATTCTGGAGGGGGAGGGTGAACAGCCAGTTGTCGTGGTGCATATAGGTACCAAAGATAAAGTTAAAAAGTGGGATGAGGTCCTACAAGCTGAATTTAGGGAACTAGGAGTTAAATTAAAAAGTAGGACCTCAAAGGTAGTAATCTCAGGATTGCTGCCAGTGCCACGTTCTAGTCAGAGTAGAAACTGCAGGATAGCTAAGATGAATACGTGGCTTGAGGAGTGGTGCAGGAGGGAGGGATTCAAATTACAGGGACATTGGAACCGGTTCTGGGGGAGGTGGGACCAGTACAAACCGGACGGTCTGCACCTGGGCAGGACCGGAACCAATGTCCGAGGGGGAGTGTTTGCTAGTGCTGTTGGGGAGGGTTTAAACTAATATGGCAGGGGGATGGGAACCTATGCAGGGAGACAGAGGGAAGTAAAATGGGGGCAGAAGCAAAAGACAGAAAGAAGAAAATAAAAGTGGAGGGCAGAGAAAGCCAAGGCAAAAATCAAATAGCGCCACATTACAGCAAAATTCTAAAGGGCCAAAGTGTGTTAAAAAGACAAGCCTGAATGCTCTGTGCCTCGATGCGAGGAGTATTCGTAATAAGGTGGATGAATTAACTGCGCAGGCAGCTATTAAAGAATATGATATAATTGGGATTATGGAGACATGGCTCCAGGGTGACCAAGGCTGGGAACTCAACATCCAGGGATATTCAACATTCAGGAAGGATAGACGGAAAGGAAAATGAGGTGGGGTAGCGTTGCTGGTTAAAGAAGTAATTAACGTAATAGTAAGGAAGGACATTAGCTTGAGTGATGTGGAATCTGTATGGGTGGAGCTGCGGAATACCAAAGGGCAGAAAATGCTAGTGGGAGTTGTGCACAGACCACTAAACAATAGTAGTGAGGTTGGGGACAGCATCAAACAAGAAATTAGGGATGTGTGCAATAAAGGTACAGCAGTTATCCTGGGTGAATTTAATCTACATATAGATTAGGCTAACCAAACTGGTAGCAATACGGTGGAGGAGGATTTCCTGGAGTGTATTAGGGATGGTTTTCTAGACCAATATGTCGAGGAACCAACTAGAGGGCTGGCCATCCTAGACTGGGTGATCTGTAATGAGAAAGAACTAATTAGCAGTCTTGTTGTGCGAGGCCCCTTGGGGAAGAGTGACCATAATATGGTAGAATTCTTTATTAAGATGGAGAGTGACACAATTAATTCAGAGACTAGGGTCCTGAACTTAAGGAAAGGTAACTTCGATGGTATGAGATGTGAATTGGATAGAATAGATTGGCGAATGATACTTAAAGGGTTGACGGTGGATAGGCAATGGCAGACATTTAAAGATCACATGAATGAACTTCAACAATTGTACATCCCTGTCTGGAGTAAAAATAAAACGGGGAAGGTGACTCAACCGTGGCTAACAAGGGAAATTAGGGATAGTGTTAAATCCAAGGAAGAGGCATATAAATTGGTCAGAAAAAGCAGCAAACCTGAGGTCTGGGAGAAATTTAGAATTCAGCAGAGGAGGACAAAGGATTTAATTAGTAGGGGGAAAATAGAATATGATAGGAAACTTGCAGGGAACATAAAAACTGACTGCAAAAGTTTCTATAGATATGTGAAGGGAAAAAGATTAGTGAAGACAAACGTAGGTCCCTTGCAGTCAGAATCAGGTGAATTTATAATGGGGAACAAAGAAATGGCAGACCAGTTGAACAAATACTTTGGTTCTGTCTTCACGAAGGAAGACACAAATAACCTTCTGGAAATACTAGGAGACCGAGGATCTAGTGAGAAGGAGGTACTGAAGGAAATCCTTATTAGGCAGGAAATTGTGTTAGGGAAATTGATGGGATTGAAGGCCGATAAATCCCCAGGGCCTGATAGTCTGCATCCCAGAGTACTTAAGGAAGTGGCCCTAGAAATAGTGGATGCATTGGTGATCATTTTCCAACAGTCTATCGACTCTGGATTGGTTCCTATGGACTGGAGGGTAGCTAATGTAACACCACTTTTTAAAAAAGGAGGGAGAGAGAAAACGGGGAATTGTAGACCGGTTAGCCTGACATGGATAGTGCAGAAAATGTTGGAATCAATTATTAAAGATGTAATAGCAGCGCATTTGGAAAGCAGTGACAGGGTCGGTCCAAGTCAACATGGATTTATGAAAGGGAAATCATGCTTGACAAATCTTCTAGAATTTTTTCAGGATGTAACTAATAGAGTGGACAAGGGAGAAGCAGTGGATGTGGTATATTTGAACTTTCAAAAGGCTTTTGACAAGGTCCCACACAAGAGGTTAATGTGCAAAATTAAAGCACATGGTATTAAGGATAATGTATTGAGGTGGATAGAGAACTGGTTGGCAGACAGGAAGCAGAGAGTCGGGATAAACGAGTCCTTTTCAGAATGGCAGGCAGTGACGAGTGGGGTGCCGCAGGGTTCAGTGCTGGGACCCCAGCTATTTACAATATACATCAATGATTTAGATGAAAGAATTGAGTGTAATATCTCCAAGTTTGCAGATGACACTAAGTTGGGTGGTGGTGTGAGCTGTGAGGAGGATGCTCAGAGGCTGCAGAATGACTTGGACAGGTTAGGTGAGTGGGCAAATGCATGGCACATGCAGCATAATGTGGATAAATGTGAGGCTATCCACTTTGGTGGCAAAAACAGGCAGGCAGAATATTATCTGAATGGCGACAGATTGGGAAAAGGGGAGGTGCAACGAGACCTGGGTGTCATGGTACATCAGTCATTGAAAGTTGGCATACAGGTACAACAGGCGGTGAAGAAGGCAAATGGCATGTTGGCCTTCATAGTTATGGGATTTGAGTATAAGAGCAGGGAGGTATAACTGCAGTTGTACAGGGTCTTGGTGAAGCCTCACCTGGAATATTGTGTTCAGTTTTGATCTCCTAATCTGAGGAAGGACATTCTTGCTATTGAGGGAGTGCAGTAAAGGTTCACCAGACTGATTCCCGAGATGGCAGGACTGACATATGAGGAGAGACTTGATCGACTGGGCCTGTATTCACTGGAGTTTAGAAGAATGAGAGGGGATCTCATAAAAACATAAAATTCTGACGGGATTGGACAGGTTAGTGGCAGGATGAATGTTCCCGATACTGGGGTAGTCCAGAACCAGAGGTCACAGTCTAAGAATAAGGGGTAAGGCATTTAAGACCGAGATGAGGAGAAACTTCTTCACTCAGAGAGTTGTTAACCTGTGGAATTCTCTACTGCTGAAAGTTGTTGAGGCTTGTTCGTTGGATATATTCAAGAGGGAGTTAGATATGGCCCTTACGGCTAAAGGGATCAAGAGGTATGTAGAGAAAGCAGGAAAGGGGTACTGAAGTGAATCATCAGCCATGATCTTATTGAATGGTGGTGCAGGGTCGAAGGGCCGAATGGCCTACTCCTGCACCTATTTGCTATGTTTCCATATTTCCACGCCAGACAGCAAAGAGCCACACGGCCCTTGGTCAGCAGTCCTGAAGGTTGAATTAAAAACCTATGAACAATGGCGGACAGGTAAAGAGCATCTGGCTGAACCAGTCCACCCCATGCAACTGCGATACCCCAAGTATCACAACATTTTACACTCCACCCCACCTGGAGCCATGCGATCTCCTGGGAGAGGCAAAAAATAAATAAAAAGCCAGGCCCATTGGGGAAAAAATCTGGGAAAATTCCTCTCCAAATCATCCAGGCGATCGAAACTAGTCCAGGAGACCACTCTGGTCATATCAGATTCCCTGAAGTACTGACCATCATATCTGCTCCAGCCAACAAGAGGTTATCCAGTCTAATCCCACTTACCAGCTCGAGGTCCCGAACCCTGCAGGTTACGGCACTTCAAGTGCCCATCCAAGTACCTTTTAAATGTGGTGAGCGTTTCTGCCACTAGCATCCTTCCAGACAGTGAGTTCCAGATCCCCACAACACTCTGCGTGAAGAAGCTTGTCCTCATATCACCCCTCAACCTTCCACCAAACACCTTAAACCTATGCACCCTCGTAATTGACCCGTCCACCAAGGAAAATAGGCCCCTGCTATCCACGATATCCAGGCCCCTCAAAATGTTATACACCTCAATCAGGTCTCCCCTCAGCCTCCTCTGTTCCAATGAGAACAAACCCAGTCTATCCAATCTGTCCTCATAGCTAAGATTCTGCATTCCAGGCAGCATCCTCGTAAATCTCCTCTGCACCTTCTCCAGTGCAATCACGTCTTTCCTGTAATACGGCGACCAGAACCGCATGCAGTATTACAGCTGTGGCCTAACCAGTGTATTATACAATTTAAGCATAACCTCCCTGCTCTTGTATTCTATGCCACGACCAATAAAGGCAAGCTTTCTGTATGCCTTTTTAACCACCTTATCCACCTGGCCTGCTCCTTTCAAGGATCTGTGGACAAGCACTCCAAGGTCCCTTTGTTTACCTACACTTCTAAGTGGCCTACCGTTTAATGTGTATACCCTTTCCTTATTAGCCCTCCCAAAGTGCATTACATCACACTTTTCTGAATTAAATTCCATTTGACACTGTTCTGCCCACCTGACCAGTAGATTGATATCCTCCTGCAGTGCATTACTTTCCTCCTCATTATCAACCACGCAGCCTATTTTAGTGTCATCTGCAAACTTCTTAATCATACCCCCTTTATTCAAATCTAGATCATTAATGTATACCACAAAAAGCAAGGGACCCAGTACTGAGCCCTTCGGAACCCCACTGGAAATATCCTTCCAGTCACACAAACATCCATCAACCATTACCCTTTGCTTCCTATGTCTGAGCCAATTTTGGATCCAACTTGCCACTTTGCCCTGGATCCCCCCCCCATGGGCTTTAACCTTCATGACCAGTCTGTCATGTGGGACCTTATCAAAAGCTTTTCTAAAGTCCATATACACTGCATCATACACACTACCCTCATCGACCCTCCTGGTTACCTCCTCGAAAAATTCAGTCAGGTTAGTCAAACATAATCTTCCCTTAACAAATCCATACTGAATGTCCCTGATTAATCCTTGTCTTTCTAAATGTAGATTTATCCTATCCTTCAGGATTTTTTCCAATAATTTTCCCACCACTGAGGTTAGGCTGACAGGCCTGTAATTACTCGGCCTATCCCTTTCTTCCTTCTTAAACAAGTGTACCATATTAGCAGTCCTCAGGCACCATGCATGAATCCAAAGATGACTGGAAAATGATGGTCAAGGCCTCTACTATTTCCACCATTGCTTCACTCTACAGCCTGGGATGCATTTCATCCGGGCCTAGGGATGTATCCACTTTCAAAGCCGCTAAACCCTTTAATACCTCCTCTCTCACTATGTTTATTTCATCCAGAATTTTACACTCCTCCTGGATAGCAGTATCTGCATTGCCCCTTTCCTTTGTGAAAACAGATGCAAAGTATTTATTAAGAACCATACCAACATCTTCCACCTCCACACACAGATTACCCTCATGGTCTCCAATAGACCCTACCATTTCTTTAGTTATCCTCTTGCTCTTAATACATTTATAGAACATCTTTGGGTTTTCCTTGATTTTACTCGCCAAGAATTTTTCATTCTCTCTCTTAGCATTCCTAACATCTTTTTCTATATTCCTCCAGAGATTCTACAGTATTTAGCCTTCGGTATATGACATAAGCTTCCCTTTTTTTCTTTATCCTCCCCTGAAAGTCCCAAGACATCCAGGGGGCTCTAGAATTGTTATTCCCACACTTTTTCTTTAAGGGCACATGTTTGGCCTGAGCTCTCCGGATCTCCTCCTTGAATGCCTCCCACTGTTCCGACACTGATTTACCTTCAAGAAGCTGTTTCCAGCCAACAGTTGCAAATTACTTCTCAACTTAGCAAAGTTAGCTTTTCCCCAATTTGGGACTTTTATTCCTGGTCTATCCTTTTCCTTATCCATAACTACCTTGAATTTGACTGAATTATGGTCACTGGGACCCAAGTGCTCTCCCACTGACATCCCTTTCACCTGCCCAGCTTCATTCCCCAAAACTAAATCCAAAACTGCCCCGTCCCATGTTGGGCTTGTTACATACTGACTAAAAAAGTTCTCTTGAATGCATTTTAGGAATTCCGCATGCTCTATACCCTTACATTATATTTGTCCCAATCGATATTAGGATAGTTAAAATCCCGTACTGTTATTGCCCTATGGATTTTGGACTTCACAGAAATTTGCCTACATATTTGCTCTTCTATCTCCCTCTCACTGTTTTGGGGTCTATAATTCATGCCCAATAGTGTGATTGCCCCTTTTTTACTTTTCAGTTTGACCCATATGGCCTCATTTGATGATCCCTCTAACATATCATCCTTCCTCACAGCTGTAATAGTTTCTTCAGTCAATACAGCGACGTCACCCCCTCCCCGCACCCCTTTTACCCCCTTCTCTGTCCTGTCTAAAAATCCTGTAACCAGAAATATTGATCTGCCAAACCTGCCCCTCTTTCAGTCATGTCTCTGCAATGGTTATAATGTCATACTTCCAAGTGTCTACCTGTGCTCTCAGCTCATCCGCCTTGTTTGCTATACACCTTGCATTAAAGTATATATCATTTAGCACAGGAAGACCTCGTTGATTACTACTTACTAACCCTTGTTTCCTCTGTCTTACAAATTCACATTCTACATTCTTGTTTTCCAATTTTAGCTTTACTTTCTTCCCTATTGAATTTGTTCTCAGGTTCCCATCCCCCTGCCAAGCTAGTTTAAACTCTCCCCAACAGCACTAGCAAAACTCCCCACGAGGATATTTGTCCCGGCGCTGTTGAGGTGCAACCTGTTCGGTTTGTACAGATCCCATCTCCCCCAGAAACGGTCCCAAAGCCTCAGGAATGTAAAGCCCTCCCTCCTACATCAACTCTCTAGCCACGTGTTCATCCTCTCTATCCTATGCTTGTACTCATTAGCACATGGCACCCGGAGATTACTGCCTTTGAGGTCCAACCCTTTAATTTTTCTCCGAGCTCCCTAAATTCTGCCTGCAGACTTCTTCCCTCTTTCTACCTATGTCATTGGTCCCGATATGGACCACGACCTCTAGTTGTTCACCCTCTTCCCCCCAGAATGCCCTGCGTCCGCTCTGTGACATTCTTGACCCTGGCACCAGACCATCCTGGAGTCACATCTATGGCTGCAGAAACGCCTCTCTATTCCCCTGACTATTGAATCCCCTACCACTACAGCTCTTTTATTTTTTGTCCCTCCCGCCTATGCAGCTGAGCCTCCCGTGGTGCCTTGGACTTGGCTCTGGCTACACTCCCCAGAGGCACCATCGTCCTCACCGATGCTCAGAAGAGAATTTTGGTTGGAAAGCAAGATGCACTACCAGCCTAACATTCTTCCTCCGTCTGGCGTTCACCCACTTCCCCTCTACCTGCACGATTTTAAGCTGTGGGGTGACCACCTTCTGAAATGTGCTATCCACGTAGCTCTCAGCCTTGCGGATGCACCGTATTGACTCCAGCTGCTGCTCAAGCTCTGAAACGCGGAGCTCGGGTAGTTGAAGCTGGAGACACCTCCTGCGCACATTGTTGTCTAGGCTGTGCAAAGCGTCCAGGACTTCCTACATGCCGCAGGACATGCACTCCACGGGACTGAACTGCCCTGCCATCCCTCTAGTTAGACTTATCTATGATAAAAGAGAAAGAGTGATACTTATTAATCAACCAGCCAATCACTTACCTGCCCGGACGAGTGCTGTGAGTTCCCCGCCGGAAGTGAACTCCTCGCCGACCTCCGGGCCTCCTGCTCCTCGGACTCCTGAACTCTCTCTCTCAGACTCCTGAACTCCCGACTCTCGGACTCCTGAACTCCTGACTCTCGGACTCCTGAACTCTCAGACTCCTGAACTCTCAGACTCCTGAACTCTCGGACTCCTGAACTCTCGACTCTTGGATTCCTGAACTCTCGGACTTCATGACACCTTTGAGGACGCCAAGTACTGAGGCCGAGGAGCATTATAATGACAGCCACATCTCCACCAGATGTGTCATAAAGCAAACAACAGGCATGCTGAAGATACACTTCAGATGCCTCGACAGATTTGGAGGAAAATAGCGCAGCAGCGACGATTGGAGCTGCAGGAGGAGCAAGGCGCAGAGCGCACAGCCTCTTCAAAGGAGGAGGGGGAGCAGGAGGAGGAGGAACCTGAGGTGGAGATGGTACCAGTAACAGTGCACATTATTGTCTGGGAGGCTCGGGATGGCCTCATCATGGCCAGATTTATTTAACATTAGTCACCTTATGAGTGACTGCTATATGCCATGTAGTTGTATGAAATGTAACCCTCCAGGTTTCTGGGATGTCTCTCTCTCACCATCTTCCACTGCCAGCATCTCTCCAACTCCTGAAATATCAACAGCCACCTCCTCTGTTGGTGTTATTGAGTGAAGACTGGAGGGCCACCTCTGGTTCTCTGTCTCTCCCAAGTGTTCTGGTTCCTTTTCTCCTGCAAGGAGGGAAAGAAGCGAAGATTTAGTGAGATTGATGGAATAAATATAAGTGCAATGAATGGATCGGTTACATCTGTAGAAGGTGACTTTGAGGGAGTGGGGTGCCAATGCCAAATAGCTTCCTTCTGTGATGTTACTTGATAAGCATTTATAGGATGAGGATGAGTGTGAGGGGTAGTTAGTCAGATGGGGATATGAGTATGTACAAAGAGCAAGGAGGATGGGTGGTATGTTGGTGTGAGGAATGATGTGGAGGAGTAGGCTTGGGAAGGCAGAGTGATGGGAAATTCTTACCATGAACCCGACTCCATGGTAAGAATTCTGGCCCACTAGTTACAGCCTGCCAATTAGAGAACCTGCCCATTATCCCTAATCTCTATGTCCTGCCGCTCAGCCAATTTCCTAACCAGGTCAATAATTTACCTTCAATTCCATGAACTTCAACCTCCCTTTCCTCTCCAAAATGCTGGAACGTGTTGTCACCTCCCAAATCCATGCACATCTTTCCCGGAAGTCCATGTTTGAATCCCTTCAATCTGGTTTCCGCCCTTGCCACAGTACCAAAACGGCGCTCATCAAAGACACAAATGACATCCTTTCTGACTGTGACAAAGGTAAACTATCCCTCCTCTTCCTTCTTGACCTTTCTACTGCCTTTGACATGGCTGGCCACTCCATCCTCCTCCAAAGCCTCTCCACCAACTTCCAGCTGGGTGGGACTGCACTAGCCTGGTTCCATTCTGGCGACACCCAACTCTACATCACCACCACTTCTCTCAACCCCTCCACGGTCTCTAAATTCTGGATGAGCAGAAATTTTCTCCAATTAAATATTGTGAAGACCGAAGCCATTGTTTTCGGTCCCCGCCACAAAATCTGTTCCCGAGCCACTGACTCCATCCCTCTCGCTAACATCTGTCTGAGGCGGAACCAGATTGTTCGCAACCTAGGTGTTAAATTTGACATTGAAATGAGCTTCCGGCATATCCACAGCATAACTAAAACCGCCTATTTCCACCTCCGTAACATTGCTCATCTCTGCCTCAGCCTCAGCTCATCTGCTGCTGAAACCCTCATCCATGCCTTTGTTACCTCTAGACTTGACTACTCCAATGCACTCCTGGCTGGCCTTCCACATTCTACACTATGTAAATTTGAGGTCATCCAAAACTCAGCAGCCCATGTCCTAACTCACACCAAGTCCCGTTCACCCATTACCACTGTGCTCACTGACCTACATTGGCTCCCGGTTAAGCAAAGCCTCAATTTCAAAATTCTCATCCTGGCTTACAAATCTCTCCATGGCCTCATCCCTCCCTATCTCTGGAATCTCCTTCAGCTTCACAACCCCACGAGATATCTGTGCTCCTCAATTTCTGCCCTCTTGAGCATCCCTGATTATAACTGCTCAACCATCGGTGGTCGTGCCTTCAGCTGCCTGAGCCCTAAGCTCTGGAACCGCCACCCTAAACCTCTTTGCCTCTCTACCTCTCTTTCCTCCTTTAGGACACTCCTTAAAACTTACCTCTTTAAACAAGCTTTTGGTCATCTGCTGTAATTTCTTATTATGTGGCTCGGTGTCAAATTTATTTTTTTGTCATAGAAACATAGAAACATAGAAAATAGGTGCAGGAGTAGGCCATTCGGCTCTTCGAGCCTGCACCGCCATTCAATAAAATCATGGCTGATCCTTCATCTCAGTACCCCATTCCTGCTTTCTCTCCATAACCCTCGATGCCTTTAGCCATAAGGGCCATATCTAACTCCCTCTTGAATATATCCAATGAACTGGCATCAACAACTCTCTGCGGTAGGAAATTCCACAGGTTAATAACTCTCTGAGTGAAGAAGTTTCTCCTCATCTCAGTCCTAAATGGCTTACCCAATATCCTTAGACTGTGTCCCTTGGTTCTGGACTTCCCCAACACCGGAAACATTCTTCCTGCATCTAACCTGTCCAGTCCCAGCAGAATTTTATATGTTTCTATGAGGTCCTCTCTCATCCTTCTAAACTCCAGACTCCAGTGAATACAGGCCCAGTCGATACAGTCTCTCCTCATATATCAGTCCAGCCATCCCGGGAATCAGTCTGGTGAACCTTCGCTGCACTCCCTCAATAGCAAGAATGTGCTTCCTCAGATTAGGAGACCAAAACTGAATACAATATTCCAGGTGAGGCCTCACCAAGGCCCTGTGCAACTGTAGTAAAACCTCCCTGCTCCAATACTCAAATCCCCTAGCTATGAAGGCCAACATATCATTTGCTTTCTTCACCGCCTGCTGTACCTGCATGCCAACTTTCAATGACTGATGTATCATGACACCCAGGTCTCGTTGCACCTCCGCTTTTCCTAATCTGCCGCCATTCAGATAATATTCTGCCTTCGTGTTTTTGCCCCCAAAGTGGATAACCTCACATTTACCCACATTATACTGCATCCGCCATGCATTTGCCCACTCACCGAACCTGTCCAAGTCACCCTGCAGCCTTTTAGCATCCTCCTCACAGCTCACACCACCACCCAGTTTAGTGTCATCTGCAAATTTGGAGATATTACACTCAATTCCTTCATCGAAATCATTAATGCATATTGTAAATAGCTGGGGTCCCAGCACTGAGCCTTGCGGCACCCCACTAGTCACTGCCTGCCATTCTGAAAAGGACCCGTTTACCCACACTCTCTGCTTCCTGTCTGCCAACCAGTTCTCTATCCACGTCAGCACATTACCCTCAACACCATGTGCTTTAATTTTGCACACCAATCTCTTGTGTGGGACCTTGTCAAAAGCCTTTTGAAAGTCCAAATACACCACATCCATTCGTTCTCCCTTGTGGACTCTACTAGTTACATCCTCAAAAAATTCCAGAAGATTTGTCAAGCATGATTTCCCTTTCATAAATCCATGCTGACTTGGACTGATTCTGTCACTGCTTTCCAAATGCGCTGCTATTTCATCTTTAATAATTGATTCCAACATTTTCCCCACACTGATGTCAGGCTAACCTGTCTATAATTACCTGTTTTCTCTCTCCCTCCTTTTTAAAAAAGTGGTGTTACATTAGCTACGCTCCAGTCCATAGAAACCAATCCAGAGTCATAGAAACATAGAAACATAGAAAATAGGTGCAGGAGTAGGCCATTCGGCCCTTCCAGCCTGCACTGCCATTCAATGAGTTCATGGCTGATCATTCAACTTCAGTACCCCATTCCTGCTTTCTCGCCATACCCCTTGATCCCCCTAGTAGTAAGGACTATATCTAACTCCTTTTTGAAAATATTTAGTGAATTAGCCTCAACAACTTTCTGTGGTAGAGAATTCCACAGGTTCACCACTCTCTGGGTGAGGAAGTTTCTCCTCATCTCGGTCCTAAATGGCTTACCCCTTATCCTTAGACTGTGACCCCTGGTTCTGGACTTCCCCAACATTGGGAACATTCTTCCTGCATCTAACCTGTCTAAACCCATCAGAATTTTAAACGTTTCTAGGAGATCCCCTCTCATTCTTCTGAACTCCAGTGAATACAAGCCCAGTTGATCCAGTCTTTCTTGATATGTCAGTCCCGCCATCCCGGGAATCAGTCTGGTGAACCTTCGCTGCACTCCCTCAACAGTAGAATGTCCTTCCTCAAGTTAGGAGACCAAAACTGTACACAATACTCCAGGTGTGGCCTCATCAAGGCCCTGTACAACTGTAGCAATACCTCCCTGCCCCTGTACTCAAATCCCCTCGCTATGAAGACCAACATGCCATTTGCTTTCTTAACCACCTGCTGTACCTGCATGTCAACCTTCAATGACTGATGTACCATGACACCTTGATCTCGTTGCACCTCCCCTTTTTCTAATCTGTCACCATTCAGATAATAGTCTGTCTCTCTGTTTTTACCACCAAAGTGGCTAACCTCACATTTATCCACATTATACTTCATCTGCCATGCATTTTCCCACTCACCTAACCTCACTCTGCAGCCTCATAGCATCCTCCTCGCAGCTCACACTGCCACCCAACTTAGTGTCATCTGCAAATTTGGAGATACTACATTTAATCCCCTCGTCTAAATCATTAATCTACAATGTAAACAGCTGGGGCCCCAGCACAGAACCTTGCGGTACACCACTCGTCACTGCCTGCCATTCTGAAAAGCCATTTACTCCTGCTCTTTGCTTCCTGTCTGCCAACGAGTTCTCAATCCACGTCAGCATACTACCCCCAATCCCATGTGCTTTAACTTTGCACATTAATAGACTGTTGGAAAATGATCACCAATGCATCCACTATTTCTAGGGCCACTTCCTTAAGTACTCTGGGATGCAGACTATCAGGCCCTGGGGTTTTATCAGGCTTCAATCCCATCAATTTCCCAAACACATTTTCCCGCCTAATAAGGATTTCCTTCAGTACCTCCTTCTCGCTGGACCCTCGGTCCCCTAGTATTTCCGGAAGGTTATTTGTATCTTCCTTTGTGAAGACCGAACCAAAGTATTTGTTCAACTGGTCTGTCATTTTTTTGTTCCCCATTATAAATTCACCTGATTCTGACTGCAAGGGACCTACGTTTGTCTTCACTAATCTTTTTCTCTTCACATATCTATAGAAACTTTTGCAGTCAGTTTTTATGTTCCCTGCAAGCTTCCTCTCAAACTTTATTTTCCCCCTATTAATTAAACCCTTTGTCCTCCTCTGCTGAATTCTAAATTTCTCCCAGTCCTCAGGTTTGCTGCTTTTTCTGGCCAATTTATATGCCTCTTCCTTGGATTTAACACTATCCTTAATTTCCCTTGTTAGCCATGATTGAGCCACCTTCCCCGTTTTATTATTACTCCAAACAGGGGTGTACAATTATTGAAGCTCATCCATGTGATCTTTAAATGTTTGCCATTGCCTATCCACCGTCAACCCTTTAAGTATCATTTGCCAGTCTATTCTAGCCAATTCACGTCTCATATCATTGAAGTTACCTTTCCTTAAGTTCAGGACCCTAGTCTCTGAATTAACTGTGTCACTCTCCATTTTAATAAAAAGTTCTACCATATTATGGTCACTCTTCCCCAAGGGGCCTCGCACAACAAGATTGCTAATTAGTCCTTTCTCATTACACATCACCCAGTCTAGGATGGCCAGCCCTCTCGTTGGTTCCTCGACATATTGGTCTCGAAAACCATCCCTAATACACTCCACGAAATCCTCCTCCACCGTATTGCTAGCAGTTTGGTTAGCCCAATCTGTATGTAGATTAAAGTCGCCCATGATAACTGCTGTACCTTTATTGCACGCCTCTCTAATTTCTTGTTTGATGCTATCCCCAACCTCACTACTAATGTATGGTGGTCTGTAAACAACTCCCACTAGCGTTTTCTGCCCTTTGGGTATTCCGTAGCTCCACCCATACCGATTCCACATCATCCAAGCTAATGTCCTTCCTTACTATTGCATTAATTTCCTCTTGAACCAGCAATGCTACACCACCTCCTTTTCATTCCTGTTTCTCCTCCCTGAATGTTGAATACCCCTGAATGTTGAGTTCCTAGCCTTGGTCACCCTGGAACCATGTCTCCGTGATGCCAATTATATCATATTCATTAATTGCTGCCTGTGCAGTTAATTTGTCCACCTTATTATGAATACTCCTCACATTGAGGCACAGAGCCTTCAGACTTGTCTTTTTAACACACTTTGTCCTTTTAGAGTTTTGCTGTAATATGGACCTTTTTGATTTTTGCCTTGGGTTTCTCTGCCCTCCACTTTTACCTTTCTTCTTTCTATCTTTTGTTTCTGCCCCCATTTTACCTCCCCCTGTCTCCCTGCATAGATTCCCATACCCCTGCCATATTAGTTTAACCCCTCCCCAACAGCGCTAGCAAACACTCCCCCAAGGACATTGTTCTGGTCCTGCCCAGGTGCAGACTGCCCAGTTTGTACTGGTCCCACCTCCCCCAGAACCGGTTCCAATGTCCCAGGAATTTGAATCCCCCCCCTTCTGCACCACTCCTCAAGCGACGTATTCATCTGAGCTATCCTACGATTCCTACTCTGACTAGCACGTGGCACTGGTAGCAATCCTGAGATTACTACCTTTGAGGTCCTACTTTTTAATTTAACTCCTAGCACCCTAAATTCTGCTTGTAGGACCTCATCCCATTTTTTATCTATATTGTCGGTACCTATATGCACCACAACAACTGGCTGTTCACCCTCCTCCTCCAAAATCCGAGACTTCCTTGACTCTTGCACCAGGGAGGCAACATACCATCCTGGAGTCTTGATTGCGGCCACAGAAATGCCTAACTATTCCCCTTAAAATAGAATCCCCTACCACTATAGCTCTCCCACTCTTTTTCCTGCCATCCCGTGCAGCAGAGCCCCCACGGTGCCATGAACTTGGATGCTGCTGCTCCCCCCTGATGAGTCATCCCCCTCAACAGTACCCAAAGCAGTGTATCTGTTTTGCAGGGGGATGACCACAGGGGCCCCTGCACTACCTTCCTTCCACTGCTCTTCCTGTTGGTCATCCATTTGCTATCTGAATGTGTAACCTTTAACTGCAGTGTGACCAACTCACTAAACGTACTATTCACGGCATCCTCAGCATCGTGGATGCTCCAGAGTGAATCCACCCGCAGCTCCAGTGCTGCAACACTTCCGTGAAGCGCCTTGGGACTATGTTAAATGCGCTATATAAATACAAGTTGTTTTTGCTAGTTACCAGTCTCTTCAGAGAGACTTAATCAAATGCCTTCTGGAAGTCCATATAAGTAACCTCCATAGACATGCCCCAGTCCACTACTTCAAAAAATTCCATCAGGCCCATCAGGAAGTAACATTCACGCCACAAGTGCCCGGCAATGACGAACTCCAACAAGCGAGAATCTAACCACCGCCCTTTGACATTCAACAGCATTACCATCACCAAATCCCTCACCATCAACATCCTAGCCGTCACCATTGACCAGAAACTTAACTGGACCAGCCACATAAATACTGTAGCTAAAAGAACAGGTCAGAGGCTGGGTATTCTGCAATGAGTGTCTCACCTCCTGACTGCCGAAAGCCTTTCCACCATTTACAAGGCACAAGTCAGGAGTGTGATGGAATACTCTCCACTTGCCTGGATGTGTGCAGTTCCAACAACACTCAAGAAGCTCGACACCATCCAGGACAAAGCAGCCTGCTTGATTTGCACCCCATCCACCACCTTAAACATTCACTCCCTCCACCACCGGCGCACTGTGGCTGCAGTGTGTACCATCTACAAGATGCACTGCAGCAACTTGCCATAGCTTCTTCGGCAGCACCTCTCAAATCTGCAACCTCTACCACCTAGAAAGACAAGGGCAGCAGGTGCATGGGAACGCCATCACCTCCATGATCCCCTCCAAGTCACACACCATCCTGAATTGGAAATATATCGCCATTCCTTCATTGTCGCTGGGTCAAAATCCTGGAATTCCATCCCTATCAGCATTATGGGAGTACTTTCACCACTGCAGTAGTTCAAAGCGGCTCACCAACACCTACTCAAGGGTAATAAATGCTGGTCTTTTCAGCGATGCCCACATCCCAGTAAATAATTTTTTTTTAAAGTCTTAGTCTAGATTATTTATATTATTTATATCGACTTAATTTATTTTTGCACGCTAACTTGCATGAAGCATTAAAACACTGGAAAAGATTTAAATACTTCTATTTATTAGACTAGAGTGTATTTAAACTTAACAGAAATCAACTTAAGACTTGTCTCTGATCTGATCCGGGGAAAAAAACACTCACCAGCTCATTATCAATCAGCTCCTTCCCTTGTTCTGATGTAATTTTAGGTGTTTTTAACTCTCTCCCTGAAGCTCACATTCCCTCGCCTCCGGACCCTCCGATTCTTGAACTTAAATTCTTTGGATTATGCTGCTCCTCCCTGAGAGTCCTTGGATTCTGTGGCTTCACTCCTCCTTTTGAGTTGGACATCAGAAACCGCCTTCCTCCTCTCCACCAAATTCCTACTATCACCAAATTCTTCCACTCTGCTTGCGATCCACGCCGATTGTGATTCACCCCGCTCTGTCTCCAAGCTCTGAGCTCAAGCTCGCTATAGAGTAAATAGGGCAAAAATATTTCCTCTGGTGAGTGGGTCAATGACTAGAGGTTATAGATTCAAAATCATTGCTAAAAGATTTAGAGAGGTGATGAGGAGAAATGTTTTCACTCAGAGAATTGTCAGGATCTGGAACAATCTACCTTAATAGGTGGTGGAAGCTGATTCCAGAAACCATTCTAAAACAGAGCTGGATAGGTACTTGGGGATGAGCAATTTACAGGGTTACGAACAAAAAGTGGGGTTGTGGGTCTTAGCACAACTGCTCTTTGAAAGCATGGGCCTGACGCTCAACAGCTTATCCTCGCCACACAGCACTGCCCCCCAGCCATCAAGATCCACGGCACGGCCCTGGACAACGTGGGCCATTTCCCATACCTCGGGAGCCTCTTATCAACAAGAGCAGACTTTGACGACGAGATTCAACACCACCTCCAGTGCACCAGTGCAGCCTTCGGCCGCCTGAGGAAAAGAATGTTTGAAGACCAGGCTCTCAAAACTGCCACCAAGCTCATGGTCTACAGGGCTGTAGTAACATCCGCCCTCCTGTATGGCTCAGAGACATGGACCATGTACAGTAGACACCTCAAGTCGCTGGAGAAATACCACTAACGATGTCTCCACAAGATCCTACAAATCCCCTGCAAGGACAGATGCACCAACGTTAGCGTCATCAACCAGGCCAACATCCCCAGCATTGAAGCACTGACCACACTTGTTTGCATGCCAGACATGAGGCTCCCAAAGCAAGCGCTCTACTCGGAACTCCTTCATGACAAACGAGCCAAAGGTGGGCCGAGGAAAGGTTACAAGGACACCTTCAAAGCCTCCCTGATAAAGTGCCCCACTGACACCTGGGAGTCCCTGGCCAAAGACCGCCCTAAGTGAAGGAAGTGCATCCGGGAGGGCGCTGAGCACCTCGAGTCTCATTGCCGAGAGCATGCAGAAATCAAGCGCAGGCAGCGGAAAGAGCGTGCGGCAAACCTGTCCCACCCACCCCTTCCTTCAACGACTATCTGTCCCACCTGTGACAGAGACTGTGGTTCTCATATTGGACTGTTCAGCCACTCATTTTAAGAGTGGAAGCAAATCTTCCTCGATTCTGAGGGACTGCCTATGATGATGATGATCTTTCAAAGAGCCAGCACAGACACATTGAGCTGAAAGGTCTCCTTCTGTGCTGTAAATTTCTATGAATCTATGGGCTAGATTTTTGGGTTTTTGTGATAACGATAATTTTATGCCAAAATTAGCATTTTTGTTGCGCTACCATTTTTATGGCCTAACTTTCTGCCTTTACTTCTCAGTAAAATGGGCATTGCACGAAGATTCACGGCACAAATCGCGAGTTTCAGCAACTTTAGTTCAAAGCCGATAGCGCTGCGAGAGAGGCCTTGAGAGGGGGGAGAAGCAAATTAACAAAAATTGCAAAAAACAGAAAAAAAATCATTCACAAAACTTACAAAAAACACTTACCTACTAAATCACTGTAAAATAATTTATAAATAAAAACTTTAACTTATCTTTTTGCAGGTCTTCATACTTACCGCTGCTGGAAGGGCTGTACCGACAGGTTTGACCCTGTCGGTATTCTGGGCGTGGCGTACGGGTTCCAAGGGAGGCAAAAGTACGACGGCAACGCAGTCCGTGGCGTTTCACGTAATCTCACGTCGGCGCTCCTCTCCCTGGCGGTATGTAAAAGCGCTGCCACAAAGAGGTCACCGAGGATCCCGCCAACTGGGTTATCACGGCGACAACCCAGTTGCAAAGTTGCCGAAAATCTAGGCCTATGAATTCTACTGTTATTTCTCCATTAACAAACTGCTAGAAAGTTTAAAGATTTAAAAATAACCAGAAATTTTACATTGATAGGCCTGTTAATAGGGTGGCAAATTAATCTTCTTCGGGGGCTTTAAGTGGTAGCCACAATCCAGAAATAAGGGCCTGGATTTTGCAGTGGGTAATGATGGCGACCTCACAGCGTTCGCCCCTCTGAAACTGACCGCAACTTCAGGTTTTAGCGTATGCGCATCTAAATGTAGAAATCTGAAGGTGTGGTCAGTTATTCACTGCTCCACCACAGGCCGCACTGTGCACTCTGCAACCCTTACCCCGATTAGCTGATAACCAGTGAATCAGTGAAGTCAATTAAACTGATGGAAACTTGGGCTTTTCCACCATAATATCGCTGTTAAAGGTTAAGCCTTGTTGAGATAGGTATAACTGGGATTTTAACAGTGTGTTGACTGGTAAACAAACAATCTATCCCTGGAAAACTATTTTTTTATATTTGTGGAGTGTCAAATTTCTCCATTATGATAAAAATTAATATTTTTAAACAACTTTTAATGATTTGTCCATGATATTTCAACTTCTACCTTATCCCCATGTGGAAGTCCCAATCTTTATTTTGCTTTCTGTAACATTTTTTAAAAGTTTGGATCAAAGCAGCTTCTCATTTCCTGGTTTCCTGACTGTGAGAATTCTGCAATGTGATTGGTTGCTTAGACAGCTTGTTGCCATCACAGCAGCATTGCACTAAGGATTTACACTAAAGAGTGCTGAAATCAATTGAACGTCGTGAAAGGCAAAGTTTTCGTCACAGAGGCCTCAAGATCTCTGTGGGCAGCTTTCTTCAGGGTTAGCAGCGAGCACCTTTGCTTTGCCACTGACCGCAAATTACAAGCCAAGGAACTTGACTGTTCAAGGTCGTAGATTAAACAGCCATTCACAACATTCTCGAGTGAGGAGCAATTGCCACAACAAAAATGTCACGAGGCACAGAGGGCAGCTATTTGGACGTAGTCACATTAGATTCCCAAAAGAATATGTTAACAAGAATCAACAAGATATAACAAGATGTCCAGTCTTAACAAATCATCCAACAACATTAAAACTCATTGTGACTGGGCTGTAACGTAAGTGTAGTATTAAATTACACAGACCCCTATCAGTGTCACCATTCAGTTTATTTCAGAGGTCCAGCACTGCCTGCTTTAACCAATATCTTCTCAGACAGGATTTGTTCTAAGAAAGTTACCATAACATGAACAAACTTTTCTGAGGGGCTGTAGCTTATACTAAATTGCTATTGAGTTCCTTCCAAACTCCTTAGGTCTGAATGAACTATGTATGCACTCAAGAGAGCATGTTGAGAGCTATACTAATATTACTTGTGTGTAATCAACAGCAACTGTAGCCATTCTTAACTAAAGTCGCACATTCCCAATATTTTGTCTTATATTTTGTTAGCTGTTTCATTATGAAAGATGCCAATGTTGATGAAGGAAAGATTTTTTCAAATGTCCTAAACTTTTTGTTTGGGCTATAAACTTGGAGATCTGGGGATAGAAATTAGTGTGCGTTGTGGCTGTTTTTCGAGTGTAAATTTAGCAATGGGATGGTCTGCAGCCAGTCTAAGCAGGCATTCAGCCCACTGCCAAAGCCCATCTTTTATGAGTCCCCAGCAGACGTCGAAAAATTAGGGGCCTAAAGCACATTAAAGGACCACTTTGATCAATTCGGCAGCAATGAGCGACGCAAGTTAAAAAATTGTAAATATATCTATAAATCTATCGCGTGGAGCCAGGACGAGCAGTAATGCTCCCCAAACTCCATGGGAGTCAGGATCGTCCACCCCCGCACCCCCAACCCCTCACCAATGGCTCACTTCAATCCCTCTCTTAGGACTTACCTGAAGGCTGCTGCCAGCAAGTCAGGTGGCCTGACATTAATATCTTCGCTAGGGTGAGCTGCCTGTGGAGACGCGGCCAGCGCCAGCAGCTCATGTCAAGTATATTTCATCGATCCTCGGGCCTCTCAGTTCAGGCTGAATCTGGGCCTGAATACAGGCAAAGACTAATTTCTTGGCCTAAGTCTGCTTTCCCATAGATCAGTAGCCATGCTGAGCCAGTGCCCACTACTAGTCACAAGGTGGCAATGTAAGTGGTGAAGAGGCAAGTTCATCTCAGAACCTAGCTGCCATGAGTCAAAGGTCACCTCAGTCCCAAGATCCTGCCCCAAACAGCCCCAATGGAAATTCACAGCCTGGGCTGCAGCCAAGCACATCCAGATAGCTGCTGATTTTCCTGCAGACACACTGCACTCTCGGCCAATTTACATTGGCTCCATGTAAATTTGGTGCCAATGTGTAATGCATATGCTGTTAGAACTAGTCTTGTGCTTCTCCTATGCTAACTCAATGGCAGGTGTGCCTGAGGAGTCAGCTGCTGTGTTGCAATAGGAGCTTCTTAGGACTGACGTGACCTTTGACTCATCGTAGGAGACCTTTACGGTAGCACTGCCGATTATGAGAATCAGTTCCTTTGTGTACGTTCTCAGTTTAGTATGAATGGGAGTCAGGACTGGCCTTGAGGCCTTGCTGCACCACAATTTATCAAAAGTCTTTTTGCTCATTATGGACTGGCTCGCGCCCGTGTCCAGCTCCATTGACACCAGGAGTCCATTTAATTTAACCTTCAGCATTATCGGGGGACACTTTGTGGTAAATGTGTGCGCCCCATATACCTCTGCCTCCTCAGTCTGAGGCTCTGGTTCATCGTAATCCACCGTAGATCTGTCCTCCTCTGCAACATGGTGGTTTGCAGGATTAGCAGGGTTTGCAACTCGGCTGCACATACGTTGGAGGTGTCCCATTGTTCCACAGCCCTTGCAAACGTATCCTTTGAAGCGGCATGAATGGAAACGATGATCACCCCCGCAGCGCCAACAAGGTGTTAATGGCCCTGCATTCACCACCCTTGATGGTGGACTCTGAGACATCTGCGAACGTGCAGCTGCAGGCATGTGAGTCCTGCCCTGTACATTATGATTCGAAAACACCATTACTTTGTTCACAATACTTGCAGCAGCACTTATGTGCTGAGAGATTTGTTTGTTTTGTCACTGGTGGCAATGTACACCTGGGCTATCGCTATGGCTTTACTCAAGGTTGGAATCTCTACAGTCAAAAGTTTGAGAAATATTACTTCATGGCCAATGCCAAGTACAAAGAAGTCCATGAACATGTGCTCCAAGTATCCTTCAAATTTGCAATGTTCTGCAAGGCGCCTTAGCTCGGCGATGTAGCTTGTCCCTTCCTGGGCTTCAGACCTCTTGTACGTGTAGAACCAGTACCTCGCCATCAGAATGCTTTCCTTCGGGTTTAGATGCTCCCAGACCAGTGTGCACAAATCATCGTATGACTTCTCTGTAGGTTTCGCTGGAGTGAGCAGATTTTTCATGAGGCCATATGTTGGTGCCCCGCAAACGGTGATGAGGCTCGTCCTTCGTTTGGCAGCGTTTGCTTCTCCTTCCAGCTCGTTGGCCATGAAGTATTGGTCGAGTCGCTCCATGAAGGTTTCCCAATCATCTCCCTCCAAAATTTTCTCCAGGATGCCCACGTTTCTCTGCATTGTTGCAGTGGGATTCGTCATCTGTATCTCGTCGCCAGTTGTTAAATCTTGAATAAAGAGTCTGACCAGATACTGTAAGCTTAAAGTAGTTTATGGCCGTAGTCCTTTATTACAGGTCTCCAGCCTGTAAGGCCTCCTTATGTACAGGTGCTCCCAAGGGATTGTGGGATCCCTTGGGACTCCAGGGGACGAGCCCTCTGGTGGTTAAACAAGATCTTTACAGGTTTACTTATATAACAGTACCAGCCACTTGCAAGCAAATCAAATGATCAAGCCCCTTCCCCTCTGACCCCAGATACTCAGGCAAGGTCAGGCACTGAGGTCACCAAAATCTGTACCGCCACACTTCCACTGGCAGAATAAAGCCAAGGATTTCTGGCTCCACTGTCACTAAGTGAAGTGTAATGGAAGCAAACATTAGGCACAAACAATATAGTTGCTCATTAAAATTAAGTTTGCACTATAGTTGTTTGATTATTTCAGCATAATGGAATTCCACTCTGATTGAAACATACAACATTTTTACAGGGCTAGACAGGGTAGATGCCAGGAGGATGTTTCCCTTGGCTGGGGAGTCTAGAAGTAGGAATCACAGAGTCAGGATAAGAGGTTGGCTATTTAGGACCATGATGAGGTGAAATTTCTTAACTCAGATGGCGGTGAAGCTTTGGAATTCTCTACCTCAGAGGGCTGTGGAGGCTCATTCGTTGAGTATATTCAAAAGAGGGATCGATAGATTTTTGGATATTAAGGGAATCAAGGGATATGGGGATAATGCAGGAAAGTGCAGTTGAGGTAGAAGATCAGCCATGATCTTATTGATTGGTGGAGTAGGCTCGAGGGGCTGAATGACCTTATCCTGCTCTTATTTCTTATGTTCTTATGTTCTTATAGACCGCGCTGATCACAATATCCAGTCTGTCTAAAGTATAAAACAGCCCAAGGTTTGGATTTTGACTCCGTAACTTCAATTTTACAAGTTCTGTGATAGATAAAGGAAATATTGATGGATGTACAGGTGCAGATCCCCGGGTCCGAGGTCATTCTGGATTTTGCGTTTTGCCGGATTTTGGAATGTCTTTCTGATGTCACGAATCCGGAAACACCCAAGCCCAGGTTTGGGTATTTCCGGATTTTGGAACATCAGCAGTGGGGTGTTTGCCGGTCGATGAGGTCGTTGGGGGTGGTGTTCGCTGGGCGATGAGGTCATCGGCCGGAGCCCCGTCGTTGGGGAAGAGCCCGGGCAGGCCCCGTTGCCGGAGAAGTGCTTGGGCGGGGCCCTGCCGCCAGGGAAGTGTTCGGGTGGGACCCCGCCACTGGAGAAGTGTTCGGGTGGGGCCCTGCCGCCAGGGAAGTGTTCGGGTGGGACCCCGCCGCTGGAGAAGTGTTCGGGTGGGGCCCTGCCGCCAGGGAAGTGTTCGGGTGGGACCCCGCCACTGGAGAAGTGTTCGGGTGGGGCCCCGCTGCTGGAGAAGTGTTCGGGTGGGACCCCGCCACTGGAGAAGTGTTCGGGTGGGGCCCTGCCACTGGAGAAGTGTTCGGGTGGGGCCCTGCCACTGGAGAAGTGTTCGGGTGGGGCCCCGCCACTGGAGAAGTGTTCGGGTGGGACCACGCCACTGGAGAAGTGTTCGGGTGGGGCCCCGCCACTGGAGAAGTGTTCGGGTGGGGCCCCGCCGCTGGAGAAGTGTTCGGGTGGGGCCCTGCCGCCAGGGAAGTGTTCGGGTGGGGCCCAGCCACTGGAGAAGTGTTCGGGTGGGGCCCTGCCACTGGAGAAGTGTTCGGGTGGGACCCCGCCACTGGAGAAGTGTTCGGGTGGGGCCCTGCCGCCAGGGAAGTGTTCGGGTGGGACCCCGCCACTGGAGAAGTGTTCGGGTGGGGCCCAGCCACTGGAGAAGTGTTCGGGTGGGGCCCTGCCGCTGGAGAAGTGTTCGGGTGGGGCCCCGCCGCTGGAGAAGTGTTCGGGTGGGGCCCTGCCACTGGAGAAGTGTTCGGGTGGGGCCCCGCCGCTGGAGAAGTGTTCGGGTGGGGCCCCGCCGCTGGAGAAGTGTTCGGGTGGGGCCCTGCCACTGGAGAAGTGTTCGGGTGGGGCCCTGCCACTGGAGAAGTGTTCGGGTGGGGCCCCGCTGCTGGAGAAGTGTTCGGGTGGGACCCCGCCACTGGAGAAGTGTTCGGGTGGGGCCCTGCCACTGGAGAAGTGTTCGGGTGGGGCCCTGCCACTGGAGAAGTGTTCGGGTGGGACCCCGCCACTGGAGAAGTGTTCGGGTGGGGCCCTGCCACTGGAGAAGTGTTCGGGTGGGGCCCTGCCACTGGAGAAGTGTTCGGGTGGGGCCCTGCCACTGGAGAAATGTTCGGGTGGGACCCCGCCACTGGAGAAGTGTTCGGGTGGGGCCCAGCCACTGGAGAAGTGTTCGGGTGGGACCCTGCCACTGGGGAAGTGTTCGGGTGGGACCCCGCCACTGGAGAAGTGTTCGGGTGGGACCCCGCCACTGGAAAAGTGTTCGGGTGGGACCCCGCCACTGGAGAAGTGTTCGGGTGGGACCCCGCCACTGGAGAAGTGTTCGGGTGGGGCCCCGCCACTGGAGAAGTGTTCGGGTGGGGCCCTGCCACTGGAGAAGTGTTCGGGTGGGGCCCTGCCACTGGAGAAGTGTTCGGGTGGGACCCTGCCACTGGAGAAGTGTTCGGGTGGGGCCCTGCCACTGGAGAAGTGTTCGGGTGGGGCCCTGCCACTGGAGAAGTGTTCGGGTGGGGCCCTGCCACTGGAGAAGTGTTCGGGTGGGGCCCTGCCACTGGAGAAGTGTTCGGGTGGGGCCCTGCCACTGGAGAAGTGTTCGGGTGGGGCCCTGCCACTGGAGAAGTGTTCGGGTGGGACCCCGCCACTGGAGAAGTGTTCGGGTGGGACCCCGCCACTGGAAAAGTGTTCGGGTGGGACCCCGCCACTGGAGAAGTGTTCGGGTGGGACCCCGCCACTGGAGAAGTGTTCGGGTGGGGCCCTGCCACTGGAGAAGTGTTCGGGTGGGGCCCTGCCACTGGAGAAGTGTTCGGGTGGGGCCCTGCCACTGGAGAAGTGTTCGGGTGGGGCCCTGCCACTGGAGAAGTGTTCGGGTGGTGCCCTGCCGCTGGAGAAGTGTTCGGGTGGGACCCCGCCACTGGAGAAGTGTTCGGGTGGGGCCCTGCCGCTGGAGAAGTGTTCGGGTGGTGCCCTGCCGCTGGAGAAGTGTTCGGGTGGGGCCCAGCCACTGGAGAAGTGTTCGGGTGGGACCCCGCCACTGGAGAAGTGTTCGGGTGGGGCCCTGCCACTGGAGAAGTGTTCGGGTGGGGCCCTGCCGCCAGGGAAGTGTTCGGGTGGGGCCCTGCCACTGGAGAAGTGTTCGGGTGGGGCCCTGCCACTGGAGAAGTGTTCGGGTGGGGCCCTGCCACTGGAGAAGTGTTCGGGTGGGGCCCCGCCGCTGGAGAAGTGTTCGGGTGGGGCCCTGCCACTGGAGAAGTGTTCGGGTGGGGCCCCGCCACTGGAGAAGTGTTCGGGTGGGACCCCGCCACTGGAGAAGTGTTCGGGTGGGGCCCTGCCACTGGAGAAGTGTTCGGGTGGGGCCCCGCCGCTGGAGAAGTGTTCGGGTGGGGCCCTGCCACTGGAGAAGTGTTCGGGTGGGGCCCCGCCACTGGAGAAGTGTTCGGGTGGGACCCCGCCACTGGAGAAGTGTTCGGGTGGGGCCCTGCCGCTGGAGAAGTGTTCGGGTGGGGCCCCGCCACTGGAGAAGTGTTCGGGTGGGGCCCTGCCGCTGGAGAAGTGTTCGGGTGGGGCCCTGCCGCTGGAGAAGTGTTCGGGTGGGACCCCGCCGCCAGGGAAGTGTTCGGGTGGGGCCCCGCCACCAGGGAAGTGTTCGGCCTGGACCCCGCCACCAGGGAAGAGTTCGGCGGCCCTGCCGCTGAGGTGGTGGTAGAGTGGGGCCCGTCGAAGAGCTGGTCGGGCGGCCCCATTACAGAAGAGGTGTTCGGGCAGGCTGGCGAGGAGGCCCCGAGGTAAGGGCAGTGGTGATGAGGTGAGGCCCGAGGTCGGGCGGCGGCGAGGCCAGGGGCGGTGAGGCGAGGCCCGAGGTCGGGCAGCGGCGAGGCCAGGGGCGGGGAGGCGAGGCCCGAGGTCGGGCAGCGGCGAGGCGAGGGACGGTGAGGTGATACCCGAGGTCGGGCAGCGGCGAGGCGAGGGACGATGAGGCGAGGCCCGAGGTCGGGCAGCGGCGAGGCGAGGGACGGTGAGGCGAGGCCCGAGGTCGGGCAGCAGCGAGGCGAGGGACAGTGAGGCGAGGCCCGAGGTCGGGCAGCAGCGAGGCGAGGGACAGTGAGGCGAGGCCCGAGGTCGGGCAGCGGCGAGACCCGAGGTCGGGCAGCAGCGAGGCGAGGGACGGTGAGGCGAGGCCCGAGATCGGGCAGTGGCGGCGTGTCCCGATTCCGGAACATTTTACAGATTCCGGATGACCCTGCCACCAATCGGTCCGGAGTCGCGAATCCAGAACATTCCGGATTCCGGAACTCCGGAATTTGGATGCCTAACCTGTATTTGTAAAAGTGTCGATTCATCTAGGGTGAGGGCGGCGAGGTGGGGGGCTAATTTGAGTCTACAATAGAGCAAAATAAAAATATTTAATTCTGAAAAATGCAGACATCTCACTCTCAGCATTAATGCAGAAAAGAAAGAAAAGGTTTTTGCAAAAGTTTAAAGCACCATCGATCACTACTTATGAATTCTCCAAAAATATCTATCTTAAATATCACAATGAGCTCACAATTCCACACTGCTTTTCAGAGCTCAAATTTGACACTGAATACAGGAATATCTGGTTTGGAAACCATAAATACCTAGTGGCACAAGAATGCCTTGTTGGATGTATGTCTCTTCATTATGCTAATTACAAAACGTGCAATTCAGGATCATATACTGTGGCATATATATCAAAAACATTACTCCTACATTAGACATGGCATTGATTTTAGATGAATTATGGAGGAATATGATACCTAAAGTGACAATTAATGTAAAAATAATCAATTTTGTGTCACAATTAATCAATCTTAAAGATCAATAGCTATTTCAACACTGATGAAGCATCATATCATTCTGTTTGAAACCTTGACCTCTGAGGCACAAAATTATACAGCCTGCAACCCTGTAACATGTTTTCAATACATGATTAAATTGAATGTGCAGACAGTATCCGATCTTGAAAACAAAACCAAAGCATAAGATTTATTTGACACATTACAAACAACGAAGATATTAGTAAAAGCTGCCTTTCTTCTAAACTACAGTATATTCGGAAAGGAATGACTAATAGCCATTGTTACCAAGAATATCCAATTGGGAAATTCTCAGTTACAGCATGAATTAATGTGCATCTCGCTGATCAAGTAATCAGGCAGAAATATTTTATGTAAAATAGAACTGAAAACAAAATCTTTTTTTTTGTAGGTAAACCTAATCATAACTATGAAAGTTATCATAAAAATCATTGATATTCATAAAATGTTTGAATTACATGTTGTAGTTAATTTTTGATGGTGTAATTTATAAAAGTTTGCACTCAAAATCAATGCTAGCTTCTGAATTCTAAATTCAATATTGCCCTCATTTATAGCTGGGAGATTCTAAGCTTAAAAAAGCTCATTGGAAATTAGGGCCCCAAGTTTCCACATGATTTGCTCCTGATTTTTAGGAGCAACTGGTGGAGAACGGAGTATCTTAGAAATCGGAATTCTCCACATTTAAGTTTTCTGCAGTTCTAGTCAGGTAGAACAGTTTCACTTTTGAACAGAATTTTTTTTTCAAAAGGGGGCGTGTCCGGCCACTGACGCCTGATTTGAAAGTTTCCACAGTGAAAACGTGCTCCAAACTAGCTTAGAATGGAGCAAGTGAAGATTTTTGTACGCTTGAAAAAACTTTGCCTACACATTAAAAAATCAGGCGCAGGTTACAAATTAGGCGTCGGGAACGAGGTGGGGGGAAGGGAAGTCATTAAATTCTACAATCAATCCTTAGTTATACTTATACAAATATTATACAAATAAATCCAACCTGAATAAAAATTTAGAAGCAAAGAAAAGATTAAATAAACCATGTTCCTACCTGTGTGAAAGTGCTTCAGGCAGGCCTTTCAGGCAGCGGTGTGGCGTCGGTCCCGACGGCAGGGGCAAGAAGCAACAAGCAGCCTCAGTGCTGATCATGGAAGGGCAATGTGGTTTTATTTTAAAATTTTAAAAATTGAACAGCTACAAAGAATTTGAATAGTCTCAAACAAGTGCATGTGTCCCGTTTATCACAGTCTATCTTTAATTACAGAATGAGTGGTGGAGATTGAAACAGTAACGAGTTGTAAAGGCTGATTTAAAATGCACAGTTGCTGCAGTAACACTGGTTAAAGAGCCAACATTAATTCAGCAGGTGATTTATTCAGCAGTGCTGCTAAAAGCACTCCCTCACACACAGAAATATCAAGAAAATTAAAATGCAAGCCTTTGCAAGGGTTCAATAAACAAATTTTCACTTTCTCTGCAGCACTTTTAAAAATGGCCGAGTGCCAATGTTTACTTCAGACTGCGCGTGCGTGAACGCTCCAACGCGCACGCGCAGGGTTGCCGGCACCAACAAAACTTATTTAAATTGTACCCGCCCCCTCCTACTTACAAAATCAGCGTGAGTGGTAGGCTCCGCCCCCTGTGCGCCGCGCCAAGCAGACATCGAGCTGCAAGGAGCTCGAGAATACCGCGTTTTTTTTCAGGCGCCGTTTTCGGCGCGAAAAACGGGCGCCCAGCTCTGAGGGGCGCCTTTTTCACCGCGTGTGGAAACTTGGGGCCTAGGTGTGGTAGCTCTCATGGATAGGTTGCCATTGGAATTGATACAAAATTTTAGATATTGAAAAGTTGATATGGAATAAAAGATAACTGGGCACCCCCCTCGCCACCCCCCACAGCACCCCCCCTCCCGACCCCCCACCCACACCCGCATCGCCAAATAACTTTTTCGGTGTGAATTGTTATACTCATCATGGTGAAGAATGTTACCGCTGTCAAATACAACATCTGATTTCACATTTCAGGCACCCAGTGTTACTATCAAGCACTCCCAGGCCAAGCATAGCATGGATCGATTGAAACAGGCAGATAGAAATTCAGTAGCACCCCAGTTGGAGCTCGAGATTTTGAAAAGTTGAAAAAGTTGCGCCAGGCACTAATCATTCTCTGCTCCAGCGATATTCAGTTTTTGTGCTCCAAGAGGTAAATGGAGTGCTAAATCAAGCGCTAACCACTTCTCTTAGGGTGCTCAAGTCTGAGAGCGGGGCGATAGCAGCAGAGGTCTAAACAATTTTGAGCACAGTGGTAACGGCATGAGAGGCTGCTTCTCTCGCTTAAAGGATAGGGCCAATGATGCTGCACAAACTAGTTATTGGCAGTTCAATTTTGCAACTTGCACGACTGCCATTACAGCCCCAAACACTCTCACAAAGTGGAGGGTTTGGACATCTTACACCAATAAAACATGAAAAACTTTGCACAGGCACCAGACTGGTGCAAATAATAAAGGTTGCACTAGCTGAAAACCATTCCCTTTAATTACCGCTCCCCAAGTGGCCAGCCAAGTTCACAACACTTCCTCTTGCTGGCGTTGTCGGCACGAGGCGATACAGCAGGGGGTAAGAGTCAATTTTACATCCAGGGCAATAAGGGGCTACTACTCTCTTTATGACATCATGATCTGCAAGGCACTAGCAGCCCAGGTGCTACGAGTTAGCGCCAGTGCTAAACCGGCACGAAGTTCGCAGTTCGCGGGCTCACTGCATTCGCCACGGCTGGGCCCTAACCCCTTAGCACCTTGTTGACGCCCCCAGGTGCTAATGGAAGGCGCTAACCTACCGAATTTCTAGCCATTTCTTCTTCTCCACAACGCCAGTATACCTAAATCGCCAACCTGACAAAAGCAATCCCGCACCACAAGCAGAGCATTTTCCTGTTCCCCAAACCAGCCAAATTGGGGACTCTCAAAACAAGATTGGCAATTCAGTGTCTAATTAGGAACAGCTTTGAGCCCACTGGAAACTTGAGTGAGACTGTCCAAACTAATCTTGTGGAGAACCCTGACCGCAGGAGATAGAGGAGCACTGAGATATATTTCACGTTTAGAATAAAGTAAAATAAAATTTGCTTTTCAATTCCAACTTTGTGTGCAAAATTAAAGCACGTGGTATTGGGGTAATGTACTGATATGGATCGAGAACTGGTTAGCAGACAGGAAGCAGAGAATTGGGATAAACGGGTCCTTTTCAGAATGGTAGGCAGTGACCAGTGGGGTTCAGTGCTGGGACCCCAGCTATTTATAATATACATCAATGATTTAGATGAGGGAATTGAATGTAATATCTCCAAGTTTGCAGATGACACTAAGCTGGGTGGTGGTATGAGCTGTGAGGAGGATGCTAAGAGGCTGTAGGGTGATTTGGACAGGTTAGGTGAGCGGGCAAAAGCATGACAGATGCAGTATAATGTGGATAAATGTGAGGTTATCCACTTGGGGGCAAAAACAGGAAGACAGAATATTATCTGAATGGTGACAGATTTGGCAAAGGGAGGTGCAATGAGACCTGGGTGTCATGGTACATCAGTCATTGAAGTTTGGTATGCAGGTACAGCGGCGGTGAAGAAGGCAAATGGCACGTTGGCCTTCATAGCTAGAGGATTTGAGTATAGGAGCAGGGAGGTCTTACTGCAGTTGTACAGGGCCTTGGTGAGGCCTCACCTGGAATATTGTGTTCAGTTTTGGGCTCCTAATCTGAGGAAGGACATTCTTGCTATTGAGGGAGTACAGCGAAGGTTCACCAGATTGATTCCCGGGATGGCAGGACTGACATATGAGGAAAGACTGGATCAACTGGGCTTATACTCACTGGAGTTTAGAAGAATGAGAGGGGATCTCATAGAAACATATGAAATTCTGACGGGTTTGGACAGGTTATAGGCAGGAAGAATGTTCCCATTGCTGGGGAGTTCCAGAACCAGGGTCACAGTCTAACAATAAGAGATAAGCCATTTAGGACCGAGATGAGGAGAAACTTCTTCACTCAGAGAGTGGTCTCTACTGCAGAAAGTTGTTGAGGCCAGTTCGTTAGATATCTTTCAAAAGGGAGTTAGATATGGCCCTTACGGCCAAAGGAATCAAGGAGCATGGAGAGAAAGCAGGAAAGGGGTACTGAGGTTAAATGATCAGCCATGATCTTATTGAATGGCGGTGCAGGCTCGAAGGGCTGAATGGCCTACTCCTGCACCTAATTTCTATGTTTCTATGTTTCTAACTTAACAGTTAAGGAAAATAGCCGTTTTGTTATAATGTCGACGGTTAACTAGTGTTTCAAATGCATTCACAGTTAATCTTAGCTGTAATTACCAGTAATAACTGTTGAGCTAAGAAAGCAGTGCAAAGAGAACTACAGCGAGGGCACTGGTTCAGTGTAGTGGCTGCCAGTGGTAATATTGGTAATATAAACCTCGTTAATATTACACTTAGTGCCGACAGTTCCCATTGCATGGGTCGTGAACAGCTGTCAGTAAATTTGCCAGAATTGCTAAAGGAAGGAATACTCAGTAAAAAAAAAGGGTTTTCCCAGTTGTTGGCTTAGTTTATTTTGGCATTGCTGCTGGCTATGCCAGACCCATGCATTGGGAGCCAGTGGAACTACAGTACTATCACAAATTATACCCTGAAATAATGCAAGCATTCTTCAGTGTTTTCTTCCAAATAGCTGAAAAAATATGAACTTAGAAATTGCTGCTAATGTAAATCTTTATGCTGGCAGGACAAGTATAATATTGGCCAATAGGGTGGAGAGTGAAAGACAGAGTTTGTTTAATGCTTGGTTTGCAAAATTTTTGAGGTTATAGAGCAGGATGACCCCGTTTTCCGGGGACAATCCCTGGGTGAGGGATTGTGTCCCCGGGCAAACAATGTCCCCGGACGAGTACCTAGTTCATCACTAAATAGACATGGGTCCAAATCAGGAGTCACGTGACCCCGAGCTGCCCTGCGAGTGGTCAATCAACTGGGCAGGGCTGTGCGACGGGGAGGATCCCTATTGGTGAGAGGGATGACTATCTCCTGTTTACAACCAGTAGAGGCGGGAGAGGGGGGCGGGGGTGAAATCACTGAGAGTCTAATTTATGCAGAGATCGCGCTCTGTGGTTGCAGTATGCTTGCTCTGCCACACACCCCTTGTAAACTTTACCAATGTGTAAGACTTGCCACCAGGGAGCGCACCTGTGGGATACCCAAGGGTCACCTGCACACCCTGGGCAAGCAGCTATAAAAGACAGTCTACTATGCTGCTTTCTCACTCTGGAGTTATATTAAAGAGACCAAGGTCACAACAGTTTGAGCTTACAGCATACAGTTTTGTGGAGTTATTCTGAACATAACAATTGGCGACGAGTAACAGATCATGCATTTTCACGCAGTTATGGCTGTCGTTGGTATTCTTGAGAGATTTGTTGAGGGTGATGATTGGGAAGCCTTCGTTGAGCATCTTGACCAGTACTTCGTGGACAACGAGCTGGATATGGAAGAGACCGCAGTCAAGCGCAGGGTGATTCTACTCACCGTTTGTGGGTCCACGATATATGGCCTCATCAAAAATCTGCTAGCACCGACGAAACAAACGGACAAGACATATGCAGAGTTGTGCTCGCTGGTTTGAGAACACCTCAAGCCGAAGGAAAGCATCTTAATGGCCAGGTATCGCTTTTATACGCACCATTGCTCCGAGGGCCAGGACGTGGCGAGCTATGTCGCCGACCTAAAATGCCTTGCGGGACTGTGCGTATTTGCTGGATTTTTGGGGGAAATGTTGCGGGACTTTTCCGTGCTTGGAATCGGCCACGAGGTCATTCTTCGCAAACTGCTGTCTGCCGAATCCCTAGATCTGAGCAAGGCCATCACGATAGCCCAGGCTTTCATGTCCACGAACGATAATACTAAACAGATATCTTTGCAGCATCGAAGCTCACCGGCAAGTACTGTGCATAAAATAACGCCTTCAGCAGGCAGAACTGTACATGGCAGGGCCTAGAATGACTCAGAGTCCACCGTGGGGCGTGAATGCGAATCCATTAACACCATGTTGGCGCTGCGGGGGTAATCATCGGGACCGTCAATGTCGATTTAAGCACTACGTGTGCAAAGGCTGCGGAACAATGGGGCACCTCCAGTGAATGTGCAGACATGCTGAGACTCACCACGTGGCAGAGTCGGCAGAAGATGACCGATCCGGCGTGGATAACACTGAACGAATAAGAGAGGCAACTCAACCCGAGGCTGAAGAGGAAGTGTATGGGGTATACACCTTCACCACCAAAAGCCCTCCGATAATGTTAAAAGTCAAATTAAACAGCATTTCAGTTTCCATGGAATTGGACACAGGGGCGGGTCAGTCAATTATAAGCCAGAAGGCTTTTGAGAAATTGTGGGGCAACAAGGCACAAAGGCCAAAACTAAGCCCGATTCACACTAAGCTGTGCACATACACCAAAGAGCTTATACCTGTCATTGGCAGTGCGGCAGTGAAGGTATCGTACGATGCAGCTGTGCATGATTTACCACTTTGGATTATACCAGGCGATGGCCCAACGCTGTTCGGCAGAAGCTGGCTAGGAAAGATCCGATGGAACTGGGACAACATCAAAGTACTGTCTTCGGTGGATGACGCCTTGTGCGCCCAAGTGTTAAACAAATTCCCGTCGTTTTTCGAGCCAGACGTCGGCAACTTCACTGGCGCCAAAGTGCAGATCCATCAGTCCCTGATGCATGACCCGTTCATCACAAGGCCCAAGCAGTTCCATGCATGGTGCGAGAGAAAGTCGAGATCGAGCTGGACAGACTTCAACGAGAGGGAATCATATTGCCAGTCGAGTTCAACGAGTGGGCCAGTCCAATTGTTCCTGTCAGAATCTGCGGGGACTACAAGGTGACGATCAACCGAGTCTCGTTACAGGACCAGTACCCACGACCCAAAGCAGATGACCTGTTCGCAACGCTAGGAGGGGGGAAATCATTCACCAAGTTGGATCTAACCTCTGCTTACATGACACAGGAGCTGGCTGAACAGTCAAAAAAATTGACATGCATCAACACGCACAAAGGACTGTTCATATACCACAGATGTCCCTTTGGGATTCGCTCGGCGGCAGCCATCTTCCAGAGGAACATGGAGAGTCTGCTGAAATCAGTTCCGCGCACCATGGTGTTTCAAGACGACATCCTGATCACTGGCCGCAACACCACCGAACACTTGCACAACCTGGAAGAGGTTCTAAAGCGACTGGACAAAGTGGGACTCAGGCCGAAACGCTCCAAGTGTGTTTTCCTGGTGCCAGAGATCAAATTTCTGGGGAGAAAGATTGCGGCGGATGGCATCAGACCCACGGACTCCAAGATGGAGGCCATCAAGAATGCACCCAGACCACAGAATGTGACGGAGCTGCGTTCGTTCCTGGGACTCCTCAACTATTTTGGTAACTTTCTACCGGCATTGAGCACTTTGCTGGAACCTTTGCATGTATTGCTATGCAAGGGTGATGACTGGGTTTGAGGTAAATCTCAAGAGACAGCCTTTAATAAGGCCAGAGAACTACTATGTTCTAACAAGTTACTTGTATTGTATGACCCGTGTAAACGTTTAGTACTAGCTTGTGATGCATCTTTGTACGGTGTCGGCTGTGTGTTACAGCAAGCCAATGTGTCAGGCAAACAGCAACCAGTTGCATATGCGTCCAGAAGTTTATCGAAGGCTGAAAGAGCCTACAGTATGGTTGAGAAAGAAGCATTAACATGTGTATACAGGGTTAA